>NW_006711231.1:900161-915213 GCF_000271645.1 Tremella mesenterica DSM 1558
GTGGGACGGGATGAAGAGAAGGAGGAAAATAATTCACCATATGTAATTCCAGTTTGCATTGACCAATCTGCTGCTTGTTCAGTTTTCCAGGTCCATGCTACCCAACTATCATCAGTCGTGTTTCTTCCGTCTCAAAATAATGTAGAGCTTACCCCAGACTACATATTAGCAACATCCAAAACAGAGAGTGTTAACGTTACGCTTCACCGAGAAGATGTAGTACTTACGGGAAAAAAGGGGAAAATGAGGGTAGGGGGTGGGAGTGGGGGTGGGGGGCGTTGGGAAGAGGAGACATTTGACTCACTGCTTTTTCATACACCCATGTTTGAGCTTCGAATGAACGTGCTAAATGATCTACATAATCGTTATCCCATTTACTTGGGTCGGAACCTGTTTTGGTTGAACAGTCCCCGGGAAATGTCAATCTGTCGTCAAGTTAAAAATTTCCCTTTCACTCAAACTTCATGATCCCCTCAACAAACTCGTCACATTTGAAGACTTCTCTAAAACTCCTGAACAGACTATCTTCCAGAAAGTCTCCAGCTTAATCCGTGCACCTAGATATGGATCATGGATCAAGGATGAAAAATCCTATTATGGGATGTTCCTCTCGGGCCAATTCCTAAGAAGTGATGTTCCCGCCGGCAAGGAGGACGATGAAGGATTCCGTAGGCTTATCTATGGAACAAGCAGTGTGAGCAAGTGTGGTGTTGAAACAGGATAGCAATACGAGAGAGCTAGTGGAGAGTAAATATGCTATGAAAGACAAACTCATACTCACGGCATACTCCCATTCAAAGTGTTATCATACCTTGCCCCTGTCCCACGTCCATTAAGCCACTTTGCACAATCCGTATTAGCAGCTCACATCTAAGCTCGTCCTCATAGATATCAATGAATTGGCTCACGAGTAAATTCTCCTACTATCGTCCAATGATCGTCATTCGAATCCATGAGGTATTGTTGTTGTGAACAAGTCCAATTGAGATTATCGTAATAGTTCATAGCTATGAGAGATAGGTCAAACCTGTTTTCAGCGCTGAGAATAAAAGGGAGACTTACATGCTGTAAATATGCTATCGGTCAGTTTCACTCCTATTCATCAAGATGTTGGGAGATGACGATCTGTGGAGATGGTTTTTTTGATCATTCATGACGATCATCTCATCGCTCGACATTTTTGTAGGATTGGGGACATCCAATTCAGGCATTCACAGTATATCTCAAGGCGTGATGACATCTGACGATACGAGCAGGGCAGCAGAAGAGTGAATCTGAAGGGATGAGGCGGAATCAAGTGAGAATTTGTCTGAGATGGGAGGAGATCATTTGGGATAATTCATAAAGAGGTGAATCTGCAAGGTGTTTTGGGGGGTTTGACGTGCGCTGGACTAGAAGTGTGGGAGCAGCAACGAGGGAAGATGAGAAAAGGTGAAATGCAGACAGCCGAGAAATAACCCACCGTATCCATAGCCACATCATGATAATCAGGTTCCACCATAAATCCTGTCCAAGCGTACAAACCCTGATACCCGTCATCCAGAGCTACAACCACCGTATTGGCCTGTTGGGCAGTTCTGACAGCTTGATAAGCTTGTGTATAAAACGATTGTAAGAACTGGACTTCGTCATTGGTATAAGGGAAAGGTTCGTTGATCAATTCGATAGCGAGGACAGTGTTGTTGTACTTTTCTTGTGTGAATTCGTGGGTAAGAACTTGGAGTGCGGTGAGAGTACGGTCCAGGTTGGTGGTGTTTGCAAACCATTGACGAGTTCCTCGGAGACCTCTGGGTCTTGTCAGCTTTCGTTAATGAGGTGATCACGGGACAACGGAATCAGCAGAGATGAGAAAGTGTATTTCGCTGTTGTGGACGTACTGAAAAGCGAATGACTAGCAAGGGTTACAAGGGTAGGCGGAAGAGCAAGGATGAGGAGGAGGGAAAGAGACAGAGACAGAAGTGGAGCGGAAATGGTACGAAGAAAAAAACGAACGAATTGTCAAACCCATTTTGCGACCCAGGAGCACCATGTAGATCAATCATAACTTTTAAATTCAACGTCGAAGCCCATTGTACGGCTTTTTTCAAATAATCGTATGCTCCTTCGAGTAAGCGCTTCTTCTTTCCTTCCTGATATCCGCTCTGCCGACTCACCGATCAAGTATGGTTCTCCATTTTGTAGTGGTATGACCGACCAAACTACTAATCAGCTTCCAACAAGTTCGTCAGAATAGCTTACAACCGATTTGTATACGTATGGTGTTTAGTCCCACTCGAGCTATACTGACTATCAGTCTTTCCCTCAGATTTCAATATCGTAAGTCAATCGTGCCCAGTGGAGAGAGGGGAGTAGACCGGTGGGTTGGTGGATCGGTGAGTCGAGTGAGTGGAGCAAGGGGAAAGTGGAGTGAAGAGAGAAATGACACACTCTTCCAATTCTGACAATTGAAACCATGTATTCCAATGTGTTTGAATTTCTCCATAGGTATTATTCTGAGTCAACATGTATTGTCCATAAGTCCATTCGTCCACTACCCAACTTGGTTTATGTGCGAATATTGATGGGGTGATCCATGGCTTTCATATTCAGCTTGGTTCAAATTCCAAAGTCCAAAGATTCTGACTCTATCGATGGGGTCAAAAAGATGATTTTTGTTATTTATGGTAGATGCCAGAAACAACAGTTGGGAGAGAAGATACAAAAGAGGCGGAGTGAGAGGTCGTAGGAATGAGGGTTCGGGAGATAAGGAAAATTTACTTCTAGAACTAACCTGATAATCAGTCCAGCTTTCATATCCAAGAAAAAACTCACCATCCACCAATATTAACCCCCCTCATAGGTTCTTTGCCCCACACGAAACCCGGAGCTTGTGTTGCCCTGGGTTGGAGGTCACCAGACGTGAGAGGAAAAGAAGCTGCTACATTCCGTGAGGGTATCGTATGACTATATATTCCTTCGAACCAAGTATGAAAACAAAGAAGCACGTACAACAGACGAGAGGGACGTCTTCGAGTATCGAAACTGGATGACATGAGTGACGGGGAGAGAAGTGATGTGATTGGACAAGTTAGAAGAGATGAGGTATTAGGGGAGTGTGGTATCTTAGGAAGAAGGGAATGAGGAGGCCTTATAGACCCGAAAAAAAAAAGGGAATCCTTATTTTTGGATAAACTGTAGGCAGGAAAAGGCGTGATGTAGGCGAGTTAAGACTTTTGGGTATGGAGAAGGAAAGATGGACGATCAGATGGTGGTTATCAGTGAAAACGTGGTCAACATGATCATGGTCAGAACTGAGGACGAGTCAGGGGTTTAGGATTGGTGAGAGGACCTTATTGTTCAGGTCTGTCAGTGGGAAATAAGGGTTGAGCATGGAGCAATTGGGGGGGAGACGGGATGATGTCGGAAGAAGAAAGAATTAAAGAGATCAAAAGGCGGAAAGAAAGAGGGGTCCTTTGAAACTTTTGTTCTCGTCATTAAGCATCATCACGGTGTTCATGGGTCTCAAGTGGTAGAAGAGGTTGTGAGGGGGTTGGAGATGATTCGAGTGGGTGAAGAGGAAGGAGCAAGGGAGAAAAGGGATGAATATAAGGTGTGACCGGTGTGAGAGGATTATGTACGTATGCAGTGTTATCTTATCGTCAGCCATACGAGCAACCGGAACATGTCTCCGATAAGCCTGCTATCAAATCGCCAAGACTTGATATCGTTATACGAACATCGTCATGCGTCAAGTATGTATATATTGCGACTCAACTCTTCATAGACATAGATCACCATGTCACTCGATGCACGTATATGCGTCATCACAGGTGCAGCCGGTCGTGAGTTTTTTTTAGAGCTCATACTACTTATAGTGCCCCGATACGATGGAATGTCCAAGACTGACCTTTTAGGTATCGGCCGTGCTATAGTCGAGCGATTTCAACAAGAAGGAGCGACCGTTGTAGCTGTTGACATCCTCTCCGTCTCACTACCCGGAGTCGACAATGTCATCTGCGATCAAGGTGACCCTTCCAGCATCCAAGCACTCGAACAACATCTCAAACAAAAGTACGTCCATCCTACTTGATCGGTGCTGAAGATTAGATACGGGCGGATTGACTGTCTCATCAACAATGGTGCGTTGGGAGGATACACATGTCCAATACACGAGAAACCATTGGAAGAATATGACGATGTCATGCGTGTCAAGTGAATTCCTCTTTCTACTCAAGTTGATTACGCTGATGTCCAAGTGTAAGAGGACCTTTTTTACTCATTCAAGCCGCTCTACGACTTCACTTGTCTAATCCTTCGAAAGAATTATCGATCATCAACATGGCTTCTATAGCTGGACATAGACCAGGAGCGGGAAATTCGGTATATTCAGTTTCGAAACATGGTCTTATAGGTCTCACCAAGGCCGCAGCTAGCGAATATGGGGGACAGGGAGTGAGGTGTAATTCTATCTCGCCAGTGAGTCTACGCTACTGTGGTATGCAGATCCCTGAATAAATTGACGCAACAGGGGATGATGGAGGTACCGAACGTACAAGGTATCTTGCCAGAAGTGAGTCTACCTGGGGAGGTCAAGGTTGCAGGAGGGAAGTTGACATGGTAGAGATTCGAAAAGGGTGCAGAGACAATACCTCTACGTCGACGTGGCAAACCGGTTGAAATTGCGGAGTTGGCAGTTTTTCTAGCTTCGGACAAAGCGAGTTACATCAACGGAGCGGACTATCTAGGTGAGCAGTACTGTACTCAACATGATTAAGTATGTAGAGGATGGGAGGTACAATGCTGATGGTTGCAGTGGACGGAGGGCGGATGGTTGTCTGATCCCTAGGGTCATTGGTGATATTTATTTATGTGAATTTATGCAGTTATATCCCGGTGCCGGATGATCCACGTGTCATTATGCCAGCAAAGCTTATCACTCCGTACACCAGCTTGTGTGACGCGTTAGACGATTTGGGTGGAAGAGAGCACTTCCTTCTGCACTTTCTCACATTCACTAAACCTCTCTTTTTCCCTCTCTATATATTCAGCTCTTCCTATACAGATCTTCGACATTTCTCTATTATATTTTTGATACCCGGGGTTCATCCCAGAGATTGACGATGAACGCCGCCGAACTCCTTAACAACTCTCTTTCACCCGGTAAGTTTTGCCGCTCATTCCCCTCCAGCTCTCCAGAACGGGGACCTCGTAGAAGGATTGATCAAGCTGACGATGATGTAGATCAGGCCACTCGTGATTCAGCTACTCAACAGCTCGAAGCCGCTGAAAAAGCAAACTTTGTGAGCATTTCATGAAAACGTAAAAGATAGCCCGGCTCACGGACCTCCTTTCCTTCTTCACTCCACTGATCTCCCATATACAGCACGCATACCTTCATACTCTCGCCGCCGAACTCGCCAAAGAAGATGCCCCTCTTCAAGTCAGGTCAGCTGCAGGTTTAGCTTTCAAGAATGCTATCCAAGCTAGGGTCAGTACATGTCTAATCACCACAAGGGATCATTCTGATCTTATAGAATGCCGTTAACCAACCCATCCTCACCGAACGATGGATGGCCCTTCCCCTTTCTGCCACTGCTCCTCTCAAACAATCCCTCCTCTCAACTCTTGGCTCTTCTGCTCGTCGTGCTGGCGCTGTCGCTGCTCAATGCGTTGCTGCCATTGCAGCCGTCGATCTTCCAGAGGACAAATGGCCAGAGTTGATCGCTCTCCTCCTGGAATTTGTCGGAAACCAAGAAAATGTCAATCTCCGAGTGGCCACTCTGCAAGCCGTAGGATATATATGCGAGGTCGTGGTAAGTCCAACTGATTCAATCAGTTTTCAAAACTGACTGCCAGCAACCTGAAGTTCTTTCCGCTCGATCTAACGAGATTTTGACGGCCGTCGTGCAAGGCGCCAGGAAAGAAGAAACCAGCACCGATGTTCAAGCTGCCGCCATCCAAGCATTATACAATTCCCTCGACTTCATACGAGATAACTTTGAAAGAGAGGGCGAACGAAACTACATCATGCAAGTGGTCTGTGAGGCCACGCAAAATTCATCGGTCACGGTTCAAGTGGGTGCTTTCGAATGTTTGGTGCGGATTATGAGCACGTATTACGACAAGATGGACTTTTACATGGAGAGGGCCCTTTTCGGTCTGACCATTATGGGAATGAGACATCAAGAGGAAGCCGTGGCATTGCAAGCCATCGAATTCTGGAGTACTGTCTGTGACACGGAGATTGATTTGGCCATCGAAGCTCAAGAGGCGAGTGATTCATGTTGGTCAGGTATTTTGGCTGATGTCAGGCTGAGGAATATGGTGAACAACCTGTCACTTTATCGAAACACTTTGCAAAGATGGCAATGTCGGAAATTCTCCCTGTTCTTTTAGACCTTCTCACTCAACAAGAGGAAGATGCAGACGAGGACGACTGGACACGATCGATGGCTGCTGGTGCTTGTTTGGAGCTCATGGCTCGGAATGTCCAAGATCCGATTGTACAGCCCGTGGTTCCATTCGTCGAGGCTGGCATCCAAAGACCCGAGTGGCAAAATCGGGATGCGGCAGTCATGGCTTTCGGAGCTATTCTCGATGGTCCTGATCCTTCAACCCTGGCTGGTCTCGTTCGACAAGCTCTTCCCGGTTTGATCGACATGTTACGAAGTGATCCTAGTGTTCAAGTGAAGGATACAGTGGCATGGACGCTGAGCAAAGTTACCGAAATCATGCTCCAAGTGATCGACCCAGTCGCTCAACTTCAACCACTCGTCACAGCTCTCGTCTTTGGGCTCACTGTTTCTCCAAAAGTCGCCAACTCATGTTGTTCCGCTCTGAGCAATCTCGCCGCTCAGCTAGCACAACCTTCCGATATGGGCGATGAAGCTTCCACTTCCATGCTGTCTCCATTTTATTCTGGCGTCATAACCAGTCTCATGCCGCTCTCGGAAAAACCGACCAACGAAGCGAACAGTCGGACCGCGGCATACCAAACCATAGCCAACTGGATCGCTGCTTCAGCTCTGGACACTCTCAGCGTCGTCGAAGCTGTAGTAGTCGCCATGCTCACACGACAGGAGGCTTTGATCGGTATGCAAAATCAACTCGTCGGATCAGACGATCGGAACAATTGGATCGACATGCAAATCGGGATCAGTATCGTTTTGCAGAGTGCCCTCAACAGGGCACCTCAATTAATCACCCCATTCGCGGATAGGATCATGACCAACCTTCTTCAACTCTTAACTTCATCCGGTACGCACTCTGGAGTATTGGAAGATGTTTTCGCCATGATCGGGTCTATAGCCGGAGCCCTCGAAGCTGGTTTCGTCAAATACATGCCCACCGTACAACCTTTCATCATCACAGCCCTCACCTCTTTACAGGATTATCAAGTTGTTCAAGCTGGTATATACGTAGCCGGTGATATAGCCAGAGCAATGGGAAATGAGACGAGACCGTTTGCAGAACCGTTAATGGTCGCTCTTGTGGATATTCTTAGAAGTCCCACAGTTTTGAGAAGTGTCAAGCCAAGTGCGGTCACTGCTATAGGTGACGTTGCTATGGCAATAGAATTTGCGTTTTTGCCGTTTTTGGAAGGGACGTTGAGTATCATGGCTCAAGCTGGATCAGTTACCGCCAGTCCGGACGATACGGAGCTGTTGGAATTCGTCTGGGCCATGCGGGAATCTATCATCGACTGCGCTATCGGAATTTTCAACGGTATAAAGGGTATGCATTGTAAGTTTTCAAATTTTTGTGACGAAATTAGGGATTTATCACTTTTCCTTCCTGCTCCTTGTCACGTAATCCATCAACAAGGGTAAACCCCACAAACAGGGGTTTCTGTTCACGCCAAAGAAGAGATTGATGTATTACGAGAAAGACCGATGCTGATTATGCAGTGAACACTTTCAAAAATCATGTTGTTGAAATGGTCAATTTTTCCAAACATTGTTATTCCGATCCCACATGTACCGAAACTTTCCTTGCGTCCATGTTAGGATTGATCGGTGATCTCGCAAAGGAATTTCCGGAGGCGAGGAATGAGTTGAGAGAGGAATGGGTTCAAAGGGCCATTTCACAAGGAAGAGTGAGAGGAAGTTCGAAACGGACGAGAGCGAATGCTGCGTATGCGGCGAAGGTGAGTTTGTCAAAAAAAAATCTCTTCATCTCCTATAGGTCTTTGCACATCACTCACTCCTTTACAATGTCTAAATAGTCGTCTATCCTCTCATTCTCTCTATGTGCTATGTGTCATCCGATAAGTTGATAAATCTCGAACACATAACTGATCCACAGACCATTAGAGAGCTTCAAAAATAAACCCCTACAACCATCCCACCCACTGTGATCTGTCTGTACCAATCCCCCGATCCCCCGATCCCCCGATCCCAACTCCCTCACACTCTACCCTGCATGGTCCATCACCTCATTCTAGTATATTTTTTGGGTCTTTGGCCGCGCTCTATTGTCCAAGGACGATATCGCCGTCTTTTACCCTGTGACATTTGCATCGTACTAGAAAAGAAAAGAAATTGCATATTGTTCTAGTCCATACTCTCGTCATAGGCTTCTGTAACGTTCCTTCAGATTATCAACTCACTCATCCTGCGGTTTGATAACTCGGTCCGACGGTCTACTTCTTCCATCTAATTCTCTTCACCTTCCTTCACAAAGACAAATAATCTTTTACCGTTCTGGACTGTTCCTTGTCCCACCACATCATCACTGTCCATTCTGGTCCATCCCATCCGAGAGGGATGTCAATCTAGACGAAAACACCGTCAGTAGTAACCTATTTCAACAACGCCTACCAACGCCTTCCATCCATTCTTACTTTTATCCGAGACGTTACATAGTCCCAGACGTACATGCCATCACAAGTCACTTCCTCCATTGAACGTATCACCAACCTTTATTAACATAATCGACTCGATGAATATCTGTCGTATAAAGGTAACGCGGCCGGTCGTCAAGACCGTCGTCATGTCATTTCCTTATCGTCCTGTATCAACCCTTCATGATGAAAAGGAAGTCTGTATCCAGGGAACGACCGGGCGTAGTGAAGATTGTATCTGCGATTCCATGGCTGACTATACTAATTAACTGCTTGATGTAACTGATTTCTGACTTTTTTCTATCTTACATTTCAAGTATCACGGCTGTGATTTTGGTGATTCGAGTCAAGAGCGGTTCTTACGGTGAGTGTGAAAGAACGTCATTGTTTTCATATACGTCTGACGGTGAGTTGAACTTCACTGTTATCACGTTGGTCTTCAAAGCGGTCTCGGGGTTAGTCGAGTGTACGCCACTGCTTCCATTTAGGTTGTTGAACCGGTCTCACGGTGACTTACAAAAACGTAACAGCCCTCGACATAGACTCTTTCACGGATATAGAGTTGGTAACTCACGAGAAAGAGAAGATAAAAACTTCAATATCGACTCTTTCGTCATCACAGGGCTCAAGTAGACAACTCAGGGTCCTAGGGTAATTAAACGTGAGTAGTTTTCCAATCAGCTTGAATAGCTCTCGGGTTGAAATTGAGTGGGTAAAGGCTGTAGGGTGGCTGATGATATTATAGATTTGTCGAGTTTCAAAAGGTTTTTCTTGACCTTCAGAATTACACTTGAGATCATCGGTAGACAAAACCAAAGATCATATTACTCTGTTAGTATTCGGATTTGGTAAATTGACAAGATTGCCAAAAATCATACCAGTTCGACGTCTTTGATCACTTTCACCACAACTCCCACGGCTTAGAATCATACACAGAAACCTCTCATCTTACACTTCACTTCCATTCACTGAATACCATCGCACCTCACATTTACTACTCATCGCACCTTCACCTCCTTTCATCCATATCACACCTCATACCTCACTTGTATTCACCTTACAAATTTTGACTCGTATCCATTCACTCGACAAATCCCAATTTACATCCGTTCGTTCATTTGACACCTATCGCTCATTTGACTATTCCAAAACCTCGATCAAAGAATCAACCGACAACCCTCTCAAGTGATTTTCATCTTCTCAGTCGACCAAAGAGGATTAATCAACAACCCTCGCGAGTGATAATCATCTTTTTAGTGGACCAAAGAGAATCAACCAAAAACCCTCTCGAGTATTCATCTTCCCAGTCGATCAGACGTTCAACCGACTCAATATTTCTTGTTGAATAGACGTTACACAAGGTACATATATCACCACTGATCGAGCAGAACGACGCAGAGAGACGCAGTGAAGGCAGAAAAAACAAAATTGTTTACCAAAAAATGTCAAGCTCGAAAAGATCCCCTTCACCACCAGAAGACGAAACGTCAAGTTCGAAAAAAGCGAAAGGAACCCCAGGACAAAAAGCTAGGATACCTGTAGAAGCTAAAGTCATCATTGCTGTGGAGATTATCATGAAGGGTTTAGCGACTATCAATGTTGATGAATTGGTCGAGAAGGTGAGCTGAGTCCTCTTTCCCTTTTCTCCTAGACCTATATCATTATCCTTGAGTCGCCCAAATGGCTCTCTACTCACAAGTACCTCTCTTCTCCTCCCATATCATGTTGCTTCCTTTACACATCTTTGTTGTCACTGTTGAGTTGAGGGCGTACATTCTTTCTACACTTTGGACCTGGACGCGTGCTTGACAATTTATGACTCCCCCTACTTTGTCTGTAGCAGGTTTCGAATTGATGTTGGTGGGAGATGATTCTCAGGTGGAAACGAGGCAGTCTCGAAGGAAGAGAGTCGGGGAAAGTACAGCTGTACAGAAAAGATGGGAGAAGAAGACGTGGGGATTTTTACTGACGGTTTAGACCGGTTTGACAAAACAACAGATCAAAAGTCAATTAGCCGATAATAGGCAGAACGTTAGGAAACAGCTTATTGAGCTAGCAAGAACTTTGACGTGATCCGTGTCAGTGGAGCGGAGAAGCGGTTCAAATGTTGAGAGGTAAAGGTTCATACTGGCTTAGTCTAGCGAACGAAATGTCGGGGTTGGCGATGATGGTATCGGAGATTTTGAGGGTTAAACGATGTGACCGGAAGGGGAGAGGTTGGTTGGGATAGCGAGAGGTTTCTTATCGATCTTCAAGTGTGGGGTCAATGAGATTATGGAGTGACGGATGTCTCGTCGCCAAACGATTATGCTAGAGACAAGTGGTAGTAGGTGTATGAGCTTGAGAGGGCCTCGCAATGGAGACGCAGAGGTCGGTGGGTGGAGAACGAGGGACTTGATCTCATCGAGGTCTTTTCGTTTGGGGTTGGAATTGGAGGAGTGCAGTTAGTGTCTACAATAATACCTTTTCATAAATTTGACTTGCATCTAATTTCTTCTCCATCATTTACGTACGAACGAACACTCATTCTCATTTCAGTTCGACCTACTCACTATCGTCAACCCATCACGTCATCTCTAATACTTATGTGTCCACATACTTATCCTCTGACTGATACCTTCCTTTCATTCATCTCCTCTTTCTTTTTCTATCAAAGGAAAGCATGGCTAAGAGATATATGTACCAATAACGTGGGAAATCTGACATATCGTTCATCTCTTCTCCTCCTACTTCCTTCTTAGTTATCACACAATCCCCCTCTCCCTCTCTATCTCACACTAACATATCTTATCGATCCTGATACGTTGTAGAAGAAGATCATTCTTTATCAACATTTCAGTTCTCACCGTGAGTCCTCATCGTGAAAAGAAATATTCTCTCCATCCCACGCGTCACCAAAGAACAACTTCGTTTTAAGTCTGCTAGTGGGGGTCTCAGATCATGAAGAGGTAAGAATTGAGCTGACTAAAGAAAGATGGACCAAACGTTCATTTTCGCGATGATGGCACAAGGAATCTTACAATCTCTTCCATCAGAAACGAAGGACTCCACCGCGACTTCAGTCGCAGATGACGCTGTACGATGTGAAATGAATCATGATGTCGTGGAAACAGGAGGAAAGAACAAGGACGAAATAGTGAAAAGAACGAACGACGAGGAAAGGGATGAAATTAATGAAAGAGACAAAAGAGAGAAAGTGGAGATGAAGGAAAATGGGAAAGTGGGGAGAATAAATCCTACTTTTCTATCTACGCAGGCGCCTGGTGTACCAATCAGAGATGTAGGAGAGAAGAAGGATGATAAAATTACATTGAGTGAATCTCAAAGAGAGGAAATGAGAATGGATATAGAACAAAACAACAAGGTGACATGGTTGGATAAAGTCAAAACTTGGTTTTATGTGCCTAAAAACTCAGAAGGTAAATTGGAATGATATCGCTGGAAAGGATCACATGGTCACTGTAACAAGTATTACTCCCTGTAGCACTAGGTAAGCTTGGTATATATATGCACGAAGCCTGTAGAAGCTCTATTAGGGACGGATCGGGTTAAACGGGACGGACTGCACACGGAAGTTACTGCATCACCCTATTTTAAAACTTTCAACAACTATATACATCCATCAATCTCTATAATCCCCACTTGGATCTACGGAGATCATAGAAGTGCCGCAAAGGCAGAAAGAAGGACCAGAGCGAGTGCGGGGACAGCGATTTGTGAAGCACTGTGGATTAGTATCACGTACACATGTTTATTTATCAAAAGTATTACTCTTTTTCCACATTACTAAACAAGGATGGAGTGATGAGGATGGAATTTGGTACACCACACGATTACAATGACGAGTTTGAAGAATGATAAAGGATGATAGAGTAGGCGAATTTAAACACGATGGAGATGCAAACGCGGGGATTGTGAAAAGAAAAATTAGCTCACCCTGATGAAGACGAGCCGTAAGGACCAGAAGCAGATCCGCTACCTGTTGCTGAAGCTGACGAACTGGCAGATGCACTAGCACTGGCAGATGCAGATCCACTAGGAGTACCTCCAGTTCCAGTGGAGTTACTGCTTCTATTACTCGTCAATCCAAAGCCGATGAGAAAGTGAGACGACACTTACGTTGAGGTACTCTTTCCCTCTGCAGCTTGTTGGAAAGCGGTAAAGGTGTTGCCTTTCGATGGGGCGTTTATACTAGTTGTCAGATCGGCCATCTCAAAAATGATAGGAGACCTTGTACCAGGGTTGTGGCAGGGTAGAGGAGACGTGCGGCAGGAGAGGCAAGTTGCGAAGGAAATGATTCGAGATGAATTGAGGTAATTGTGCGAGGAAAACGTTTGGCAAAGGTGAGAGGAGTAGGAGGGGGAGTGAAGGGGGCTGAAAGTAATATGAACGACTTAGACACTCACGCAGCTACCATACCCTGTTGACAATGTCCAACCTGTGCGCAGTAGATCCAAATGGGACTCGTGCTGTTGACCAAAATCGAAAACTGACATTAACAGTTGATTCGACACTCAACATGACCAACTCCTGACATGACGAGTTGAAAGAGATGAGGCAATTTAACATAGATGAGACCCTACGAAAAAGTGGATGAATCCAAAGAGTGGCTTATGAGAATAAATGAGTGAATTTGGGGTCTGAGATACAAAGGCGGCTTACAGTAGGGGGATTAGCAGAGCTACCAGGCATGAAACCCGAGTTGAATCCATTTGCCATTGGAGAACATGGGGCAGCGAAAGTTGATTGGGTAACTGATATGCTCAGTAATGTCAGGCTCGGGAACACGGATATTACTGACCGGTATGGTCACCGGAAACGAATTGAAAGCTGTATGTCAGTCATGCTCATGATTGAAATCAGAAGTTAAAGCCGTCTAGTTCTACGCGGACAAACATTCACGGCATTTGTTGGGTCAAAAAAGAAGGACTCTTTTGGGTTAGGAGTAAGAGAATGACTCGAAAGGTCAGGACTGTGAATAGGGACTAGCAAGCTGAGATAAGGAAAGAATTGACTCACTCGACTGTATCGCCGACAGAGGCGTTGATAGATGGTGGTGTGAAAGTCTGTCATGTTAGCTGAAACTCTATAACACAATATATCATACAGTATCCCAATCTCTTGTCACATCATATGACTAGGAACGGTACCAAAAAGGGATGATGGAGTGATGGTACGAGCACATCTTGTACCAATGAAAAGAAGGTTTGGAGATACATGAGAGAGAGATAAAGGTTGGAACATACCAATGCACCGTTGGCTCCCACCTGAATAGTCTGGGTAGCTCCAAGAACAGAAGTAGCAGCAAGTGCGATAGTCAAGATTGAACCAAACATCTTTCCTCGTTTTCTTTTGTTTTCTGTCAAGCAATTAGATTAAAATGTCGCAATGGGGAAGTAGTTGGATTTTGAGAAATAAGTGGGCGAGACAAAGTGTTTATAGCTTTCGAAAGTTGGGGGTGGGATAATGGAGGACCTTTCAGGAAATGGCTCATTCCTCATGCGTCTTCATAGTCGAACGATGAAACGGGGCGTCCTTCCGGCCTTTGAACTTGGTCGATCACTCGGAGACAGATAATGGTCCGTTGTCGGGGATACGGTCAAACGTTGTGTGTGTTGTTTCGGGTTAGAATTGAGTTGCAAGTCAGTGTAGAGTCAGCGGAGTCAACTAGGTGGAGGTGAATGGGGAAAGGCAAGGGGTAAGTGAGTAAGCGACAGGAAGGTAACTTGGAGATGATACAAGTAGGTATAAGAATACAGTACCTGAAGGGATGATACGTTGGAGACGGGCGTACCAGGTACTGAGCGTTGAGACATGGGTGTCTCTGAGAGATAAGGAGGTATAAGGGTAGTGGGAGAGAAGGAGTTAAATTGTTGTCAAGTAACGAATTCTCGTCACTTGGTGCTGAAATGTCTCCTCAGATACCTCATGATACCATGAGGTACCAACTGGAAGATCAAGAAAGAGTCCTTTCTTACAGGTCCCGAGAACCAGAGGAGCACCGCAATTCACCATCAAACGATCTAGACCTCTTGTAGAATCTCCGACATTTTCGGATTCTTTGAATCTCGGCGGAACGGCGGTAACCACTCTGATAAAAGCAGTCTGTTAATCTGACAAATTTGAATTCGCTACCGAACCGCCACGCTTTTACATTACTCGTTTTCTCTGCACAGTGCCCCTTGAACATGTTCTCGGGGTTCCGGAATTCCGGGAGGGAAGAGAAAGGCT
>NW_006711231.1:915313-927135 GCF_000271645.1 Tremella mesenterica DSM 1558
GACATCGGCTGACTCACCACGTCTCAATGAAGACACTACTAATGACATCGTAGGAAATTGTTCAGTTGAACGGAATCTTGACTCGACTTACTCATTTGGAAAACGGAGATGATCTCATACGAAAGGACGAAAATATAATGTCTAAAAACCAACATTCATTTGCATCCGGGAAGCAAAATATATAAATCACTGGACCTGACAAGGTATTCCTCCATTTACATACACCCTTTGTACAGTCGGTGTCCATAAGAGTTCGCATAACGCCGGGCGTGGCACCCGAGTTTTGGCGGGGAAAATTAATTACACGTCAGGATTGCCAATCACCCATCCTCTAACCCAATCCAGGTTTCCCTTCTACACTCCTCATATCACCGAACACGATAAACCGCCGCATTACCCCTTCGTTCTATTCTTCGATACCTCACCCCTCACATTCCATCATCGTTATTCTCATGACCTGCCCCACCCCGCCCTTGATTTCACGTCGAGTCTGGAATCATGAATGAATCCATTAGACATTCGTAACCTTGAGACTCCTGTCCTCTGGTCCTTTTGCTACACTCCCTTCACTTCCCGATCTGATATGTCTACTAGGTAACATTTCCTCTTGACCTTCTTCATATCCTTCGTAAGGTTCTTCGGCAAATGCAGAAGCGTTCTTCGGATCGAAATAATATCCTCTTTGTCCTACTCCCGCTACCGCTCCTGTTCCAGATCCTACCCCTACCCCAGAACCAGACCCAGAACGAGATAACAATTGTCTCTGCGAGTTCAATGTTGATTTCGATGTGGATAGAGAAAGATCAGATCTTCCGCCTTGTAATTCTTGATAATTATTAACGAAATTCTTTTGTGCGCTTTGAGCTCCAAATCCTGCTAAACCAGGAACAGTAGCCGTCGACATTCTATCCCCTACTCCCGACATGGGAGGTTGTATCATATCCGTGGCATATGTATCATATCCACCTGAAGGATCTTCATAATCGTATTGAGACATTTGAGGTTGAGGTTGATTCATTATATCTATTCCAGGAGTAGCTGCGTAATAACCTCCATATTGTGACATTGGATGATCTTCTTCATCATCGAAACCACCTCTTGCTGCCGCTGAAGCAGCTGCAGCAGCAGCAGCTACATCTCTATCTAAACGTTGACGACGACGACGACGTAACATGAAAACGATAAATGCTAATAAAGCGGAAGTAAGAACTAATCCTACGACAACAAAAGTACCTGCTACAGCACCTTTATTATCGAAGAAACTAGTTGTCGAACCGGTATCACCGGAAGATAATCCACCTGCCGCATGAACAGTTTGAGTGTAGGTATAAGTACTACCATTACTATCCGTGGTAGTTACGAATGCAATGTCTGTAAGGGAAGCACTATTCGAAGATACACCACTTGATGCGACTGCGGAAGAAGTGATAGAATCGGATGTCGATGCTACGGAGGTAGCGGAAGTAGACGAAGTCGAATCGGTATTGGATGAAGTGGAAGAAGCGAACGATGAAGTAGAAGTATCGGAAGAAGATGTATCAGAACTGGAAGAGGTGGAAGATGTATCGGAAGAAGTATCGCTAGAAGTAGGTGAAGAAGAAGGTGAAGATGTAGGACTTGCCGAATTGGAAGATGAATCCGTTGATTGAGATTGTTGACTAGGAGAAGAAGTAGGGGAAGAAGATTCTTGAGCTGAAGGTGAAGATGGTGAAGGTGTAGAGGAAGGTGAAGGTGATGCCGAAGGTGAAGAATCAACAGATGCGATAGTGTCTGAAGGAGAAACGTCTATAATTCCTCGTGTTATATCAGGAAATAAATGAGAATGATTTTCGAAGAATGGCATGTTGAGAAGATTGTCGACGAGGTGGATAGGATACAAGAGTAAAAGAAAAAATCGCGTCAGCTTAGAACGAATAGGATCTTTGGCTTGTGACTAACGCGTGAGGGGGGGGGGAACAAAGGAAAGGAAAGGGTAAAGGAAGATGATCCGATGTCAAAGGGGAAAAGGATACAAGGGCCTGCCTGAACTACCAATTCTCGTTGGGATGAAAGATGGAAAGGTGGGAAATGAAAGTTTGTAATTGCGAGATGAGTAGGATGATGGGAAAATGAGATTATTTGAATCTCCTTCCCTGATACAGGTCGGATGTAGAATGAAGACATGTTTCAAATCATCACTTTGGGAAAGATGAATAGCGGATATACGAAACTATTCATGATAGTAGATTGGACGGAAAAGGAAGATCTAACTCACCTGCCATGATGATTTATTTATCTACCGAGTCCGCCCAAAAAAAAGGAATAAACGTTTGTCACCGGTTGTCTCACGCACGCCCTTTGGTAGAAGCAGATAATGTCGGTTCGAACTAGATATCAATGATGAAAGGATCCACAATCTATCCACAAACGTCTTTCAGTCCGAATTATCTTCGGTCGAAGGATTCCTGTCCTTTTGAAAGAGAGAAAGAAAGAGTTGGAAAACGAAAGAAAAGAGAGTTGTTGTTCGTCAATGATCCGAGGGCGGTGGGCTCGGCGCGGGGCGAACGGAAGGATCGCTAGGGCATATTGTCTGGGGCGCGGGGGCGCGAGACGCTAGGGACGCGCCCGGAAAGAAGTTTTCGACCCTGAAACATTCCTAATTAGGTAATTCACAGCTTCCAGGTACAAATCAGCTGTTCTAACCCCGGCGTTTCGTCTATCCATAACGCCGAGAAGTGGCGTTTATAGCCCCCCTTCCCTTCTGTCACTGGATGCAACAAATGCCACATGCAACGAATATGTGTGTGCTACTTACTACCCTATGTTGGAATGGAAATATTGGTACAAAACCTAACCCAACCTATCTCTCTGTTCCTTCACTGCATCCTCAGTTGAATCCCTCAGATCATCCGCTTCACGTCTCACAGGTTCAACATCCACGTCGGACATCTTGGGACGTCTCTTCAATCCGAAAGGTTCGACAAGAGCGACGAGTTGTGGCCAAAGCTGATCGATTGCAAGCGCGTCAACGACGGCTTTGGGCGGGTTCGACAGACTGAGACTTTGGACAGAGCAACTGGTCAAAGCGGCTATTTTGGCAGCGCGGTGAGAGGGGTGGAATTCAGGAGGAAGGACAAGTTCTTCTACCAAACTTGAAAGTTCGGTGGAAAGTCCGTCTTCTGATGTTTGAGGTGTTGACGGAGGTTGGCCTTCATCTGAAGTCGAAGGTTCCTCCGTCTTGATTGGAAGGGTATGACTTGATGAATGTTTGAAAGACATAGGAAAACAAGGGGCTGATACGGGGTTGGATGGAGAGGAAGGATAAGAGGAGAAGGAATGAGAAGGACGGAGTTGAGCGGAGATAAGTACCTCGTCTGATGTATTGCCCGAGAGAGAAATGAGCGAATCGGGGTACGCTTTTGAGAAGTACTATGAGTGAGCGGAGGGCTTAACAGTTGAAACATAAGATTGTAGACCTGCTGGCTCATTCAAGTCTACTGAGACGGTGAAGAATGGGAGTGAAGTTCGATGATATGGAATGTGGAACGTATACAAGATGTGCGTCTGAGGTATAAAAGAACAACTCACTTCGAGTAACGGAGCAGTACTCTCATAATACGCTTTTAAGCGTTTAGAAAAAGTATCCTATCACATAAGTCGCGTCAGACGCTCAACAAGTGACATACAGGTGTGTCATCTGGCCGACGAGATAAAGGTTCTCCAGTGATATCGTCTCTTCCAGCTACTTTAGGGGCGGAGTATGAGGTATTGTAAACTCTACCAGAAGGCAAATGAACCCAACGGGCTGGGCATCAGCCACTTTTCCGTATATAATTTCCCTCTCATCTATCATCTAATTTCTGGCTCAAGGTAGTATCAGCGTACCGCGGGACAGCCATAACGAAGGAACCAGTGCCTTTGGTAGTAATGGCAATGACGAGCTCATGAGTGAGAGATCATCGTATAGTATTGGGGTAATGTCGGATGATAGATTGCCAGAAGAGACGTCACTCACCCTCTATCCGTGCCATGATCACCTGATCGGGGACGTTGAGATGAACGATCATATTCAAAGGTCTGCCCTCTTGGTTCAACACTGAATCGAGAAGTTCTCCTTGATGTAATGTTCGAGGAAAACCATCCATGATCCAACTCTACAGATCAGTCTTTGATCCCGAATCCTCAATGCGGCATGCGGTCCCTTTTTCTCTGTCTGCATTCCAAATCACCTCTTGATTGGTGCATTCTTGCGGCTTGCATCTCAAATTACGCCAAAAAGCTCCTAGAGGACAAGGGTAACCCACTTTACCACGTAACCTGTCCAACTCAGCTTTTATAATCTCCAACATCAGTTCGTCCGGTACGAGTCCTTCCTGTCAGCTGCATACTCTCCCGTCTGAACGTTTCCCTCACCTCCACTAGCTACGACCGCTTCGGCTTCTCGTCCGACTGGTGTTCGATCACGAATTTCTTTACGCAATACATCACCAGTAGACACGAAGGCGATTTCGTATTCTTTCACCAATCTACTATCAGCCGTGTCGCTAAAGTGGAATCTCGAGCAAAAAAAGCCAACCTGGCGCTGAGGGTACCCTGCGAGTCAGCAATGATATCGTTGTCATAGTCTAAGCGTCATGTCTGAAGAGACGGTGTCAGACAGCATCAAGATTGCGAAAAAGGGGCAACGGACGGATCGATTGTCCTTCCCTTCGTAGCTCTGTGAGATCCTCATGACGAGATTTCCACGTGTCAACGTACAATGGAGAGATAGTATAGGAGAGAACGTCAAGAGATGAGAGGCAGTGTAGACAACCCACCTTCCCACTACCAGGTTTACCAAACATCAACATTCTCAATCCTCCTTCTGCCGAACCTTCATATTTTCTAGTTAACCTCGAAACCATGGACTCGATGGTGTTGTGCACCATTGTATCTATGCTTTCAAAAACGCCTTTAGATTTTGAATTGAGATTCCGTCTAACATGTCGTGTGGAAAGTCGCAAAAGAGCTTTTCGTGTCGGGTAAAACAAAGGAAATTGATAGAGGAGAGGTAATGGGTGGGATGGAGGTCGCATGGTTATAAGTCGTTTCTATCGTTACTTTTCGTGGTAGTTCATACAGTCGATATAGATGGAATATTTTGAATGATAATCGTGGCCCTCAGAAGTGATGTCTGATGCAGAAAAGAGAGACGGCGGTGAGACAAAAGAGGATAGGTAAAGAGGGGAAACAGAAAGAAAGGATAAATGACGTCGTTGTTTCGATTTACTTACATCCAAACTTTCCTTTCATTCATTCAACGTTCAGCTGTCAACATTTGAGTAACTTACCATAATGGTCAACGAGTCAAACTTCAAATACGATCATTTCCCTCACCTACAACCATCTTCGAGGGATATATCAGTACGTATCTCCCTACCCTCTCCGACGCTGCTCTCCCCATCCAGCGATTGAGCTTAGATGGACGCCGAAGTCCGAGGTTGGAAAAGATTGCAATTGACTTCAGATCCCTAGATTTGGCAGACCGGTAGATATAAGAGGAGCACCCAAACTCATCAAATCCATAGCATGGTCTTGTGATGGCAAACGTGTGGCTGTAGGGACGGAATACAAAGGTCTGAAAGTATACGAAGTGCGAACTGTTTTTGAAGGAACGGGGTTCAGTTTACCTTCGGGTTCGAAACAGAGTCCACATAATGGGCATGTTGGTGAGTCTCAACACTTTCTTGACCACCTTCTTGGAAAGACTTGGGGAGAAGAAAACAGATTGACGGACAGCTGCACTGGCTTGGTCACCGGTAGAAGGGAATGTGTTGTTGAGTGGGTGTAAAGCTGCTTCTGGGGGTTCCTCGGTGGTTCTATGGGATGTTACTTGTGAGTCCTCCTTCATTATGTCTTTTTGCTCTTCATTGCTCTCTACAGATCGGCCCATCCTTCCCATGACTCTTACTCAAACCTCCCCACTCGGGCTTCGGCTCTCTAGCTTGGAGAGGCTTTCTCTCTCTTCGTGTCGGCGCCGTCTCTGCCCCGCGGCCAGGAATTCAGACCGACAAGAGGATCCAGTGAAATGGGATGGTCGCGTCGATATAACAACGCATGTTACCGTACAGTTACTGACGTACAGCCCCCTCTGCACCCATTGCAACGTTCAAAATCCCCGGAGACGTTTTACATGTAACTTTCCACCCATCCGGAGATCATTTCGCTGTCGTTTGTCCTAGATCATCGTTTGACGAGGTGTTGTTCTACCATCGCATGATGGACGACGGGAAGGAAATATGGAAGAAAAGAGACGATATAGCTTTAGGAGCTGCTTCTTCAGGAGGATATGAAGAGGTGGGTTAGATCTTACCCTTTTGACACCCAGGCAGGAGTGTTCCATCGATCCCAGTCCTCTTTCTCCTTGGCCGAGCCACCTCTATCTTCTCTTCGAGATTTTTGTCCATGATATTTCACCTTATGGTGGGATCATAAGCATCTTGATCAACTGCATTTGGATTGCTAACTGACTGGCAGATCAACAGTCTTCGATTTTCCAACTCTGGTAAACTCCTTCTCGCTGTTTCCAACGATGGTAGTATCGCCTCCTGGGTGTACCCTCTTCAACTCACGTCCACTCCATCTCTCCTTCAATCTTCAATCACACAAATCCCTGATAATCTCTCTCTACCAGAAGATCCTCAAGAATCAAATCGCCCCAAAACGCCTCGGGAAAGTACACCAGAAGAAGTACCCAGTCCTGTGGATCCGGAAATGAAAAGAGATCTTCCAGATGTGGATATGCCTGATCAATCTCAAGTGGATGATTCTGCTGTCGAACAAGTCGAGGATATATCGATGTTGAGTCGGACAGCTGCCCCCAGTAGACAAGCAACACCCCCTTCGGTACCTGCTCCAATGAGTAACGAGGAGAAGAGGAAATCGGCTTTATTGAAAAGAGTTAGACATTCGGTGGTTCATTGCAGTTCGTTGTTAAGTCTATCTCTGGACCCTACTGGAAAGTGAGTCTTATATGCAGAGATGAGGTATGAACTGATGAGAGATTTCTGGCTGTTGGAGGACAAGATGCGTTGTTGAGTTTGTTCGATACAAAGGATTGGATTTGCGTGAGGACTTTTGATGTTTGCACGTGAGTCATATGTCATGTCACAAGATCAATAGTACGACCGTCGAAGAAGGGAATATAGATGAGTATGAGCTGATGAATAGGATGGCAATACGTCATTCAGCTTTTTCACCAGATGGGGAGATGATAGCAGTAGGAGGGGATGATTCGTACATTGTTGTTGTGAGTAGTCACCTTTGATTACCTCTCTTTGCACTGACATGCTACTCGTCATACCTCCAACGCACGTCATTGTTCCAGTCAATCACTATCATCCTGTCAAATGACCCCTCGGCTCGAGTGATACTCAATCCACCGACTAGCCGCTGACCTTGGAAGTCGTAAGGAAGGAATCGTTCGGGGATGTGGTGCGGAGACGCGTAAGAGTTTCGCTGATCTTCCCAGGTCGCAATATACACCGGAGCAACTATTGCCAAATTCCCAATAACAGGTTTCATCAACTCTTTAGCTTGGCATCCCAAAAGAAATATGTTAGCTTGGTCGACCACGGCCAAAACGGTTCCGGTCTGGTATCTGGTTCAGCAAGAGGCATGATTCAACCTTCTCTGTCAACTCGCATTATGACCGTGGTATGAAGCACTCGCACAATCCATGATGTATCTCCGTCTCTGCGCCGGTGACGAGTACATATTCATTGAATTCGCCTTTGTCATGCTTAATTCGTGAAACTGTTACGTTAATGAACAGGGGTAGAAAGCACTGGAGGTACTCACCGCGATCTTTCGAATTCGATTTTGATCCGGACAAAGGACTATCGATTGGATGACGTCTCGTCTTTGCGATCGATCGCTTAATTGAAGTTCATTTCCTTCCGTCAGACATGACCACCATATGACGCTTTGTCCCATCATGAACTGGACATTCATCTGACAAAGCCTCTTTCACAACTACTGATCTACTCAACAGATTGATAACCATGTCTACACAACCCGAAATATTGGTGAGTCGTCATCTCGCTCTGGCCTATGCGGTCACATCGTTTCCAGGGCAGGGCAAGCCATTAGGAAGATGTTGGGGTTGTCCGGCAGATATAAACATGACTAAGAATTCAGAGTCAACATTCTATGGACACTCCAAGCATTGACCCACCCACCTTGATGACTTACTCATCTCAACAGATTCCTACTTCGTCAGAAGTCTACAACCACTGGATGACTAACTGTGCTGTCCCTTCGAACGTCAAAACAGAAGGACAAAAAGTCCTGCTCAAGCAACTTGATCAAGATGTTTCAATTAGCACTATGCATGAAGCCATTCAGCTCTTGTTGCACAACACAACTATTCAATCTCTGACCAATCTAGAGCATCTACATGGGGCGATGAGCACTGAGATCATTCGATCTACCATCGATTACGATCCAACCGACCCAAGATATCAGATATCTGAATCTCTCAATAACCTCTTGGATCCCACTCAACAACCAAACCAGGACACTTGGAATGACATCAAGGCTTTATTGAAGGACATGCCTGATATTTGGTCTCACAGTTCCCAACATTCCCCCTCTCCCTCTTTTGTTTCCAACAAACAACACTTACGACATGGTCATGAGTCATTTTTCACGTCTAATTGGTGTCACAATCGTCGTTTCTTCTTCTCTACTGACCGACGGTCGACAAACCTCGGCTAACTACGTCGTAGTGGGGCGTCGATGTCTCACTAAGACAGGGTACTCGTCGAGGAACTACGGCTAACTTCGCCGTAGTAATACGTCGAGTGGTGAATGATAAGATGATCGTCGATGAACTACGGCTAACTTCGCCGTAGTACGTTGAACTGCTCGGTGGTAGCTCTCCTTAACTCGAAGGTTGTAGCTACTGAATATATCTCTCGCTACTGACAACAATCAAGGATCGCTGAAGAAGTTCAGCGATCTGTAAACTATCTATACTACTCCTCTCTTCTCGTAGAATGTCCCTCAACTCCTGCACTGCCTCACGCTCAGTCCTCTTCGTTCAACTTCGCCGTACCTCGCCATATCCCCGATATCCTACTCCGCTCACTTTGACTAACTTCGCCTAACTTCCCCTGTTCTGCTCTCCCTCGGTTCCCTTCCCCTAACTTCGCCGTAGTTCCCCGCTAGGCGGGGTTATCGTGACAAATCCCCTCTTGGTTCTCGTAACTTAGCCGTAGTTGGTTTCAGTGGTTCGAGTGGAGGTTGGTAGTGGTGAAAGGAAGGTCGGTGATGGTGAAAGGAGGGTTGGTGATGGTGGTTGTCAGGGATGTTACGACGTAGTTCGTGACAGTCGCCCCCTCCTTAGGCGCGAACGTCCTCGTGAGCTTCGTATGCATGTAATGAAGAAAAAGACACTCAGCAGGTTGCAGGAAACACAATTTGTCATATAACAGTTGTTGGTAGATGATACCATGGTGTAACGGTACTGGAAACACGACGACTAGGTCGCAGGTTGGGTCGAACCCGATGGATGTCTCGTGGAAATCTAGGGGCTCTGGTGCTAATGGATCGTGTCTCCTCTGCAATCGATGTAGCCAAAGAATGATATTGAAGAATCAGCAAAGTTGGTACTTTGCTGATTGTACTATATACTGTCTACGGCTATCCTTGTCCTCGTCTCCTTCCTGCTGCAAGCGTCTACGTACATACTCGGACAGGTGAAAAACCGCTTTGAGCAAACCCAGTGGGGAAATCTCGAAAGGGGAAAACCCGTCCCTACCTACTGCAGCACTGCCTCCAACTCCCGCTCTTCTCTGTCCTAATCCGTCGAACTCGATAGAGTCCTCTCGATTCGTTGTTACTCCGTAACAAGTTTCCCCCCCTGTCTCAAGGATCCTCGCCGAGGATCCTGAACCCTGTAACCAGGTGATGCACATGGATTGTTCTTAGACACCTTTGGTGCGCCCTGACATCATACCCACGCTAGTGTGACGGTTGCCATGAAAACGCGTCACCCGCACGGACCTCCAATGTGATCGAGAAATTACTGACCAAGTTACCTCCCCGTCTTTTTTCTCTTCTTTCCTCCTCATTCTCTCTTTACCTCTTGTTTGTCACTCTTTTTACTTATCTAGCATTATCCATCCATATCTTACTCATATCTTAGAGCATCCTTCCAACTCTGACCTGTCTGTGAGCATGTCTAAGCGTACTGTAAGCAATTCCCTTCGAATTCGATGTATCTCCTCATATTTCTCGCTGGCTGACGAGACTAGTTGTCCTCTTCTACTCCTTCCCGTCAAACTCGAGCCTCTACCTTGGCAACTTTACCCGACGTCGACCCCGAACTTCTCATGCGTCAAACGAAAAGAATGAGAATTACTTCCCAAGCCGCCTCCTCTCAACCCCCATTGGTTGATGCGTCTCGACGAGCTCTCGATACCATTAAGGAGAAGTATCAATCCGGTCCTTCTCGCGAAGCACAATCGTTCCTTGATGACCATGTCATCGAGCAATATTTCGACTTCGAAGGGGGTGCTGGGCCATCTGCCACTGGTGAGAACCTATCTCCCGCCAAATCCGTTGAATCCGAACACCCTACCGTCGTCGAAAATGCAAATTCTCCCGGTAAGCAACTTACTGGTCCTCCTTCTGAGGCTTCCGACGAACTTGTGGAGGTTCCCGACGAGCTTGGTGGCATCTTTCACGCCCCTCGCAAGGTTCCCGTCAACAAGGAACTGGTTAAGTTGCTCGAGGATAGAAAAGACTCCGAAATCGGTGAGAATTCCACCGAGTTCTGTTCGCTTCTGACCTGTTAGCTACCCTTTGGGCCGGCATGACCTTCTCCTCTGTTCGTCTCGCGTTGAAGAACGAAGCTCTGGGCCGTTTCCGCGAAACCAACGCCATCAAGCCCACTGTAAAGTGGTTTAAGAATGCTGTAAGCCTCGAATTCTCTTGAGTTTCACCGATTCTAATCATTAGCTCGATCGTTTGGCCCAAGGTTGGCGCCTCCGCAACAAAAATGGTGCTGTTGTTCGGCTAGAGGGTGAGCTCTGTACCGATTGTCAACGTCGTCTCGATGGTGGTGAAGACTTTCGTGTTGGTTGTATTGGCCCTCGTAAGTTCTTGCTGCGACTCGTTCGATGTTGATGCAATTCAGTCGGTGGTGTGTGTGGTGAATGCTCTGCTAAGGGTACTTCGAAATGTTCGGTGAAGACCAACAATCCTGAGTCCAAATTCCGTGAGGTACCTGTCTATTTCCTTCGAACTTGGTCGATGTTGATGTATAGGGTATCGTTGTGGGAGCAAGAACTGTCACTTCCAAGGTTACCTTTGTACTGGAGCACGAACTTTGTGCGGCTTCGGTCCGTTATCGATCCCTTCCTGCCCATGACCAACCCGCCTGTCTGACCCAACTTTCGGGTTACATCCATCTCTTTACCTCCCTTCTCCTTCCTCTCCCTTCTCAACATCTGGATCTTTACAAATCCCTTCATCTTATTTCCGCCAACTACGCTCCTCCTTCTGCCGATGAAACTCTGGATCATCTTACCTCTACTGGTGATCCTACAGGATTGAGTTCCTCTCAGCCAGTCGCCGTTTCCTCTTCTCCCCGTACTCCTCTTCCTCGCAACGTCATTCATATTCCCGCTTCGGCCCGTCGTCCCCGAGCCGATTCTAACGCCTCCATTGAGTAGTGTGTTTATATCTCTCTATTTGTAGCTATATTTCCTGTGTATGCATTTATTTCTGACCCAGTTTTGTTGATCTTGATCGAATTCTCACTTTCTTCTGGGGTCCCTCTTCCTCTTCCAAAAATT
>NW_006711231.1:927560-927884 GCF_000271645.1 Tremella mesenterica DSM 1558
TCTGTTTTAGGGCGAAATGCAGTCGAGTATAAGTTCTTTATTCCCAAGAACTGCCATATTTCCTTCCAAATTTCCGGACAAAAGTGAGTTCCCCTATCTGATACAATTGGGAAAGGTACTCCAAGTTTTTAAAAGATCTCCTTGATGTAGATGTCGGCCACAGAGGGGGCTGTTAGTCCGGAAGTACACGGAAACAAGCTAGCCATCATGGTTAGTCCCATCCCTATCACCAGGATCCTCTCGAACTTGGGAAATCCTGGTAGGGGTCCCACCATGGCCACGACAATAAGATCCAGAAACCAAGTGGGTACGAGTCAATAGACC
>NW_006711231.1:930424-1038328 GCF_000271645.1 Tremella mesenterica DSM 1558
CCAGTAATAGTTTTCTTGACATGGTGATAGTTTTGTCTCTTCCTGGATGACCCACTAGTATCGAATCGTGTCTTGCTTTCTTACTTCTAACCTTGCCTGTCCCTCTGGTATGACTACTCTGTTTTTGTATAAGAGTAATCCGCTCTGTGTCCATGATACTATTGGTGTCTCGCTGCTAGCCTGTGTCTTCTGTGTGTCCTGTGTGTTCTGTGTGCTCTGTGTGCTCTGTGTGCTCTGTGTGCTCTGTGTGCTATGTGTCTGTGTCATCTGTAGTCCTAGTTGTCGTATGTTTGCTATGTCTTCTGAGTCTTTCAGTCCGTTTTTGATGAGTCCGAATAATGAATCTTCTCGAATTGCTCCTCTTACTATGTGTCTTGGTCCTTTGTGTTCTGAGTCCATTGAATTCGATTCAACTTGTTCGTGTGTCGGTAGCAATTGTAGCCAGTTGCCTTTGTTTAGATCCGGGTCCTTGCTACTCCCTCTTCCCGGATGATAATCTCCTCGTCTTGTCAGAGCATCTGCTCCCCCATTTTTGCTACCTGGTCGGTAAGTGATCTCTATGTTGAAGTCTCCCAATATTTCCAACCACCTCATTTGCCTTCGATTTAGTTGTCGTTTGCTTTGGAAGTATTCTAGGTTCTTGTGATCGGTAATGACCTTTATAACATCACTACTGTTAGCCAAGTAGGGCCTCCAGGCGACCAAGCAATCCACGATGGCTAATAATTCTTTCTCTCCCACCGTGTAGTTTAGTTCACAGGGTGTCATTGCTCGAGACCAGTACGCAACTGGGTGCAGTTCGGTGGTTCCTTTTATTGATGGGTGGGGGAATCTTTGAGACGCTACCGCACCTATCGCGCAGTCGGATCCATCGGTTTCGATCCAAGTCGGTCGGGTCCTATCGAAATGTCGAAGGACTGGTGCTGTGGTGAATGTTTTCTTTAGATCGTCAAAAGCCTTTTGGCATTCTTGTGTCCAGTTCCAAGCTTGATCCTTCCTGGTCAATCGTGTGAGAGGTCCCACAATATGCGAAAACCCCTTGATAAACCTTCGATAGAAATTCGCAAAGCCCAAGAACACTTGAGTATCCCGGACTGTCATGGGTTCTCCCCATTCTAGAATAGCTTTCACCTTTTCTTGATCCATTTCGATCCGTTCGTGTCCTATTACGTACCCCAGGAACTTCACTTCATTTGAACTCCATTCGCATTTCCTCGGACTGACCACCAAATCATTTTCCAGCAGTCGATCTAATACCTTTTGGACAATTATCTGATGGTTTTCGATCGTGTCGGAGTATACCGTGATGTCGTCGATATAAACTACTACCCCTTCGTCAAGTAGATCGTGAAACATGTCTTGTAGAAAGTTCTGAAAGGTGGCTGGTGCATTACACAACCCATCCCTTAGGACTGTGCTCTCGAAACTGCCATATCTTGTTCGTAAGGCAGCTTTATGTTCATCTCCTTCCTTTATCCTGACTAACTGGTAAGCCCCTTTCAAATCGAGCTTAGTGAAGATCCTTCCTAATTGAAGTCGATCGAGTAGTGTCGAGATGAGTGGCATTGGGTATGAATCCTTAATGGTTACCTTGTTAAGCGCACGATAATCCGTTACCACTCGATAGGGAATCACTCCCTTTTTTGGAACCAGGAATACAGGAGACCCATAAGGTGATTTACTTCTTCGTAGATGGCCGCTGGCCAGACCATCGTTGATCCACTGCTTTAGGAATGCATCCCCATGTTCATCCAGTTGGTAGATTGGTCCTGGTTTTAGTTCTGCTCCGGGGGTCAATTCGATCTCGTGATCACATTCTCTTCTTGGTGGTAGTTTCCTGGCTCGTTCCACTTTGAATAGCTCCAGGTATTGGTGCCATTGTGTCGGTATGACCTGTCGTAACTCTTCTTCGCTCATCTCATCTTCTCCTTTTTCCAATGCTGTTCCTCTTACCAATCCTTCCTCCAACCTCGGATACTTCCAACCGTTATCTTGTCCGATCCCGTCGAACTCGATCAATCCCTTTCCACAATCGATCCTTGCCCTAAACTGTTTCAAGAAATCCAATCCCACCAGTACCTCGGGGCCTTCGTATGCCATCACATCCAATCGAGTCGCAATCTTGAGTCCTTCTCCTAAATCCAATTCAGCTTCTACATACTCGGTCACTAACGTCGCGGTTGTTCCATCGAGGAACCTAATTTTCCGTGGTTCCCTATACTGTTTTTTGGGGAATAAATGGTATAATGGACAGGCCGGCTGTACGTATCTTCCGGTAGCTCCGGTATCAATTAACATTCCAAATCGTAGGGTATCTTCTTCTGTCTGTATTTTTATGTATATTATAGCCGAGTCATTACTAAGATCTATTGGTAGTTGGATTTTGTGCGATTCTGTTAGATCCTGGCCGCAAGTGGTCGCATCACTTAGGCCAGGTATTCGTTTCCCTCTTCTCCAAAGGTCACCGCCATTCCTCGAACTAATGGCCCTTTGGATCCGGTTGGGATCGAGTTCGATCCACTAGGAATTGGTGAGCTATGCGGGTTTGGGGATCCCCTAATGTTGTTTCTCGTATTTCCTCCATTTGGACAGTTGTTGGCGTAATGTTCTGGACTTCTACATTTGAGACAACGTCGGTTCTCCCTCCTCCAAGTCATTTCGTTCTCGCTGAGACGTCCTCCGTCCTCTGTCCAAGTGACCGGAGGGTCATTTGGTAGACCATAATTCATCATCCCTGGTTTTCCACCGGGCAAGGGTCCTCTACCAGTCGATTGTGAGTGGTGTTCTACCGGGTTGGGCGAACTAGTATCCAATCGCATCGAATTCGATCGAGGGGGAAGCCAGGTCGTCTCATTTTTGCGTCTAGCAGCCCATCGATTCGCCGCAATCATCGTTTCAGCCATCCGTTGGTTCTCCTCAGTCCCTATCACATGTTGTTTGAAATAGATCCAGTCCGATTTGGTTCGAGGATCGGTGTTATTTACCACTACCACTTTCAGTAGCTCTTCCTTCAGGCCCTGTATGGCTGAGGCGATTTTCATGGCATCGGGTACCTTTCCAAGGTGTGTGGACCAAAGTTCAAAGTTGGCAAAATACTCGGCGGCCGTATCCGTCTGTCTTAACTCCTGCAATTTCCTCATAGCCGTACCTGCCATGTTACTGTCTCCAAATTGAGTTCGTAAATGCTGGATGAATTTGTCGTAGCTCTCTAGCCATTCGGTCGAATTCCATATACTTGGATTGGTTATGGCCGGGGTTATAAGCATTTGAGGGGTGCCTCGAAGATACCCGTACATGAACAGGATCTTTCTGCGATCGGTGGCGTACTCTGCCCCTTTGAATTCGAAGTTCATGTGACATGCTGCAAGGAAGTTGTCCAATTCTCCTCGTTCTCCACTGAAGGTAGGTGGATCCGCACACCTGGTTCTTCCTGTTCGTTCGTTGTTGGTAAGTTTTGGCTCCAAACACGGCTTGTTTTCTTCGACTTCGATCAAACTTGCCCCTTTCGATGTGAGTATCTGTTGGTTCTGTCGGTCAGCTTTCATCGTAGCCAGTTCTTCCCTTAATGCATTTTGTTCCTTTTGTTGCATCGTCATAATGGCTAACAATTGTGACAACTGCTGCGATAATTCATTTAGCGGATCTGGGGTAGTGGTGGTAGAAGTGAGATCATGTGAAATGGTACTTCTCGAAGAACTTGTTGGTATTTCTTCCTCTGGGACCAGCCCTTGTTCCAACTCCTCTTTTTCTGGTATCATTTTCCGCGCTTTTCCTCTGGTGAGCATACAGTACTCTCCGATTCGACCCAAGGTGCGTAAGGCTGATTCTTCAACTTGTAACGGTACTGGAAACACGACAACTAGGTCGCAGGTTGGGTCGAACTCGATGGATGTCTCGTGGAAATCTAGGGGCTCTGGTGCTAATGGATCGTGTCTCCTCTGCAATCGATGTAGCCAAAGAATGATATTGAAGAATCAGCAAAGTTGGTACTTTGCTGATTGTACTATATACTGTCTACGGCTATCCTTGTCCTCGTCTCCTTCCTGCTGCAAGCGTCTACGTACATACTCGGACAGGTGAAAAACCGCTTTGAGCAAACCCAGTGGGGAAATCTCGAAAGGGGAAAACCCGTCCCTACCTACTGCAGCACTGCCTCCAACTCCCGCTCTTCTCTGTCCTAATCCGTCGAACTCGATAGAGTCCTCTCGATTCGTTGTTACTCCGTAACACATGGTTTGTTGTTAATCGGACAGTAAACTTCGTCGAAGTTCATCGTGGTTGCTTGTTGTTACCCTGTGGTAGTTACATTGTAAGTGAGACAGAGGATTTGGGGTACAACAAACCTCGTCGAAGTTCGTCAGCGTATCCCTAACTTATATGAATGTGAGACACGTAGCGTGGGAATTCTGATCGTCGCCATGGTGTTTGTTGTCGCTGAGACAACTTGTTATGCGAAGTTACCAGCGCCCTGACGACGAGTAGTCGTATCAGTCATACTAAATACTCAGTACTTCGGCCCACTTCTTCTTCTTTCCCAGTACCAATCCTAAATCGTACTATCATCGTCTATCGATTCTCAGCCTTTACCATACCAAACATATCAATTTGATATATTTCAACAAAATGTCTTCTCGTCCGGAGCTCAACGCCCATAAATTTTTCGCAGATCGCTTTGCCGCTGTTCGTAAGTCTCTTCGTACTGTCTATAAGCTACTCTGTCGCTGATTGTTCTAGTCGCTCAGCAGGGGAACTCTCCCCGCCATGTGTCGTCCATGGGCTTTGGAGCCCTAGCCATCACCGATGGCTCGCCTTCTGCTGCTGCAGCCTCTGCTGCAGTTCCTTCTGCCACCGCGTCCCCTGTTGCGGTTACGACCCCTCTCTCCTCTGGCCAACAGGAGGTCAGACCTGCTCCTGTTGGCCTTCCGCACCCGTCAGGCCGTACTGCCACTGTGGTAGAAATCGATGATGATGACGATGAGGAGATGGATGGTGCTCGTCGTGGTGAAGAGACGGGTGTGTTGGTTGATGATGGCGGGAAGGGTGGTGCAGATGAGGATGATGAGATGGGTGAGGTCGATGAAGATGAGGAAATCCTCAGTGTTGATCTCGGTGATCCAGCGCTGTTTGAGGATAGAGAAACGTGGGTGTCAGAGTTGGAAAAGTTAAGCCGTATGTCCTCTTGTCATATACCCTGTTCGTAAGTGCTGACATGTAGCTGTTCGTGATAATGAAGGTTCTCCCGAATTCCGCGTACGGCTCCAGACTTCTTTCGGGAAGAAACGGGTTGCGTATCAGGAGAAGATGGATGCTCTGGCTGAAATTAAAGCCGAGAAACGTCGCCGCTCCCCTTCCGCCCACGACGAAGTTACCCCTCCTTCGGCGAAACGGGTCAAAGAGACCCCTCGGTCCTCTACAGGACAGGCTGAATTGTTTCCCTCCCCTTCCCACGAGCCAGGGAGTGCCCGCAAGGCGTCGTTGCGGGAGCAGGATAGGCTATGGAAGTTGTTCATCGATGAAAGGGAGCGATGGGAGGTCGCTAGTATCGAAGAGTCGTGTGATAGATGCCGGTAAGTTCCTTCCCTAGAAGTTTATACGTCTGCTGATCAGTAGCCGTGAAATTATCACGTATGGGAGAGCGAAGTGGCCGTGTCTACGACCGGTCAAACCTCATAATCGCGGGTCCCGTTGTGCTTCTTGCACTTCTGGTCCCTGCTCGTTCTGCCCCCCCAACACCGCTCGGGACATTCCTCCAAGACCTTCTGCTCCCCTCGGTCCCCCCTACACTCCGTCCGCCGCTGTTCGCCGCCGTCTCCCCACAGCCCAAGACGGGGAATATCCTTCGCGCTCTCCTTCGGCGAACTTCTCCTCTCCTGGCCCCACCTCGCCGTCACCCGCCGCCCGTCGCCTGCCCAACTCTCCCGTGGCCGGACCGTCACGTCTCCCTGCCACTCCTTCGGCTGGTCCATCCCGTCGCACTCCTCGTCGTGCTTCTTCCGCCGCTCTTCGGCCTTCCACTCCTGTGGCTGGCCCATCTCGTCTCCCGGCTACTCCTTCTGCCGTTCCGTCTCGTCCCAGCAGGAGCCGTCCTACTCCTGTCTCAACTCAAGAGGACTTCTCTTCAAGTCTCCCTCCTGCCCTCGGGACCCGAAGCCGTCAACCATCTGTCCCTCCTGCTTCTGGGCTCTCAACTCCTGCCCCTCCTGTGAAAACTCCTCCGAAATCTTCGAAAGGGAAAGGCAAGAATAAGAAAGCTGTCCAGTTCGAACCGGCTGTGGTGGAAGACGAAAGTACTCAGCTACCGGGGGAAATCCTTCCTTCCCTCGACCACCCCACTATCGCTCTCGATCCTCGGATACCAGAGGAGGACAAACAATTAGCCACCTTCCGTTCCGTCATTATTGGCTTAACCACGCAATTACAAGCCAATAGACGAGATACGGCGAAGCTTGTCGAATATTGTGTGAAGCTGGTCTCTGCGATGAATACTCTCTCTCGGACAATGGCAACTCTTGTGAACTCCTCCGACATAGGGCCATTAGGGCGAACTGAGTTAGCTAGAGTCTCCCGAGAGCTCACAACGGACATGAGCGACTTCTACCGCAATCTCTTCGACTCTCCTTACCTCCTGAACCCCACTGAGTATATGCTCCCCCCTACACTGGACTGGTTAAGACCATCTCAACCAGCTCGACTCAGTTCTCAGGATGGTGCTTTCCTCGATATCCTAACTCTTCCCGCAGACTGTCTTAGAACACTTCGTCAGTTGTGGAAATCACCTAGTCTGAGTGTCGCTCGTGATCCTGCTCTCCACTCCGCTCACATTCTCGCCTTTAATACAGCATGGAAGGAGACTCGGGCCCTCCGACGGGCGGTGGGACCGAAGGTTACTGAGAGTAGTTCTGGGAGTGGTCCTGCACCGGGAAACGAAGAACAGGGAGGAAGTTCGCAGCAGTGAGTTGTACTTAGCTAATGTTGTACCAGTTGTATGAATTACTTCCTCGTTCGTGATCTCACCACTCGTCCTTTCGTCGGCTTATCCGGGTGAAGTTCGTGGAACTTCGCCAATATGTCATTAGCTCCGTCCACATTTTCTACTGGTTCCCATGATACTGCGTCATCCGAGCCTTCGTAACCTAACCATTCCACTAGATATTCTAACTTCCCTGACCTCTTATTTACTCTTGAGTCCACAATATCCTTTACTTCCCACGATTCTCCTACGTTATCTACCTCTACTGGGCCAGGTGGTTCAGCTTGCTGACCAGGAAATACCGGAGGGTGATAGGGACGGAGTAAAGAAACATGGAATACATCATGGATACCTGCCATCGTTCCTGGTAATTCCAGTTTACAAGCATGAGAACCTACTTGCCGTACTACCTTGTACGGCCCACTTTGCTTAACGTCCAACTTCTTCATTGGTCTCTTAGTCTTGATATTTTCTAATGACAGCATCACTAGGTCACCTTCCACGAAGTTCGGCGTAGTTCGGTGTTTCCTATTGTATCCTTCGGCGTACTTCTCATTAGCTCTCTCAATCCCCTCAATACATTCTTTATGTATTTCAGTTAGGTCTTTTACTGCTATTGTAGCAGCAGGTACCTCGACTTCACTAGCCTTAATCTCTTCAGCCCATCGAGGGTGGTACCCATAGTTCGCATAGAATGGGGTCTTGTTTATCGCGGAATGATGGGTGTTGTTATAAGCAAAGCTAGCTCGAGCAAGTAGCTTCGACCAGTCGTTCTGCTGGTAGGAAGTGAAGATTCGAAGGTATAATTCCAGGGACTGGTTCGTTCGTTCGGTCTGTCCATCAGTCTGTGGATGATACGCGGTAGAAAGATGTAGTCTTATCCCGAGACTATCGGTCAAGTTCTTCCAAAACTTCGAAGTAAACTTCGATCCTCTGTCTGATACTATACTCTCTGGTAACCCATGCTGAGCCACCACATAGTCCATTATCAGCTCCGATAGTCCAGCTGCGGTTAACTTCGTCGTGGTTGGGATAAACATGGCCCATTTTGTCAGTCGATCCACGACCACTAAGATAGAGTTATATCCATGGGAATTTGGGAGCTCTTCGATGAAATCCATCGAGATACTTGACCAAGGTTTTGTCGCTACTTGTAGGGGTTTAAGTTCTCCATGAGGCTTCTGTCTGTTAGTCTTAGCTCTCTGACATACCGCACAACCAGCGACATAGTCTTCTACATCCTTCCTTACTCCAACCCAAACATAATCCCTTAGGATTAGTTCAAGGGTCTTCGCCGAACCTGGGTGACCAGCCAAAGCCGAGTCATGTCGCATCTTCATGATCTTTAGTCGAGCGTCGGCGTAGTTCGGCACATAAGTGCGATCGTCGAATGTGAGGAAACCTCTCCGGGTCCACCCCCCACGAAGTATTAGAGGAGATCGCGAACTACGGCGTAGTTCGGTGATTGATCCTGGTTCCTGTACATCATCGTGCCACGTCGGATGAGAACACTCAGCGCAGATAACTCCTAATAACTCCTCTCTAACCTCCTCTACGTCTTCGTCCTCCTGTACTCCAAGCATCAGATCCATAGGGTCAACAAGATCCTTTTCCTTCATTTCCCTTGTCCCTTGCAAGGCTCGAAGGAGGTGGCGCAACTCCGACGTGGTGGCGTCAACTTCGTCGAACTTCGGCAGACCTTGAATAAGGTTACTCTCTTGTATCATGGTACTTCCTTTTCCCGAGTGATAATCCGCCCGTCTAGACAACCCGTCTGGAAGGCTTGCTTGAGTCCCTGGTCGATAAACCATTTTAAATCTGAAGTTAGCTAACTCTTCTACCCACCTACCTTGACGTGGGCTGAGTTGCTTCGGTTCCATCCAGTAAGTGAGATTTAAATGGTCGGTAAGGACCGTGGTTTCTACCTGCAGTAGTAAGTGTCTTCTTCTTCTGAAACCCTCAACTACGGCGAGGAACTCCTTTTCTCCTACCGTGTAATTTAGTTGGGCCGTATTGAACGCGCCTGACTCGATGGCGACTGGGTGCTCTTGCCCAGCTGTATTAATCTGCGAAATTATGAAACCCCAGCCGAAGAACGAGGCATCTGTCTGTAATATGGTCTTCAATGTGGGGTCAAAGTGAGCTAACACCGGCGCAGTACACATCCTAGCCTTCAATTCTTTAAAGGCTGACTCCTGTTCTGCTCCCCACACAAACGGTACCTCCTTCCTCGTCAAATCATTGATAGGTCTAGCAATCTTCGAGAAGTTGGGAACAAAACGCCTGTAATAGCTCACGACTCCAATGAAACCCCTCGACTCTCGTAGATTCTTTGGACGTGGGAAGGATGTGATGGCGTCAATGTACTCTGGATTAACCGATACACCTCGAGAGGAAACCACAAAACCCAGGAATACCACCGAATCTCTTTCGAACTCGCACTTACTAGCTTTCACGTACAAGTTCGCCTTCCGTAGCACCTCAAAGACCTTCGCCGTAGTTCCTCGTAATTCCTCCAATGTATTCCCATAAATGAGGATATCGTCAATGTAGACCACGACTCCATTCCCTAGCAGTTCTCTAAACACCTCGTTCAGGAAGTGTTGGAAGACAGCAGGGGCGTTTCGCAGCCCATCACGAACGACAAGAGATTCGAACATACCATACTGTGTCCTGAACGCCGTCAGGTGTTCATGTCCTTCTGTCACCCTCAACAATTGGTACGCCCCAATTAGGTCTAGTTTGCTGAAGTACCTTGCTTTTCCAAGTTCTTCGGTAATCTGGCCTATTAATGGGAGAGGGTAGGCATCTGGTATGGTCGCTTCGTTCAGTTTTCTGTAGTCGATGACCATTCGCCATTGTCCCTCGGCTTTCTTCGGTATCATAAACATCGGTGAGCCGTACGGCGAGTTACTTGCTCGAATTCGGCCAGCGGCGATTTCGCGATCTAGTATGTCTCTCAGCGCGCGTCTCTGATCTTCTCCTTGAGCATAGAGGGAGGCGACCTTCAGGTTCGCCCCCTCCTTAAGCTCAAACTTCAAATCGTAGGACCTCGGAGGGGGAAGGGTCTCTCCTCCCTTCTTCGGATTAAACACGTCAATGTACTGGTGGTATTGCTCAGGAACTACCTGGAACAACTCGTCTTGTTCCTCCGGGCTCAGCTCTTCAAGCTCATCTTCGCCTCGGAGGTCTGTCTCGTCGGTTCGGGTCCTGAGCCCTATGGCTGCCAGGACCGCAACATCTTTCGTCTGTGGAAAGGGAGAGGATAACTCTTCCCTTTCACTCGGCAAGGGTAGGGGAAAGGACACTGCGCTTTCCTTATTGTTCGTCTGGGGAATAGGGAAGGATATCATATTCGCTCCCCCATTCAGGATTACCCCTTCTTCTCTCATCCATTCCCATCCTATCACGACATCCGCGTCGCAAAGGGTGGTAACATCCAGCTTAATTGGCCGAACCTGGCCTAACTTCTCGACACCCAGACTCACTTCGACAAACTCCGTAATGGGTCCAGCCACACTAACCGAGCCATCAAACATGTGAACTGGTACACTCACGGGGTATTTCCTCTTCTCCTTCCTAATCTTCCTGGCCGCCTTGGGACTTATATACGAACAGGTCGCTCCAGTGTCCCACAAGGCCGTTAGTTCAACTCCGTCGACATACACATTAGATTTGGGTTGGTTGTTACAGGTGGAAGGGATTAGGGTATGACAGTCGTTTATACATTTCGGAGTGGTGTTTACGGATTTATATACACATTTACCTGGTCTCATCAGCTCTTTCCTTTTACTGGGGGTAGGGATAGTGGCCGAGAGAATATGAGTGCGGACCCGCCAAGTCTCGCCTACCGCGACGGGTCCCCATCTTTTTCCTCCTCGTCCATCCCCCGCTCTTCAACACATGCTTCCTCCCTTCCGACAGCATTGATCTTCTTCCTGTCCCCAAGAGGGACGGCGTTCCCCCCCGTGCTAAATCTCCCTTCTCCTCCAGCATTTTGTCCAAAAGATCGCAAGGGGATGATCCCTGCTTTGACCTTCGCCGCTATTACAGGACAATCCTGGTTATAATGCCCTCTCTCTCCACATCCAGTACACTTCCCTTCCTCTCGACGCTTTAAAACCTCATCAGCACTGGGTCTCGGCCAACGACGATTTAGTTCGTCTACATCCGTTGGTATCGCCCTTCCCCCGTTCGTGCCCTTAGGCTGCACGCCCTCTATCTTCGCCGTAGATTGCCATTTCTCCTGGCTCCCCCGTTCCCCTCCTCGATTTACTTCCTCTCTCCTCTCCCCCTGTTCCTTCACTTCCTTCCTCTTCTTCTCATTCTCCTTCTCCACCTTTCGTTGATGCAAGCGATTGTCCATGGGGACCACGAACTCGATTAATTCTCGGACGGTCTTGAAAACTTTTCCATGGCGGGCGATTTCATCCAGCAAATGGCTTTTCAGTCCGTTCTTCGCTCGGTCCACGAGGTTTCCATCATCGCTCCATCCTAACACCGCTACATATCGCTGAAAGGCGGCAAAGTACGCCGAAGCCGACCCATTCTGCCGAAGCTCGTTTATTCCCCTTGCGGCGGTTCCTTCTTCGTCAGGATCTCCAAAATTGGTTTTGAGATATTGGATGAACTTCTTATAGTCTAGAAGGTGTTCGGGGGGATCGTCCTTAGGTAAGTCCGGTTGGACAGCAAGAAGAGGAGTTTCACGTAGATGGGAGATCATGAAAAAGATTTTTACTCGGTCGGTGGGGAACTTCCGGGCGTTGATTTCGAAATGGACTTCACATTCTGAGATGAATGCTGTGAGCTTTGACCTCTCGCCCCTCCACAGGTCTGGGAGGGGAAGCTTTATCCCTCCACTCATCTCAGCAACTCCTGGGGTCGCCGAAGCTTGCCTTCCAATGGCGAGCCGTACCCCCTCCGAGATCCCCTCGACTATTCCCCCAACCGTCTCCTGTTCCTTCTTCTTCTCCTGCCCCTCTCGACGCTTCCTCTCTGCTATCATATCCTTATTCATCTCCATCATCATGTTCATTATTGCCAGCATCATCTTCTGTGTTGTGACCTCCTCCTCAGTTCCTCCTACTACTTCGCTCCCGGCCGAACTTAGCCTACCTCCTGTGTTCCCTTCCCTTGGTCGTGGGGTCTGTCCCGAATCTTCGGAACCTGTCCTCACCGCTGGTGGTTCTGGTAGTCCGGTTTGTTGGGGAGGTGGTTCAAAAGGCAGGGGTGGATAGAAATCATCGCCTTGAGTTGATCCTTCGGGGGTATCAATTGCACCAGGCAATGGTCCCAAGCTTTGTCTTAATTCCTCCAACATCCTCCTCTCCGTCTCCTCTACTGTTTCTCCTGGTCTACTCATACTTCTTGTAACTCTCCTCTCTGGCTGCATACAATCTCGAACTTCTCCGAGGTTTGCACGGGTCGTCGGTTTCAGCGATCCTTGATACTGTCACAATCGTCGTTTCTTCTTCTCTACTGACCGACGGTCGACAAACCTCGGCTAACTACGTCGTAGTGGGGCGTCGATGTCTCACTAAGACAGGGTACTCGTCGAGGAACTACGGCTAACTTCGCCGTAGTAATACGTCGAGTGGTGAATGATAAGATGATCGTCGATGAACTACGGCTAACTTCGCCGTAGTACGTTGAACTGCTCGGTGGTAGCTCTCCTTAACTCGAAGGTTGTAGCTACTGAATATATCTCTCGCTACTGACAACAATCAAGGATCGCTGAAGAAGTTCAGCGATCTGTAAACTATCTATACTACTCCTCTCTTCTCGTAGAATGTCCCTCAACTCCTGCACTGCCTCACGCTCAGTCCTCTTCGTTCAACTTTGCCGTACCTCGCCATATCCCCGATATCCTACTCCGCTCACTTTGACTAACTTCGCCTAACTTCCCCTGTTCTGCTCTCCCTCGGTTCCCTTCCCCTAACTTCGCCGTAGTTCCCCGCTAGGCGGGGTTATCGTGACAAATCCCCTCTTGGTTCTCGTAACTTAGCCGTAGTTGGTTTCAGTGGTTCGAGTGGAGGTTGGTAGTGGTGAAAGGAAGGTCGGTGATGGTGAAAGGAGGGTTGGTGATGGTGGTTGTCAGGGATGTTACGACGTAGTTCGTGACAATTGGGGACCCTTTGAATCTGCATGGGAAGAAACAGCAAGTAAACAGACGATCCAACAACTTACCAACTGTCACGGCCGTCGAACAACTACTTTCTAACAGACCGACAGTCGACGAACCTCGGCTAACTTGACGCTTCTAAGTTGATGTCTCACCCAACCAGGAGGGCGCAGACGTTGAAAGGAGTGTAACTACGGCGTACTTCGCCGTAGTTACTCTAACTGGGGTTTTGTTCTGTTGATGGCGATGTATCTCGATTTGTATATAGCTATCTCTATCTGTCTTTCACTACTGACAACAATCAAGGATCGCTGAAGAACTTCAGCGATCTTCTCAGCTAATATTATCTATTCCTCCTAGACGTTCATCCAACCCTCTCGCGCTTTGACGTACTTCAACGCACTTCGTCCAACTTCCCCGAGTCCCAGGCCATCCTCTTCCTCCTTCGACTAACTCCGCCTAACATCACCGCACTTCTGCTCCCATTGTCCCTACCTAGCCTAACTCCGTCTAACTTCGCCGTACTTCTGCTCCCATTGTCCCTACCTAGCCTAACTCCGTCTAACTTCGCCGTACTTCTGCTCCCTTTGTCCCTACCTAGCCTAACTCCGTCTAACTTCGCCGTACTTCGTTGTCCCTATGCTCCAGACCCCCGTATATCTTATTCTCCCGTGGTACTTCGCCGTAGTTGGTCTCAGATATCCTGAGTTACGTGTAGAGTAAAGAGGTTAAGGCGTGATGGGGGTTTTGATGGTTAAAGGAGGGTCATTGTTGGTGGAATAATCGAGGTGTCACGACGTAGTTTGTGACACTTCCCCTGCTCTGCTCTCCCTCGGTTCCCTTCTCCTAACCTGGCCGTAGTTCTCCGCTAGGCGGGGTTATCGTGACAAATACCCTCTCGGTTCTCGTAACTTTGCCGTAGTCAGTCTCAGTGGTTTGGGTGGTGGTTGGCGATGGGTAGTGGTTTGGGTGGTGGTTGGTGATGGGTAGTGGTTTGGGTGGTGGTTGGTGATGGATAGTGGTTCGGTGATGGTGAAAGGAGGGTTGGTGATGGTAGTTGTCAGGGATGTTACGACGTGGTTTGTGACGATGTATTGTCTCAGTTCAAGAAGAAAGCAAGGGAATACATTCAAGTTGATGAAGGTGATTGGAGTAAATTTTATGCTCAGGATGAAGGGCAAGAACTAGCATGGACAATGCAGTTTGTCCGTTGGTTGCATGGGGAAAATGAAGGTCGGACGGTCAAAAATGGGGTAGGAGGGGATAAGAAGAGTGGTTCTGAGAAGTATGGAAAGGGAAGGTTCTTGTCACGAACTACGTTGTGACACCTCAATTATTCCACCAGCAATGACCCTCCTTTGCCCATCAAAATCCCTATCACGTCTTAACCTCTCCACCCTACACGTAACTCAGGACACCTGAGACCAACTACCGCAAAGTACAACGGGAGAATAAGGTATACCGGGGTCTGGAGCATAAGATTGGCAAAGTGCCGCAAAGTTAGGCAGAGTTAGGGGGACTAGGGACATGTCACGGCCGTCGAACAACTACTTCTTAATAGACCGACGGTCGACGAACCTCGGCTAACTTCACGCTCTGAGTCGATGTCTCACCCAACCAGGAGGGCGCAGACGTCGAAAGGGGTGTAACTACGGCGTACTTTGGCGTAGTTACTCTAACTAGGGTTTTGTTCTACTGATGGCGATGTATCTTGATTTATAGCTATCTCTATCTGTCTTTCACTACTGACAACAATCAAGGATCGCTGAAGAACTTCAGCGATCTTCTCAGCTAATATTATCTACTCCTCCTAGACGTTCATCCAACCCTCTCGCGCTTTGACGTACTTCAACGCACTTCGTCCAACTTCCCCGAGCCCTCGGCCATCCTCTTCCTCCTTCGACTAACTCCGCCTAACATCGCCGCACTTCTGCTCCCATTGTCCCTACTTAGCCTAACCCCGTCTAACTTCGCCGTACTTCTGCTCCCATTGTTCCTACTTAGCCTAACTCCGCCTAACTTCGCCGTACTTGGTGTCAGAAGTCCTGAGTTACGTGTAGAGTAAAGAGGTTAAGGCGTGATGGGGTTTTGATGGCCAAAGGAGGGTCATTGTTGGTGGAGTAATCGAGGTGTCACGACGTAGTTCGTGACAGTTGCCCCCTTCTTTAGCCGCGAACGTCCTCGTGAGCGATTACACCTCTGTCGTGGCAAGAGAACTTAGCAGCGTAGTACCCCCATTCTCTCCCTCCCCATGACCATCCTCCACTCTTCTGCTCTTTGCGCCGCACTTTGTAGTTGGGCCTCCTTTCACTCCAGAACCCGACAATGAGACTCCCCTAACTTCGTCGAGGTTTGCCGTAAGAAGCCCTGTGTCTTTTTTTTTTTTTTTTTTGTAGGTGAGTGTAACGGTACTGGAAACACGACGACTAGGTCGCAGGTTGGGTCGAACTCGATGGAGGTCTCGTGGAAATCTAGGGGCTCTGGTGCTAATGGATCGTGTCTCCTCTGCAATCGATGTAGCCAAAGAATGATATTGAAGAATCAGCAAAGTTGGTACTTTGCTGATTGTACTATATACTGTCTACGGGTATCCGTGTCCTCCTCTCAGTTCCTACTGCAAGCGTCTATGTACATACTCGGACAGGTGAAAAACCGCTTTTGAGCAAACCCAGTGGGGAAATCTCGAAAAGGGAAAACCCGTCCCTACCTACTGCAGCACTGCCTCCAACTCCCGCTTTCCTCTGTCCTAATCCGTCGAACTCGATAGAGTCCTCTCGATTCGTTGTTACCCCGTAACAGTGAGACACGCTTCCTGAATGGCAGCCCAACAACACCGTTGTTTGTCGAAGTAACCCTCGCTTATATTGAGATGAGACACTATAGCGTGGGAATTTTGATCGTCCCTGCGATGCCTTTTGTTGATGAAACGCGAAGTTTGCTGCATGTTGACGACGAGGGGTTAGGTTTGATTATACTAAATACTGAGCAGTTCGTCGAGCTTCTCTCTTTTTCCCATCTGCTTTCAAAACTTTCTATCTCTCTTACCTAGAAAACAGATTTGTTACCTTGAATCATCGCCTCGAGTTTTATTCTCATTTAAATATCTTAACGTCATGGCCCCTTCTACTCCTACACCCAGCCCTTTCGCCGCCATGAGGAACTTTGGTGGTATGGTGTCATCTGTTCGTGAGTTTTCATCGATACTCACCCTACCTCGCCGAACTTGGCTGATGTTCAGTTTCTTTCGGCGACAGATCTCGCCAAGTCTCCTCCCTCGGCCTCGGCACTCTCTCTCTGGGGGAGCCGTCTGGCGCTGCCCCGCCCCCTCGCTCCGCCTCTCCCTCCGCTGGTTCTCCCTCCCCCGTGTCTGGTTCTCCCGTCCCCGTAACGGGTTCTCCTGGAGGGCCTCCTCCTGCCGCCACTCCTCGCCGTAGGACGCCCGCCTTTCGTCCTGGTGATCCGTCCTCCTCCGACCAGGACTCGCTCAGTGGGGGCTCGGAGTCGGGTGATCGACCCGACACCGAAGAAAGTGAGGATGATGATGATGGGGAGGGTAGGATCGATAGTGAGGGTGAAAGCGAGTTAGAAGAATACCCGGATGATGATGTGGAGGTGATTAGTGTAGAGGACAACAACGTAGATAGTCCTGAGCGTGAGTTCTTCGTCCAACCCCTCACACCTTCGCCGAACTTGGCCTTGTTTATCTGTTCTTTAGCTCTCCAAGACATTGCTAACTCGCAGCCGGTCCTGCCCCTCCCCCTGCTCAAATTGTGGGCCAGAAACGACGCCGTTCCCTCTCTTCTTCTTCTTCTTCCTCTTCTTCTTCTTCCTCTTCTTCTTCCTCTTCCGGGGTTCTCCCCCCCCCCAACGCCATCGCCGCTGCCGCCGCTGCTGCCGCCGCCCGCCCTGCCGCCGCCATCGCCCGCTCTGCCGCCCCCGCCGCCGCCGCCGCCGGTCCTGCTGCCGCTGCCCCCGTCGCTGCTCCCCCCCCTTCTCCCAGAGGGGAGCCTTCGCCCAAACGGGTGAAGAGATCACTGCGGGAAGAAGAGTACTTGTGGGAGAAGATGAAGTCCGAGCCTGGTCGTTGGATCGCGGTTGGTGTTGACGAAGCATGTGATCGTTGTCGGTGAGTCCACCTATTCGTTCTACGCCGAAGTTACTCCTGCTAATTAGTAGACGTGAGATTATCACGTATAATCGTCCAAACTGGCCCTGCCTCAAGGCAGTCAGGCCACACAACAAGGCCCTCCGTTGTGCTTCATGCACGTCTGGCCCCTGCTCCTTCTGTCCCGTTTCCTCTGCCCGGGACATCCCGCCCCGTCCCTCCGACTCTTCGCCCTTCCCCCCTCCTCAGACTCCAGCGTCTGTCCCCCGTTCGCGGGTACCTCCTTCGTCTCTCCGGTCGGTTCGCCGTACTTCGCCGGACCTCCGCCCGTCGCCTCCGTCGCCGTCGCCCTTCGCTCCTGTGGCCGGCTTCTCGCCGTCCTTCGGCCTCTGCTCCTTCGGCCTCCCGTCCTTCGGCCTCTCGTCCTTCGGCCTCTCGTCCTTCGGCGCCACGTCCGTCCTCTCCAGTGGTAGCTTCTCCTCCGGCTCACAGCACCCGAAGTCGGCGTCCTTCTGTTCTTCCGGCCACTTCGGCGGCCCCTCCCGTCACCCCTCCCTCTGCTTCCCAGAAGACACCGAAGTCTTCTTTAAAGAAATCAAAAGGGAAATCTAAAGAGAAGGAGGTTGCCTTCAATGATGGTGATGTGGAAGGTGAAGATACTCAGCGTGCTGGTCCCTCTGCTCCCCGGTTGTCCCTCGTCCACCCTCGTATCTCCCTGGACGTCCGTATTCCTGAGGACGAAAAGGAATTCGCCACTTATCGTTCTCTCGTCCTCGGTCTCACTACTCAGCTCGAGGCCGCCCGAAATGATACATCTCTCCTGCTTGACTTCTCTTCTCGTCAAGCTAACGCTTTAAACAACCTCACTGCGGCGTTAGTAGATGTAGTCAACACTGGGGCTCTGGACGACGGAGCAAGGACGAGGTTAGCGGACGTCTCTCGCCGAAGCCTTACTGAGATAGCCGATGTTCGCCGAAGACTGTTCGACACCCCCTTCCTAGTCACTCCTATGGCGTATGAGCCACCACCGTCCCTTGACTGGTTAGGTCGCCGTAGTAGTTCTCGTGTCCCAGCTTCCGCCCAGACTGCTCTCGACCTCCTCAGTCTTCCCTTCGAGTGTCTACGGACCATACGTTCTCTGTGGAGGACTCCGAGCATGCAAGCTGCTCGAGATGTCCAGGACTTCGGTGACTTCTTCGGGGCTATGAATCGGGCATGGAATGCTTCTCTCTCTACTGCGTTCCCGTCGGAGACTCTCGATCTACCTTCGGTCATCGGTAGCCTCCACACCAATCCCGCGGGACCGAGTAGATCGAAGGAGAAAGGAAAAGGAAAAGATAAGGGTAAGAGTAAGGACAAGTGAGCGGTACGTAGCTGTAATCCCATGTTGTATGCAGTACGTTCTATCTCCTAGCCCTTCGCAGTCGCCCTTCTTTCGGCTTAGTAGGGTGAAGTTCGTGGAACTTCGCCAATATGTCATCAGCTCCATCGACGTTCTCCACTGGTTCCCATGATACTGAATCGTCTGTTCCTTCGTAACCTAACCACTCCACCAAGTACTCTAACTTTCCTGACCTCTTATTTACTCTAGAGTCCACAATATCCTTTACCTCCCAAGACTCTCCCACATTGTCTACTTCTACTGGCCCAGGTGGCTCAGCTTGCTGACCAGGAAATATTGGAGGGTGATAAGGACGGAGCAAGGAGACATGGAATACATCATGGATACCAGCCATCGTTCCTGGTAATTCCAATTTACAAGCATGAGAACCTACCTGCCGTACTACCTTGTACGGCCCACTTTGCTTAACATCTAACTTCTTCATTGGTCTCTTCGTCTTAATATTCTCTAACGACAGCATCACTAGGTCTCCTTCCGCGAAGTTCGGCGTAGTCCGGTGTTTCCTATTGTATCCTTCGGCGTACTTCTCATTAGCTTTCTCAATTCCTTCGATACAATCTTTGTGTATTTCAGTCAAGTCTTTACCACCACCGTAGCAGCGGGCACTTCGACCTCGCTAGCCTTTATCTCTTCAGCCCAACGAGGGTGATATCCCATAGTTCGCATAGAATGGGGTTTTGTTTATCGCAGAGTGCTGGGTGTTGTTGTAAGCAAAGCTAGCTCGAGCGAGTAGCTTTGACCAGTCGTTCTGCTGATAGGAGGTGAAGATTCGAAGATACAGTTCCAAAGACTGGTTGGTTCGTTCGGTCTGTCCGTCAGTCTGTGGATGATATGCAGTAGAGAGATGTAGTCTTATTCCGAGACTATCGGTCAAATTCTTCCAGAACTTGGAGGTAAACTTCGATCCCCTGTCCGATACTATATTCTCTGGCAACCCATGCTGGGCCACCACATAGTCCAATATCAACTCTGATAGGCCGGCTGCGGTTAACTTCGTCGTAGTCGGGATAAAAATGGCCCATTTGGTCAACCGATCCACCACTACCAGGATGGAATTATATCCATGGGAATTTGGCAGCTCCTCGATAAAATCCATCGAGATGCTAGACCAAGGTTTCGTAGCTACCTCCAGTGGTTTAAGCTCTCCATGGGGTTTCTGTCTGTTAGTCTTTGCCCTCTGACATACCGCGCATCCAGCGATGTAGTCCTCAACATCCTTCCTTACTCCAATCCAGACATAGTCCCTTAGAACTAGCTCAAGGGTCTTCGCTGAACCTGGGTGACCAGCTAAGGCCGAGTCATGTCGCATTTTCATGATCTTCAGCCGAGCATCGGCGTAGTTCGGCACATAAATGCGATCGTCGAATGTGAGGAAACCTCTTGAGTTCCACCCCCCACGAAGGATTAGAGGAGACCGCGAACTACGGCGTAGTTCGGTGATTGATCCTGGTTCCTGCACGTTATCGTTACACGTAGGATGAGAACACTCAGCGCAAACAACTCCTAATAATTCTTCTCTGACCCCTTCTATGTCTTCGTCCTCCTGAACTCCAAGTACTAGATCCATAGGGTCCACAAGATCATTTTCCTTTACCTCCCTTGTCCCTTGCAATGCTCGAAGGAGGTGACGCAACTCCGACGTGGTGGCGTCAACTTCGTCGAACTTCGGCAGACCTTGGATAAGGTTGCTCTCTTGTACCATGGTACTTCCTTTCCCGGAATGATAGTCCGCCCGTCTAGATAATCCATCTGGAAGACTTGCCTGGGTTCCTGGCCGATAAACCATTTTAAACCTGAAGTTAGCTAGCTCCTCTACCCACCTACCTTGCCGAGGACTGAGTTGTTTCGGCTCCATCCAGTAGGTAAGGTTTAGATGGTCGGTAAGTACTGTGGTTTCTACCTGCAATAATAAGTGTCTCCTTCTTCTGAAACCCTCCACTACAGCGAGGAACTCCTTTTCTCCTACCGTATAATTCAGCTGAGCTGTGTTGAAAGCACCAGACTCAATAGCTACCGGGTGTTCTTGACCAGCCGTGTTGATCTGCGAAATTATGAACCCCCAGCCGAAGAACGACGCATCTGTCTGTAATATCGTCTTCAATGTAGGGTCAAAATGGGCTAATACCGGCGCAGTACACATCCTAGCCTTCAACTCTTTGAAGGCTGACTCCTGTTCGACTCCCCATACAAATGGTACCTCCTTCCTTGTCAAGTCATTGATAGGTCTAGCAATCTTCGAGAAGTTGGGGACAAAGCGCCTGTAATAGCTTACAACTCCAATGAATCCCCTTGACTCTCGTAGATTCTTAGGACGTGGGAAGGAAGTGATGGCATCAATGTATTCTGGGTTCACCGATACACCTTTAGAGGATACCACGAAACCCAGAAACACCACCGAATCTCTTTCGAACTCGCACTTACTAGCTTTCACGTACAGGCTCGCCTTCCGCAGTACCTCAAAGACCTTCGCCGTAGTTCCTCGTAATTCCTCCAACGTATTCCCATAAATGAGGATATCGTCAATGTAGACCACGACTCCATTCCCTAGTAGCTCTCTAAACACCTCATTTAGGAAGTGTTGGAAGACCGCGGGGGCGTTTCGCAGCCCATCACGAACAACCAGAGATTCAAACATACCATACTGTGTCCTGAACGCCGTCAGGTGTTCATGTCCCTCTGTCACCCTCAACAATTGGTATGCTCCAATTAGATCTAGTTTGCTGAAATACCTTGCTTTTCCAAGTTCTTCGGTAATTTGACCTATTAGAGGGAGAGGGTAGGCATCTGGTATGGTCGCTTCGTTCAGTTTTCGATAGTCGATGACCATTCGCCATTGTCCCTCGGCTTTCTTCGGTATCATAAACATCGGTGAGCCGTACGGCGAGTTACTTGCTCGAATTCGGCCAGCGGCGATTTCGCGATCTAGTATGTCTCTCAGCGCGCGTCTCTGATCTTCTCCTTGAGCATAGAGGGAGGCGACCTTCAGGTTCGCCCCCTCCTTAAGCTCAAACTTCAAATCGTAGGACCTCGGAGGGGGAAGGGTCTCTCCTCCCTTCTTCGGATTAAACACGTCAATGTACTGGTGGTATTGCTCAGGAACTACCTGGAACAACTCGTCTTGTTCCTCCGGGCTCAGCTCTTCAAGCTCATCTTCGCCTCGGAGGTCTGTCTCGTCGGTTCGGGTCCTGAGCCCTATGGCCGCTAACTTCGCCGCACTTGGTGGGGTTGGGATGGGAAATTTCACCGAGTTGTCTCTTCCATCAAGGACAACCCCTTCCTTCCTCATCCAATCCCACCCTATCACAACATCTGCGTCGCAGAGCGTTGTTACATCGAGACAAACAGATCGCACTTCGGCGTCCTTCGTCAAACTAAATCCGACTTCGACAAACTCGGTGATGGGTCCAGCGACACTCACCGAGCCGTCGAACATGTGAACGGGTACGCTCACCTGATATCGCCTCTTTTCTACACCTATCTTCGCTGCTGCCCTAGGGCTTATATATGAACAAGTAGCTCCAGTGTCCCAGAGCGTAGTTAGCTTTATTCCATTAATGAAAATGTCCGATTTAGGTTGATCTCTGGAAACGGAAGGGATGAGGAGATGATTATCGACATTGCATGAACAAGGGGTACTGAGTGGTGTATTTTTGTATTCACAATCCTCTGGCTCCATCAGCTGTGTTTCTTTTATGGGTTTGGGAATGGTGGCCGAGAGAATATGGCGGACCCGCCGAGCCTCGCCTACTGCGACAGGTCCTCTTCTTTTCCCTGGTCCTCTTCCAAATCTACTTCTCCTCCAACCGCATTCAAGTTCCTCCTCTGTCCGAGAGGTACTGCGTTCCCTCCCGATCCTCCACCACGTTCTCCGAACTTCTCCCCCCATGGAGGCAACAGTCCAACCTTAACCTTAGCCTCCCTTACAGGGCATTCCTTCAGCCAATGTCCTGCTTCACCACACTCAGTACACTTCCCCTCCTTCCTCCTTGTCTCCCTCAGATCGGAGCTCGGCCTAGGCCATCTTCGGCGAACTTCGTCGATGTTTGGCGGTGTACTCTTTACCACCGTCGACATCATAGCCGCCTGGACACCACCCTGCGCCGAAGGTTGCCCCTTTTCCCATTTCTTCTCTTCTTTCTTCTCCGTCCTCTGACTTTCCACCACTGTCGTTGTCCTTATCCCTCCTTCCCTTTTCCTCTCTGCCTCCTTCTCCACTTGTCTCCTCCACAGGCGGTTGTCCAAGGGAATCACAAACTCCAATAGCTCTTTCACAGTCCCAAACGATCTACCGTGTCTTGCAATTTCATCTAGAAGGTGCGATTTTAGTCCTCTCTTGGCTCGGTCAACTAGGTTTCCATCATCAGACCACTTAAGAATCGCAACATGTCGCTGGAAGGCGGAGAAGTAGTCCGAAGCAGACCCGGTTTGCTTGAGGTCGTTAAGTTGTCGGGCCGCAGTTCCTTCTTCGTCTGGATCACCAAAGTTAGTCTTGAGGTACTTAACGAACTGATCGTGTGTCGTGAGGTACTCAGGAAGAGGTCTTTTGGATAGATCGGGCTGCACTGCAAGAAGAGGTGTTTCGCGTAGATGAGAGATCATGAAAAAGACTTTCTTAGTGTCGTCGGGGAAAAGATGAGAGTTCAATTCGAAATGTACGTCGCACTCAGACAGAAAGGCGGTTAACTTGTTCCGATCTCCTCTCCAGAGGTCTGGGTTAGGTAGCTTTATCCCCTTCCGTTGTTCGCCCACTACGCTTGGGGTCGCCGAAGTTTGCCGTCCCATGGCGTACCTCACTCCTTCTGATATCCCTTCTGCAATCCCGCCCACTGTATCCCTTTCTCTTCTCTGTTCCCATTCCTCCCTACGCCTTCTCTCCTCCATCATGTCTTTGTTCATATTCGCCACCATCTGCATCAAGGCCAACACCACCCCTTGTGTTCCTTCTTCTCCCAAGTTCGCCGTACTTCCAGTGTTTTCTCTTGGGCGTGGGGTTTGGTCTGATCCAAGTGGGGATCCCGCAGGTGGGAGAGCATTAGACGGAGGAGAAGGAGGGTTAGAAGGCACCGGTGGAACGAACTCATCTCCTTGAATTGATCCCCCCACACTATCCTCCACTCCAAGGTCCTGCCCCATTGCTCTGCTAAGCTCCTCTAATGCTCTCCTCTCGTTCTCCTCCATCCTGTCTCCATCCCTACTCATCCCTCGTGTAATTCTTCTTTCTGGTTCCATATTATCTTTGTACTTCTCCGAGGTTCGCACGGGTCGTCGGTAAGAGCGATCCTTGATACTGTCACGGCCGTCGAACAACTACTTCTTAATAGACCGACGGTCGACGAACCTCGGCTAACTTCACGCTCTGAGTCGATGTCTCACCCAACCAGGAGGGCGCAGACGTCGAAAGGGGTGTAACTACGGCGTACTTTGGCGTAGTTACTCTAACTAGGGTTTTGTTCTACTGATGGCGATGTATCTTGATTTATAGCTATCTCTATCTGTCTTTCACTACTGACAACAATCAAGGATCGCTGAAGAACTTCAGCGATCTTCTCAGCTAATATTATCTACTCCTCCTAGACGTTCATCCAACCCTCTCGCGCTTTGACGTACTTCAACGCACTTCGTCCAACTTCCCCGAGCCCTCGGCCATCCTCTTCCTCCTTCGACTAACTCCGCCTAACATCGCCGCACTTCTGCTCCCATTGTCCCTACTTAGCCTAACCCCGTCTAACTTCGCCGTACTTCTGCTCCCATTGTTCCTACTTAGCCTAACTCCGCCTAACTTTGCCGTACTTGGTGTCAGAAGTCCTGAGTTACGTGTAGAGTAAAGAGGTTAAGGCGTGATGGGGTTTTGATGGCCAAAGGAGGGTCATTGTTGGTGGAGTAATCGAGGTGTCACGACGTAGTTCGTGACAGGACAATGGTAGCAGAAGTACAGCAAAGTTAGACGGAGTTAGGCTGAGTAGGGACAATGGAAGCAGAAGTGCGGCAATGTTAGGCGGAGTTAGTCAAAGGAGGAGAGGGATGGCCGGGGACTCGGGGAAGTTGTGTCACGGACGGGGTCTAATCCCCAGAGGGTAGGCAAGGTGACTGGAATGGGGCTGTAACCCAATACTTGTCTCTGGCTCGTAGAGCTTGAGGAGTATACAGAGGGTGACAAGGGACTGAGGGGACTGAGGGGACTGCAAGATGTCAGGCTGGGACTGACTGGATTGACACAAGATCTGTTGAATGGTGACCCGCCACACTGCGGTGTTTTTAGGAGTTAGAGCGTGGGAAAGATGACTAAGGACTATGTATCCCCTGGATGATATATATCTAGATAGTTCTTCTAGATAGTCCTCTAAGATCTTATGAATCCATACTAGATTGTGAATTTCAACAAGATCCATAGGTGGGGAACAACCTGTTTGGAGGGGGTATTCATGCCCATCAAGCGGGTTGCTCAACATGTCTACGGAATAAACTTGAAAGCGCAAACGTGGGAAGGATTGCTCAGCAAGCAGACTGAATTACTACTTTGGGAAAGTGGAGGCAGGCACTGAATATTCCGGACTATGGATGATTGCTTAGCAATCAACCAGAGTTACTACTTTGGGAAGGTGGAGGCAGGCACGGAATGTTCCAGAGTGTGGAGGCTTGATAAGCAAGTGGAAGTAAAGGTGGAGGCAATGGTGGAAGTTTCCAGCATGTGGAGGTGGAGGTGGAGGTATTCAGGGGTATGTGTTTTAAGTGTCTGATTGCGCAAAAGCACTTTGATAAGTGGCAGATAGGTGATGTATGACAAGTTGGACGAACTGCGTCGAAGTACGTCTAAGCGCAAGAGGGTTGGGTGAACATCTAGGAGGAGTAGATAATATTACCCAAGAAGATCGCTGAAGTTCTTCAGTGATCCTTGATTGTTGTCAGTAGTGAAAGATTGATAGAGATAGCTATATTTAAATTGAGATACATTGCCATCAGTAAAAACCCCTAGTTAGAGTAACTATGTCGAAGTACGCCGTAGTTACACTCCTTTTGACATCTGCACCCTCCTGGTTGGGCGAGACATTGAGTATGAAGTGTCAAGTTAGCCGAGGTTCGTCGACCGTTGGTCCGTCAGAGAGAACTTAATTGTCACGGGGTTGTTTCTTCGTTAACTTCCTAGGACCGACGGCCAATAACTTCGTGGGCTTCGACCTTTGACAACCTCGTTGTTTGAAATATGAAATAGGTGACAATATCTTCTGGGTGTAATAACTTCGTACTTTACTAACTTCTATCGCTAAGACAACAACCAGAGATCGTCAAAGATCTCTGGGAACTTTGGCCCTTAAGTACTTCGTCCTTCCCTAACTTCTTCAACACAGAACTTTGTTCAACCCGAAGTCCCGAGCTTCGTACCTCACGAACTTTGTCCCTGACGAAGTTCGTGCCTCCCTAACTTCCTACATGACTAACTTCGTATCTCCCTAACCTCATATCTCCCTAACCTTGTATCTCCCTAACCTCGTATCTCCCTAACTTCCTACATGACTAACTTCGTCCTCAACGAAGTTAGCCTCCTAATACCCTCGTGGCTGATGAAGTTCATGAGAACTGGATCGTTGATGGCGAATTGATGTCCAAAGGAACCTTGTTGATGGGAAAAGATGATGTCACGCGGTGCCGCGTGACATTAATCAACGGCAGTGACAGTTCTAGAAGGTGATTTGTGAAGCACTGTATATGAGTGTTGTGGAGGATAGTATGAGAGGGAAAGTAAGTTGGGTACTTATGACTACTGTTGGGAGGAAAGTGGGTGAGGTAAGCATTACTTTTACGTCTAATGTTACCAACCGTCCTACGATGACCTCGCTGACGTAAGAAGATTGGAAAGCGAAGATTTACAAGGGGTGTGACGACAAGGAATGAAGTAGTCACTACTTGTGAATTGGTCGAAGGTGGTGAATCTACTTGGAAGGACCTGGTAAGTTGTGCAAGGTTCTTGAAGAAACAAGTAAGCTAGTTATTGGTTTGAGTTCAAGTGAAGTAACTTTTGATAATTTGATCCTTTGGGAGAAAGGTGGCCGGAAGGCTCCTTTTATCCTTTTCGGCCTCTTCCAAAGAACTCCTGTTTGGGTGGCGAATCTACCTCCGAACGGGTCTTGAACCAGTTCTATGAGGTTCTCTGAACCCCCTTCTCGGTGTTCGCTTACAGAACCCATTCTAAGAGCAACTCGTTGAACCTGTTTTAAGAGTAGCTCGCCAAACCCCTTCTAAGAGGTGGTTTGATCTTGGGTTCTTGAGCGGTTCTTTGGTGGCACTCCCCTTAGCTACAAGGATCTACTAAGACTAGGTACAGTATACTAAGGTGTTATGATAGGATCATGACATCTAATCACTGAATGAGTAATCTGAAAAAGAGCTACATAAAGAACCAGAAATGTTGTCGCCCTTTAAGGTATTCTCAACGATTCCTCACCCCCATTGCTGCCATCCGTCCTATCAAAGATTGGGACGATACCCTCACGTCCGGCATCGGAGGGGGTGACCTCTCACTTGACCACTTGACATCCAGGCTGATATGTTTTCACCTCGTCCCTCCGGAGAAAGCACCGATGAAGGGTCGAGCGGCTCGTTCCAATGCAGCTTGCATGGTTAGCATGCGTTGGGAAGCTTATTTGCCATATCGCCCCTCCGAGACGTTCTCGAGAACGGACGGAATTGTTGAAATTCACGACCTAGTATGGATTCATAAGATCATAGAGAACTATCTAGAAGAACTATCTAGATATATATCATCCAGGGGATACATAGTCCTTAGTCATCTTTCCCACGCTCTAACTCCTTATAACTCCGCAGTGTGGCGGGTCACCATTCAACAGGAATTGGGTTTTCGAACAAACTTGCCGCGCACGGATCATGAAGGTGAAGACAAATGACGGGTAAACGAGACTGACATGCACAAGCGTCAATGGCGTCATGGACTGACGTGCATCTCAGGATTCTTGGCTGAGTTAGGGCATATGGAAGCCCTATTAATGGGCGTCTCCTGAGAAATGAGCCTGTCCGATCAAGTCGGACCTTTCCCACGCTCACATTCGTCTCTTTCTTGATGATGACATACCAGTGCGGTCGACGGGTCACCACGTCATACCTCCTTCTTCCCATGACGTGTTATTGCTGTACATATTTGGGTGTGAGAAACATAAATAGGATGGATGGGTCCAACCCCTCAGACTTTCCTGAATTTTTGAACAATGGCCTGGTTAAACTTCAATACAGAACACAATTTTCTAACATGCTTTGAGTACCAGCAAGGACCCAAAGATTCAAAGATCCTGGATAATAGTCCCATTGATCCTTCCACCTTGAAGATTGAACAACAATGGCAGATGCGAATCCTTGACAACCCAACCCACTGTCTTGAGCATGTCCACAATGTCAGCTCGTGTGGGGAGCCTCCTTCCCCACCAGCGTGCACAACCCCCAGCTCGGTACTTCAAGTGGTTCAGATACTCAATGTTTCTTACCCCGCAAACGTGCAGAAGGAAGATATTAAGGGTTACATGTCGAGTTACACAGCTCCTCGAGTAGGATATCCCTTTCGTCTTTTTCACTCGTATATATTCCAGGATTTTGAGTTACGCCCCTACATCGACGACACGGTACGGGAAGCGGTTCTCTCCTACAATAGACCTGGCCCAACAACGTTTTTGCCCTTGGATGAGATTTTTTGCGATTTCTGGTACAGTGATGACCACATTGTACACGCTGAACGCTGGGATCTCAACAGCATAGGATCCTATCCAAAACCATCCCAATCAGCAGTGCAAGATGAAGTCACGGAAGTTCCGCTATATACAACATCTGAAGCTGAGTCTCAGAAGTACAGCCAAACCAAGACCATGTTGGAGGACTGTGTGTGTATCGCAATGCCTCGGCGGCAGCTCTGGCCGAGCCAACTCTCCAATGCAGAGTTATCATCTGACATCGGCCGCCGCCAAGAGATCCCGGTTTTTCTTACCATTCGAGATGGGAGAACCTATGTTGGCCTCTCAAAGTGGAGTTTGACTCAGCATATAAGCTGTAAAGTGAGCGCACCAAATACAGTGGAGGTGCAAGGAGAGTTCCTTGCAAAGTGCATGGAAGATCAGTCCAAAATCAGGTAGTGAAAGAAGTCAAAATAGAATTTGATACATCTGAAGAGAGATAGATGAGATGTGTCAATGCTACGAAGCTGCTATGAGAGAGCCGCTTCGGGCACACCCCGCCACAGCACGTGGCCCTACTAACATAGGCCTGGGGGCTTCAGTAATGCTGTCAAAGACACTGCTCAGCCACGTGGATGTCGGCGCTCGCCGAACACGCTCACTCTTTCTCTATCATTGTCACCACCTATGATCCTGACTATGTCTGTCATGAATCAGTAATCATAACTCAGAATAAGTATGGACTCAACGTATTAGTGACTTATAAGAATTAGGAATGATAAGATCAGGCCAAATGGTAAGAACAAATGGTAAGGCCAAATGGTAATAACAAATGGTCATGACAAATGGGCATACCAGATGGCAGCACCAGATGGGCCTGACAAATGGGCTACACAATTAGTAACCTGAGAGCAAGAATGTCCAGACTGGTCAACCCAATTGTAACTAGCTCTTTGTCACAAAGGACGCAACATGTGCCAAATTGATAATGACAGTGTCCAGCAAAAGTGTCACAGCTGTCGAATAACTTCTCTCTCTAACAGACCGAGGGTCGACGAACCTCAGCTAACTTGACACTTCGGCTTTGATGTCTCACCCAAACAGAAGAGTGCAGACTTTGAAAGGGGTGTATCTACGGCGTACTTTGACATAGTTACTCTAACTAGGGTGAAGCCAACTTTGCGCACAACACGAAATATCTTCACGCACATCATCACGTGATTGGCCGTTAGGCATGCACAGGCCAAGGAATTAGGCGCGGCAACCACATGGCTTATCCCCCTTTCCACTCTTCTCATACACTTGACCAAGGTCTTCAACATCGTCACTTTCTGCAACTCAGAGAACAGTAGCTACAATCTTAAAACACTGACCATCGCTCTCGGCACCCTCGATAACCCCCTTCAAGTAGAAAGCTCAACCCAACGTCCAGCAAACAACGACTCATGGCCATGGAACGACTAGACATACATGGGGAGAAGGGGTAGAAGGGACATCACTCCAACTCGGTCAGTTCTTCATCTTTGAGTCTGAAATTTTCACACATCACTAGAGGGGGACGTTCTCTACATGCTCATATAAAAATCTAGATTGTTGCATGCATTAATCATGAGTAATCAATCATCACGGGTTTCTCACTTTGACCAGAGGACAGAGAGGGGTCAGAAGGAATGTCCGTGCATGAGCCAAGCGCGCCTAACTTAGCCCTGCCGCATGCCTAACAACCAGTCACGTGACAGTGTTGTGCGTGAAGAGATTTTGTGTTGTGCGCAAAGTTGGCTTCAACTAGGGTTCACTGATGGCGATGCATCTCAATTTGGATGTAGCTATCTCTATCAATCTTTCACTACTGACAACGATCAAGGATTGCTGAAGAATTTCAGCAATCTTCTCAGCTATTATCATCTACTCCTCCTAGATGTTCATCAGACTCTCTTGTGCTTGGACGTACTTCAACGCACTTCACCCAACTTCCCCGAGTCCCGGCCATCCTTTTCCTCCTTTGACTAACCCCCCTAACTTTGCCGCACTTCTGCTCCCATTGTCCCTAGTCCACGTAACTCCGTCTAACTTCACCACACTTCGCCGTCCCTATGCTTCAGATGCCCGTACACCTTATTCTCCCGCTGTATTTTGCCGTAGTTCTTGAACCCATGCGTAAGGGTCATCCTGAACAACCCCAAGATCCTCCACCGTGCATTGAAGTCAATGGTCAAGAAGAATATATTGTCAATCAAATCCTCGACTCTCGTATTGGTGCAGACAATGGTTATGACTACCTTGTCAACTGGAGAGACTACTCCAGCTTCCATGACTCATGGGAACCCTGGGAAAATGTCAACCACACCACAGCATATAAAAGCTTCCGTAAACAACACCTTAAGGATCCCACTCATCATTTCCCTCCAAGCAAAGCAAACCGTCAGAATACACATCAAGCAACAAAAGACAACAACAAAAGATCTCAGCGTAGGTCATCAAGGCTCAGAGGACTTCGCCCTTAGAGGGGGAGCTCCTGTCATGAATGACACTATCAAATAATGACTTGTCATAATCACAAGTTCAAACCTCCACTCTCATATCTTCCTCTGCTCTCAAGCCTATCAGGCATCAACCCCAAGACTATCTTTCCTGTGCTCTCATGCCTGACAGGCATAAGCCCCAAGTACTTCTCTAGTTTCTCTTTCCTCTGTTCTGATGCCTTGTAAGGCATAATCTCTCAGTCTCTTGTTCTCGCAGCTCTTCTATGTTCTGCATAGTTCCTCATAGTTCCTCATCGACCACCTTCGACAAAGTCACCGACTTCCGGCGCATCACGTAGGATATCATAGTGTCACGAACTACGTCGTGACACCTCGATTACTCCACCAACAATGACCCTCCTTTGGCCATCAAAACCCCATCACGCCTTAACCTCTTTACTCTACACGTAACTCAGGACTTCTGAGACCAAGTACGGCGAAGTTAGACGGAGTTAGGCTAAGTAGAGACGGTGGGAGCAGAAGTACGGCGAAGTTAGATGGAGTTAGGCTAGGTAGGGACAATGGGAGCAGAAGTACGGCGAAGTTAGACGGGGTTAGGCTAAGTAGGGACAATGGGAGCAGAAGTACAGCGAAGTTAGATGGAGTTAGGCTAGGTAGGGACAATGGGAGCAGAAGTGCGGCGATCTTAGGCGGAGTTAGTCGAAGGAGGAAGAGGATGGCCGAGGGCTCGGGGAAGTTGGACGAAGTACGTTGAAGTACGTCAAAGCGCGAGAGTGTTGGATGAACGTCTAGGAGGAGTAGATAATATCAGCTGAGAAGATCGCTGAAGTTCTTCAGCGATCCTTGATTGTTGTCAGTAGAGAAAGACAGATAGAGATAGCTATATACAAATCAAGATACATCGCCATCAGTAGAACAAAACCCCAGTTAGAGTAACTACGCCGAAGTACGCCGTAGTTACACTCCTTTCGACGTCTGCGCCCTCCTGGTTGGGTGAGACATCGATTCAGAAGCGTCGAGTTAGCCGAGGTTCGTCGACCGTCGGTCTGCCAGAAGGTAGTTGTTTGACGGCCGTGACAGTATCAAGGATCGCTCTTACCGACGACCCGTGCGAACCTCGGAGAAGTACAAAGATTCTATGGAACCAGATAGGAGAGTTACGCGAGGCATGAGTAGGGACGGAGACAGGATGGAGGAGAATGAGAGGAGGGCACTGGAGGAGCTTAGCAGAGCGATGGGGCAGGAGCTTGGGGTGGAGGATAGTGTGGGGGGATCAATTCAAGGAGATGAGTTCGTTCCACCAGTGTTTTCTAATCCTCCTAACGTAATTCACCTACCAACGGAACCCCCCCCCCTTCCGAACGAGCCCTTACTCCTGTGCTATATCACCTCACATATATAATCTGTACCATGCATATCGGCTTCCTAAGCACTTGAGACAAAAGGATTGTCTTCCATGGCATCTTCGGTCTCCTCCGGAACCGCTTTCCCTTTACCCTTCCTCTTCTTAGCGGCCCGATCTGCCTCTATTCCCTTGATCGCCTCCAGCACCTCCGTCTGAGTGAATACATGTGTCTTCATGTCCTTCACCGTTACCCCTCGCTTCTGCTTCCTTGCCAACTTCTGTGCAGCCTCCAGTTCCTTAATCTCCTTCTCCAAGATCACAACTTTAGCCTTCGCTGCCTCTCCTTCCGCCAACGCCTGCACCAAGCTTGTCACATGTTTCTTGATTGGTGTTTGTAGGATAGCTTCGTGCTGGCGCATGAATTCCGAGTTATCTAGAGCAATGGAAGTGTGGGGAGTCCGGGAAAGGGTGCGAGAGTGGTGTGGAGTAGAAGGGATAGATGGAAGCATGTTGTAAATGTCAGGAAAAGCGTGAGAAGGACTGAACGGCCACAGGCCTGTTTCTCGAAATCCGGCTTTGATATTCTTTGAAGTCATCGCTGCAGATCGTGCCAGGACCAGTCCATCAGCCCATCGACCCTTATGGACAGCACCTCGATTCTGCCGACTATACATATCCGTCTGATCACACAGGGCTTGCTTGAACGGTCCAAATACAGCCTTATCGAGTGGTTGAGTTGCATGAGATGAATGTGAAGGAAGAACGACAAGATCGATGGAATTCTGGATACAGAGGGCGATGAATCGAGCTTGTACATGGCTACCATGGCCATCAAGGATGAGAAGTCGACGTTCAAGAGGAAGACCGGAGGAGGGATCCAGGGGAAGAGGGGGTGAGGTGATGGGTATGAACACTCGTTCCAACCATTCCAGCGCCATTGTGTTGTTTGACCAGCCAGTCTTGCTTGCGCTCCATCTCCAATCCTCAGTTCCAGCGATCTGTTCGGTCGGAAGCCATCCTGAGTTCAAGCCTGCTTCTCCTCTGAAGATCACTAGCGGCGGAAGGGCAATTCCGTCCGCTGAGATACACTCAATCAAGGTCACCCACTCCTGTCTTCCAGGCATTGCTTTTGTTGCCTTCCCTCTAACCTCTCCCTTCTCAATAACCACAAGAACACGTCTCGACTGTGTTGTGCCTATTCCAAACCCTGTCTCATCCATATTGAAGACATTAGACGACTTATACTTGTGCTCCTCCATCAAAGACCCAATTTCCGCAAACCATGGAATAATATTATTGGCTTGAACCCCTTCAATCCGAGATCGGTCTATCTGACGGGTCCAAACACTATTGACACTAGGATGACGCTTTCGGAACTTGGAGATCCAGTTATGACCGAGAGGGGGAATGGGAAAGTCGGTCTCGGTTGCTTGCAGGGTGAGGCGATTCCGGCGAAGTGCTTCTGCAACCTCAACAACAAGTTTTGGTGTGAGCGGATAGCCAATGAGCGCTTCTCGTTTGATGTAGTTGACAAGCTCGAGCTCCTCTGGGGGTGTGAGTGATTGAAGATGAGCAGCAGATGTATGGCGATCACCTCTGCCATGGAGAGCTCTAGCGTTGAGAGTGGTGTGTGGAACCTGGAATTGTGTGGCAATTTGTCGAATAGAGAGTTGTTGTTCTGGCGGAAGGAGTAGCTGGGACCGAAAGGCATCAATAGCTTGCTCAATGGGTGTCTTTGACGTCTGCATGGTTGCGTATGTAGAGGTAGAAAGGAGAAATCAATGCATCATGTATAGGTGAGATGAAAAAAATTTCGATGTTCCGAAGGGGGGGGTGTTCCGTTGGTAGGTGAATCACGTTACCCCTTCGGGTAATGCTCTCCCACCTATAGGATCCCCAGTTGGATCGGATCAAACCCCGCGACCAGAAAACACTGGAAGTACGGCGAACTTGGGAGAAGAAGGTACACAAGGGGTGATATTGGCCTTGATGCAGATGGTGGCGAATATGAACAAAGACATGATGGAAGAGAGAAGGCGTAGGGAGGAGTGGGAGCAGAGAAGAGAAAGGGAGACGGTGGGCGGTATTGCAGAAGGGATATCAGAAGGGGTGAGGTACGCCATGGGACGGCAAACTTCGGCGACCCCAAGCGTAGTTGGCGAACAACGGAAGGGGATAAAACTGCCTAATCCGGACTTCTGGAGAGGAGAGAGGAACAAGTTGACCGCATTTCTGTCGGAATGTGAAATCCATTACGAACTGAACTCTCATCTTTTCCCCAACGACACCAAGAAAGTATTCTTCATGATCTCTCATTTACGCGAAACACCTCTTCTCGCCGTCCAACCCGATCTTGCTAAACGACCTCTTCCTGACTATCTTAGGGAGTATAACCAATTCGTTAGATATCTCAAGACCAACTTTGGCGACCCGGATGAAGAAGGAACCGCAGCCCGACTGCTTAATGATCTAAGGCAGACTGGGTCAGCTTCGGAGTACTTCTCCGCCTTTCAACGACATGTGGCAATACTCAAGTGGTCTGATGACGGAAACCTGGTTGACCGAGCCAAGAAAGGGTTGAAACCACACCTCCTAGATGAAATTGCTAGACATGGTAAATCTTTTGGGACTGTCAAGGAGTTATTGGAGTTTGTTATCCCCATGGACAACAGGTTGTGGAGAAGGAAAGTGGAGAAGGATGCGGAGAAGAAGAGGGAGACGGGGGTAAAGGAAGTGTTGGTGGTGGATAGCCAGAGGGTGGAAAGGAAAGAGGAGAAAAGAGGGGAAGGGAGGCAAACTTCGGCGCAGTCTGCGGTGCAAGCGACTATTACGTCGACGCAGGTCAAGAGCATTCCGTCAAATGCTGACGAACTTCGCCGACAGTGGCCCAGGCCACCTCCCGAGCTGAGGGAGGCAAGGAAGAAAGAAGGGAAGTGTACTGAGTGCGGGGAGAGAGGACATTGGTTGAGGGATTGCCCGGTGAGGGCAGCGAAGGTAAAGGTCGGATGGTTACCTCCGTGGGGAGAGAAGCTCGGCGAACGTGGTGGAGGATCGGGGGGTAACGCAGTACCTCTGGGACAGAGGAGGAACTTGAACGCAGTTGGAGGGGATGGAGAGATGGAAGAGGACCAGGGAAAAGAAGAGGACCTGTCGCAGTAGGCGAGGCTCGGCGGGTCCGCCATATTCTCTCGCCCACCATTCCCAAACCTATAAAAGAGACACAGCTGATGGAGCCAGAGGATTGTGCATACAAAAATACACCACTCAATACCCCCTGTTCATGTAATGTCGATAATCATCTACTCATCTCTTCCACTTCTAGAGATCAACCTAAATCGGACATTTTTATTAATGGAATTAAGCTAACTACGCTCTGGGACACTGGGGCTACTTGTTCATATATAAGCCCTAGGGCAGCGGCAAAGATAGGTGTAGGAAGGAGACGATACCAGGTGAGCGTACCTGTTCACATGTTTGATGGCTCGGTTAGTGTCGCTGGACCTATCACCGAGTTTGTCGAAGTTGGTTTTAGTTTGACGAAGGACGCCGAAGTGCGATCTCTTCGTCTAGATGTAACAACGCTCTGCGATGCAGATGTTGTGATAGGGTGGGACTGGATGAGGAAGGAAGGGGTTGTTCTAGACGGAAGAGACAACTCGGTGAAGTTCCCCATCCCAACCCCACCGAGTGCGGCGAAGTTAGCAGCCATAGGGCTGCCAACTCCGACGGACGCGATAGATCTCCGAGACAAAGATGACCAGGATGAACTGAGTCCGGAGGAACAGGAGGAATTGTATCAGGTGGTTCCTGAACAATATCACCCGTTCATTGATGTGTTTAACCCGAGGAAGGGAGGTGAAGAATCACCTCCCTCAAGGGAATATGATCTAGAATTTGACCTTAAGGAGGGGGCGAACCTGAAGGCTGCTCCACTCTACTCCCTCGGAGAAGATCAGAGAAGTGCGCTGAGAGACATCCTAGATTGCGAAACATCGGCCGGAAGAATTCGACCCAGTAATTCGCCCTACGGATCACCGATGTTCTTGGTACCAAAGAAAGCAAAGGGTCAATGGCAAATGGTCATTGATTACCGAAAATTAAACGAAGCAACGATACCCGACGCCTATCCACTGCCTCTGATCGGGCAGATAACCGAAGAGCTGGGAAAAGCGAGGTATTTCAGCAAGCTAGATCTGATTGGAGCCTATCAACTCCTACGAGTAAAGAAAGGACACGAACACTTGACGGCGTTCAGGACTCAGTACGGTATGTTCGAGTCTCTTGTTGTTCGAGATGGTCTGCGAAATGCTCCTGCTGTATTCCAGCATTTCCTGAATGAAAGTTTCCGAGAACTGTTGGGGAAAGGAGTAGTTGTCTACATAGATGATATACTCATCTATGGTCAAACGTTGGAAGAATTGAGAGGAACTACGGCGAAAGTGTTCGAAGTTCTTCGAAGGTTGAATCTGTTCGTCAAGGCTAGTAAGTGCGAGTTCGAAAGAGATTCGGTAGTCTTCTTGGGCTTTGTGGTCTCACGGGAGGGAGTTTCTAGTAATCCGGAGTACATCGACGCTGTTGTGTCCTTTCCCCGCCCCAAGAACCTAAGAGAGAGCAGAGGATTTATGGGAGTCGTTAGTTATTATTGGCGTTTTGTCCCCAACTTCTCCAGGATTGCTAAACCGATCAATGATCTCACAAGGAAGGATGTACCGTTTGTCTGGGGAATGGAGCAGGAAAGAGCCTTTAAAGAATTGAAGGATAGAATGTGTAGGGCCCCAGTACTGGCTCACTTTGACCCCTCGTTGAAAACATTACTACAGACAGATGCGTCGTTCTTCGGCTGGGGTTTCATAATATCGCAGGTGAACGAGTTAGGACAAGAACATCCGGTAGCTATTGAGTCAGGAGCGTTTCAAGCGGCGCAGTTAAATTATACGGTAGGCGAGAAGGAACTACTAGCTATCGTTGAGGCTTTTAGAAGAAGGAGACACTTACTGTTACAGGTAGAGACTACAGTTCTCACGGACCACTTGAACTTGACATACTGGATGGAACCGAAGCAGCTAAGCCCGAGGCAGGGCAGGTGGGTCGAAGAGCTTTCTAACTTTAGGTTTAAGATGGTGTATCGACCTGGGAAACAAGCTACGCTACCGGACGGGCTATCGAGAAGAGCAGACTACCACTCGGGAAAGGGAAGTACAATGGTGCAAGAGAGCAACCTTATTCAAGGGTTGCCGAAGTTCGACAAACTCGACGGCACTAACTCTGGGTTACAACACCTACTTCGTGCCTTGCAAGGAACAAAGGAAGTAAGGGAGAATGACCTTATTGATCCCATGGATCTGATTGTTGGGATACAGGAAGATGAAGAAGTGGAGGGGGTTAGAAAAGAGCTGTTAGGAGTCATTTGCGCTGAGTGTTCCCATCCAACGTGTCACGATGACATACAGGAACCAGAATCAATCACCGAACTACGCCGTAGTTCGCGATCCCCTCTAATACTTCGTGGAGGATGGAACTCTAGGGGTTTCCTCACGTTCGGCGATCGCACTTATGTGCCAAACTACGCCGATGCTCGACTAAAGATCATGAAGATGCGACACGATTCGGCCCTAGCTGGTCATCCAGGCTCAGCAAAGACCCTCGAGCTTGTCCTGAGGGATTACGTTTGGGTTGGAGTAAGGAAGGATGTCGAAGATTATATCGCTGGCTGTGCGGTATGTCAGAGAGCAAAGACTAACAGACAGAAACCCCATGGAGAGCTTAAACCATTGCAAGTGGCTACTAAACCCTGGTCAAGCATCTCGATGGATTTCATTGAAGAGCTTCCGAATTCCCATGGATATAATTCCATCCTGGTAGTGGTGGACCGATTGACCAAATGGGGCATTTTTATCCCAACCACGACGAAGCTAACCGCAGCTGGACTATCTGAGCTGATAATGGACTATGTGGTGGCCCAGCATGGGTTACCAGAGAGTATAGTATCGGACAGAGGATTGAAGTTTACTTCGAAGTTTTGGAAGAACTTGACCGATAGTCTCGGCATAAGACTACATCTTTCTACCGCGTATCATCCACAGACTGATGGACAGACCGAACGAACCAACCAGTCCCTCGAATTATACCTTCGAATCTTCACTTCCTACCAGCAGAACGACTGGTCGAAGCTGCTTGCTCGAGCTAGCTTTGCTTACAACAACACCCATCATTCAGCGATAAACAAGAGCCCATTCTATGCGAACTACGGGTACCACCCTCGGTGGGCTGAAGAGATTAAGGCCAGTGAGGTCGAGGCACCTGCTGCTACAGTGGTGGTAAAAGACCTAACCGAAATACATAAAGAATGTATTGAGGGAATTGAGAGAGCTAACGAGAAGTACGCCGAAGGATACAATAGAAAACACCGGACTACGCCGAACTTCGTGGAAGGTGACCTAGTAATGCTGTCGTTAGAGAACATCAAGACTAAAAGACCAATGAAGAAGTTAGATGTGAAGCAAAGTGGGCCGTACAAGGTAGTACGGCAGGTAGGTTCTCATGCTTGTAAATTGGAATTACCAGGAACGATGGCAGGTATCCATGATGTATTCCATGTTTCGTTGCTTCGCCCCTATCATCCTCCAGTATTCCCTGGTCAGCAAGCTGAACCACCTGGCCCAGTAGAAGTAGATAACGTAGGAGAATTGTGGGAAGTAAAGGACATCGTGGACTCTAGAGTAAATAAAAGATCAGGAAAGTTAGAGTACTTAGTAGAGTGGTTAGGTTACGAAGGAACAGACGATTCGGTATCATGAGAACCGGTAGAGAACGTCGATGGAGCTGATGACATATTGGCGAAGTTCCACGAACTTCATCCTACTAAGCCGAAGGAAGGGCGACTGCGGAGGGCTAGGAGGTAGAACGTACTGCATACAACATAGGATTACAGCTACGTACCGCTCACTTGCCCTTACCCTTACCCTTTCCTTTTCCTTTCTCCTTCGCGCTACTCGGTCCCGCGAGATTGGTGTGGAGAGTACCGATGGCCGAAGGTAGATCGAGACTGTCAGGGGGGAAAACAGTCGAGAGAGAAGCATTCCATGCCCGATTCATAGCCCCAAAGAAATCACCAAAGTCCTGGACATCCCGAGCAGCTTGCATGCTCGGAGTCCTCCACAGGGAACGTATGGTCTTAAGACACTCGGAAGGAAGACTGAGGAGATCGAGAGCAGTCTGAGCAGAAGCAGGGACTCGAGAACTACTCCGGGGGCCTAACCAGCCAATGGACGGTGGTGGCTCGTACGCCATGGGAGTAACGAGGAAGGGGGTGTCGTAAAGTCTTCGGCGAACATCGGCTATCTCAGTAAGGCTTCGGCGAGAGACGTCCGCTAACCTCGTCCTTGCTTCCTCGTTCAGATTCCCACCGTTGACTACATCTACTAACGCCGCAGTAAGGTTATTCAAGGCGTTGGCTTGACGAGTGGAGAAGTCGAGCAAGAGAGATGTATCACGTCGAGCGACGTCAAGCTGAGTGGTGAGGCCAAGAACGAGAGAACGATACGTAGCAAATTCCTTTTCATCCTCTGGGATACGAGGTTCCAGAGAGATGCGAGGGTGGACGAAGGACAACCGAGGAGCAGAGGGCCCAGCACGCTGAGTAGCTTCATCTTCCACATCACCAGCTTCAAAGACGACCTCTTTCTCCACCCTTTTCCCTTTTGATTTCTTTAAAGAAGACTTTGGAGTCTTCTGGGAAGCGGGGGACGCGGTGACAGGGGCGGCCACTGGGGTAGCCCGAGGAGCAGAAGGACGACGACTTTGGGTGCCCTGGGCCGGAGGAGAGGGCGCCACGGGAGAGGACGGACGAGGGACCGAAGAACGAGAGACCGAGGGACGAGAGGCCGAAGGGCAACGGGAGGCCGACGGAGGAGCAGGCGGGAGACGTGATGGGCCGGCCACAGGAGCGAAGGGCGACGGCGAGGGAGGAGACGAGCGGGAGGACGGCGAAGTTCGGCGAGCCGACCGGAGAGACGAAGACGGTACCCGCGAACGGGGGACAGACGCTGGAGTCTGGGGAGGGGGGAAAGGGGAAGCGTTGAAGGGACGGGGCGGGATGTCCCAGGCAGAGGAAACGGGACAGAAGGAGCAGGGGCCAGATGTGCATGAAGCACAACGGAGAGCCTTGTTATGTGGCCTGACTGCCTTGAGGCAGGGCCAGTTTGGACGATTATACGTGATAATCTCACGTCTACTAATTAGCAGGAGTAACTTCGGCGTAGTACGAATAGGTGGACTCACCGGCAACGATCACACGCTTCGTCAACACCAACCGCGACCCAACGACCAGGCTCGGACTTCATCTTCTCCCACAAGTACTCTTCTTCCCGCAGTGATCTCTTCACCCGTTTGGGCGAAGGCTCCCCTCTGGGGGAAGGGGGGGGGAGCAGCGACGGGGGCGGCGGCGGCAGCGGCGATGGCGTTGGCGGGGGGGAGAACCCCGGAAGAGGAAGAAGAAGAGGAAGAAGAAGAAGAGGAGAGGGAACGGCGTCGTTTCTGGCCCACAATTTGAGCAGGGGGAGGGGCAGGAACGGCTGCGAGTTAGCAATGTCTTGGAGAGCTAAAGAACAGATAAACAAGGCCAAGTTCGGCAAAGGTGTGAGAGGTTGGACAAAGGACTCACGCTCAGGACTATCTACGTTGTTGTCCTCTACACTAATCACCTCCACATCATCATCCGGGTATTCTTCTAACTCGCTTTCACCCTCACTATCGATCCTACCCTCCCGATCATCATCATCCTCACTTTCTTCGGTGTCGGGTCGATCACTCGACTCCGAGCCCCCACTGAGCGAGTCCTGGTCGGAGGAGGACGGAGACTCACCAGGACGAAAGGCGGGCGTCCTACGGCGAGGAGTGGCGGCAGGAGGAGGCCCTCCAGGAGAACCCGTTACGGGGACGGGAGAACCAGACACGGGGGAGGGAGAACCAGCAGAAGGAGAGGCGGAGCGAGGGGGCGAGGCAGCGCCAGACGGCTCCCCCAGAGAGAGAGTGCCGAGGCCGAGGGAGGAGACTTGGCAAGATCTGTCGCCAAAAGAAACTGAACATCAGCCAAGTTCGGCGAGGTGGGGTGAGTATCGACGAAAACTCACGAGCAGATGACACCATACCACCAAAGTTCCCCATGGCGGCGAAAGGGCTGGGAGTGGGAGTAGAGGGGGCCATGACGTTAAGATATTTAAAAGAGAAATAAAACTCGAGGCGATTATTCAAGGTAACAAATCTGTTTTCTAGGTAAGAAAGATAGAAAGTTTTGAAAGCAGATGGGGAAAAGAGAGAAGCTCGACGAACTGCTCAGAATTTAGTATAATCAAACCTACCCCCTCGTCGTCAACATGCAGCAAATTTCGCGTTTCATCAACAAAAGGCTACACAGGGACGATCAAAATTCCCACGCTATAGTGTCTCATCTCAATATAAGCGAGGGTTACTTCGACAAACAACGGTGTTGTTCGGCTGCCATCCGGGAAGCGTGTCTCACCTACAAAAGACACAGGGCTTCTTACGGCAAACCTCAACGAAGTTAGGGGAGTCTCATTGTCGGGTTTTGGAGTGAAAGGAGGCCCAACTACGAAGTGCGGCGCAAAGAGCAGAAGGGTGAAGGATGGTCATGGGGAGGGAGAGAATGGGGGTACTACGCTGCTAAGTTTTCTTGCCACGGCAGAGGTGTAATCGCTCACGAGGACGTTCGCGGCTAAAGAAGGGGGCGACTGTCACGAACTACGTCGTGACACCTCGATTACTCCACCAACAATGACCCTCCTTTGGCCATCGATTTTTCCAAAACCCCATCACGAAACCCCATCACGCCTTAACCTCTTTACTCTACACGTAACTCAGGACTTCTGAGACCAAGTACGGCGAAGTTAGACGGAGTTAGGCTAAGTAGAGACGGTGGGAGCAGAAGTACGGCGAAGTTAGACGGGGTTAGGCTAAGTAGGGACAATGGGAGCAGAAGTACAGCGAAGTTAAATGGAGTTAGGCTAGGTAGGGACAATGGGAGCAGAAGTGCGGCGATGTTAGGCGGAGTTAGTCGAAGGAGGAAGAGGATGGCCGAGGGCTCGGGGAAGTTGGACGAAGTACGTTGAAGTACGTCAAAGCGCGAGAGGGTTGGATGAACGTCTAGGAGGAGTAGATAATATTAGCTGAGAAGATCGCTGAAGTTCTTCAGCGATCCTTGATTGTTGTCAGTAGAGAAAGACAGATAGAGATAGCTATATACAAATCAAGATACATCGCCATCAGTAGAACAAAACCCCAGTTAGAGTAACTACACCGAAGTACGCCGTAGTTACACTCCTTTCGACGTCTGCGCCCTCCTGGTTGGGTGAGACATCGATTCAGAAGCGTCGAGTTAGCCGAGGTTCGTCGACCGTCGGTCTGCCAGAAGGTAGTTGTTCGACGGCCGTGACACATAGTAGGACATAGGTAAACGCAGATATGGCATCGTAGGATATCAGTGGTAATCGGTGGGATGCATGGCAATGCATGCAGGACAGTGCAGGACGATTCAGAGCGCTCGTATTCCGCAGGCCTGCACGAGCCTCTTGGAAAAGGCTGATTTTAGTATTTAAACCCTATCTAGTACTGTAGTTTTCTTCTTCAGCAATGTATCTTTTCAATTCCCTTCCCCTCATTTGATAAGTCACTCAGTTGGTTCTAACCCAACCTCTCGAACCCTCAGTACCTAAGGCAGTCACCAAGGTCCACGAGCCAGAGACTAAACCCCTCAGTTCCCAAGGCAGTCCTTTGCTACCGCAGTCTACCCGCAGGCGTGACACCTAACTTTGCTGAGGTTTGCCGTAACAGTCCCTGTGTCTTTTGTAGGTGAGTGTCAAGGATACTGCCCACCCTGGGACAGAGGACAAAGGACAAGTACTAGGAGTGACAAGGAATATACTTAAGATAACAAGACTGAGTCCAACAAGGAATGGGACTGTGACCCAAGGAAGGTCTCTGGCTTGTCTGACAAGACTAGAGGGAACTGGAATGGACTGGACTGGACTGGAATGGATTGGACTCCAAAAGGGTGGCAATGGAAATGACTTTTGATCAAGAACTAAAGAAGACTACAAAGTACAAGATAGGGTTTATATCTGATCATACTAAATACTGAGTAGTTCGCCAAGCTTTTTCTCTTTTCCCCATCTGCTTTCAAAACTTTCCACCTCTCTTACTAGAAAACAGATGCAATACCTTCACCTACCATTCTTCTTCTATTTCTTTAATTTATCTTAACATCATGGCCCCTGCTACTTCCACCCCCCACGCCTTCACCGCTATGAGGAACTTTGGCGGTACTGTGTTATTTGCCCGTGAGTTGTCTTTGTTACTGCACTTACCTCACTGAACTTGGCTGATATTCAGTCTCCTCTGGCAACAGATCTCGTCAAGTTTCCTCCCTTGGTCTCGGTACTCTCTCCCTGGGGGAATCGTCCCAAACTCCCGTCCCTTCTCGTGCCGCCAAACCCAAGGTCGCCGACTCTCCCGTCGCTGTGGCTGGTCTCTCCGGAGGCTCCCCTCCTCCCTCCACTCCTCGCCATAGGACGCCCGCCTTCCGTCCCGGTGAGTCTCCGTCTTCCTCCGACCAGGAGTTGCTTGGTGGCGGGGGTTCGGAAACAGGGGATGTGTCATGAATAGTGATAAGGAATTCTGACTCACGCTCAGATTAGTGATAAGGAAATATGACTCATGCTAGGAACTGTGATAAGGATTGAAGGAAAATATGAGTCATGGTATTTAGCAGTTCAGCAGTGAGGCATTTACGTGATTGGCTGAAGGCTGGAAGGTTCAGCAGTTTAGCAGTGAGGCATTTATGTGATTGGCTAGAAAATCCCTCACACGCTTTTTATTTAGTACACCTACTTTAGTTTGGAAGGGTATAAAAGGAGCACATCTCCCCCCTCTTTCTTCAGCAATGTATCTTCATCTTGAAGTTGAACTTCATCTTTGAAAGTCACCTAGTTGGTTCTAACCCAACACCTCAGTACCCTCAGTACCTAAGCAGTCATCAAGCTCTACGAGCCAGAGACTAAAACCCTTCAGTACCCAAGGCAGTACTTTGCTACCGCAGTCTACCCGCAGGCGTGACATCGTTGCGCTTGCTACACTCACACACTTCGTCTAAGTGTGTCACGACTCGGACAAGTCGCGCCACCATGACTCATCAAAACTCATTGAGTTACCCTGAATTCAATGAGACTCAGTGAGTTACCCTGAAAACTCATTGATACTCATTGAGACTCATCGATACTCATTGAGACACAATGAGATAATGAGGTTATAGGGGAAAAGGAGAGACGAGACAAGAATGAGTCAATGAGTTGACTCATTGAAAAGCTCATTCTGAATCTCTCTGAAAGGTATAAAAGGAGCACATATTTACTTTGTAGTTTTCTTTTTCTCAAGGATCAAAATATTATTTGCCACTTCACAAAGATCTCTCTTCTTGACATATACTCACCTTTAACACACTTTCCATCGACAAAACCCCTGTCCACGCCATATCACACACTCTTGTCGTCATCTCGACTTGCTCGGATCCTTCGCAAGTCACTTTAGCCGTCCGACCACATCACAAGTTCACGAACAACATACTGACTGTCGTTGTTCAAGCTAACTAAACAGTTGCAGTCCACCTGTCTTTGATCTTCAGAGATCTGTCAAGGACAGGACCGTGACAAAGTGTGTCACAAAGTGACAAGTCAGTTTGGTTAGAGTTGGATTTGGGTTGGGTATTTAATCAGCGACCAGCGGTTTGCAGTAACCGCCGGTTCATAGGCCTTTTAGCACAGTGGTTTAGGTCATTGTCTCTGAAGGGCACTGTTATATCGTCCCAATGCTGGTTAGTTGGTCTCGTGACAAAGTGACTTCAGACATACCCTTGATCCTACACTCAGATACTTTCTATTGTTATCGTTCAATCCACTCTACGCTATCACTTCGTCTCTTGTCGTCGTTGTCCACTGAAGTTAGGTCATGTCACTGCCTAGCTCTTGGTTGTAACACATCTGGTATGCCCATTTGTCATGACCATTTGTCCTTACCATTTGTCCTTACCATTTGTCCTTACCATTTGTCCTTACCATTTGTCCTTACCATTTGTCCTTACCATTTGTCCTTACCATTTGGCCTGATCTTATCATTCCTAATTAATTATGAGTCACCAATATTTTGAGTCCATACTTATTCTGAGTCATGATAGTTGATTCATGACAGCAGGTCTGCACTAGCCTCTTGGAAACGGCTGACTTTACTATTTAAACCCTATCTAATATTGTAGTTTTCTTCTTCAGCGATTTATCTTTTCAATTCCCTTTCCCTTGTTTGATAAGTCACTCAGTTGGTTCTAACCCAACCTCTCCATCCCCTCAGCACCTAAGGCAGTCACCAAGGCCCAAGAGCCAGAGACTAAACCCCTCAGTGTCACGAACTACGTCGTAACATCCCTGACAACCACCATCACCGACCCTCCTTTCACCATCACCAACCTCCACTCGAACCACTGAGACCAACTACGGCGAAGTTACGAGAACCAAGGGGGGATTTGTCACGATAACCCCGCCTAGCGGAGAACTACGGCGAAGTTAGGGGAAGGGAACCGAGGGAGAGCAGAACAGGGGAAGTAGGCGAAGTTAGTCAAAGTGAGCGGAGTAGGATATCGGGGATATGGCGAGGTACGGCGAAGTTGAACGAAGAGGACTGAGCGTGAGTGTCATGAATCACAAGTATCAGTTTCCGCATGTTTTAGTTCTGCTCTGATGCCTTTGAGGCAAGAGACCTGAACCTTTAGTTAGTTATGTTATTCTCAGTTATGATGCCTGGTATGGCATGAGACCCAAGACTTTAGTATAGTTAGATTTTAGGCGAACGTATTGTTTACGTTGTCATGCGTACTTCTGCGTGCGGTCAACAGCGTATTATACGCAGCACGGCGAGAACAGGGCGCAGTCAGTTGCTGTTAGTTAGAAAACAGTAGGGAAGGCAAGGATTGCGACGGTTTCCTACGCAGGACGACTCCACCTGGTAGAACACCTGTTTTATAGATATAAACCCCTCATAGTTTTACATACTTCTTCTTTAGTTCTTGATCAAAAGTCATTTCCATTGCCATCCTTTTGGAGTCCAGTCCAGTCCAGTCCAGTTCCTTATAACCTTGTAAGACAAGCCAGAGACATTCCTTGGGTCACAGTCCCATTCCTTGTTGGACTCAGTCTTGTTAACTTAAGTATATTCCTTGTCACTCCTAGTCCTTGTCCCCTTCCTTGTCCTTTGTCCTCTGTCCCAGGGTGGGCAGTATCCTTGACAGTGAGGCAGTGCAGGAGTTGAGGGACGTTCTATGAGAAGAGAGGAGTAGTATAGATAGTTTACAGATCGCTGAACTTCTTCAGCGATCCTTGATTGTTGTCAGTAGCGAGAGATATATTCAGTAGCTACCACCTTCGAGTTAAGGAGAGCTACCACCGAGCAGTTCAACGTACTACGGCGAAGTTAGCCGCAGTCCATCGACAATCATCTTATCATTTCACCACTCGACGTATCACTACGGCGAAGTTAGCCGTGGTTCCTCGACGAGTACCCTGTCTTAGTGAGACAACGACGCCCCACCACGACGTAGTTAGCCGAGGTTTGTCGACCGTCGGTCAGTAGAGAAGAAGAAACGACGACTGTGACACTCAGTTCCTAAGGCAGTCCTTTGCTACAGCAGTCTACCCGCAGGCGTGACAACTACCCAGGACTCCCTGTACAGGACTGTCCGCTCCGCCAAAGATAGCAGGCGGCTATCATCTGTCATAGGAGCACTGCGAGCTGACATCTCTCACCACTTGCAACAGACATTGACTTCTTACACATTGCACCCACCTCAAGCCCAGTTTCCAAGCTGTTTCATTGACACGTGCTTTTGTACAGGCCTTGACACAGAGATGTTCAGAAATTTCAGCAATGCAGCTTGAAAATGAGTACCACAGCTTCAGAGCAGTCTGAACATTGTGATGGATGTCCTTCTATACCAGCTCCTTTCAGCTCATATTCCATACACGTGTCATGATCAGATTGCCCCTGAAGGAGGGGTGATCCTTTCATCAATGCTCTTGACATGTTTGACTGTCAGTTGTCTCCGCACAACATCACAATATACACTGGCCAAGTAACTGCCTGGACCAGCAAATTCCTCTTGCAAACCATTGACTGTGATATCATCCATAATCAGAGTAACAAGCTCACAACCTTATCATGCTAGATATCTCAACTGTGCCATACTATAGTGTCAACCAATCTGAGTCTCATTCCTCTTCCACCAAAGAAACAAACCAGATCACATTAACCCAGACACAAGACACCAGACTTGCACAATTCAAGGAGGATGTCACCGCCAACACATTCATGACTGCTACAGCAGGGTGTAACGGTACTGGAAACACGACGACTAGGTCGCAGGTTGGGTCGAACTCGATGGATGTCTCGTGGAAATCTAGGGGCTCTGGTGCTAATGGATCGTGTCTCCTCTGCAATCGATGTAGCCAAAGAATGATATTGAAGAATCAGCAAAGTTGGTACTTTGCTGATTGTACTATATACTGTCTACAGGTATCCGTCTCCTCTTCTCAGTCCTACTGCAAGCGTTCATGTACATACTCGGACAGGTGAAAAACCGCTTTGAGCAAACCCAGTGGGGAAAATCTCGAAAGGGGAAAACCCGTCCCTACCTACTGCAGCACTGCCTCCAACTCCCGCTTTCCTCCATCCTAATCCGTCGAACTCGATAGAGTTCCCTCGATTCGTTGTTACCCCGTAACACAGGGTTTCTTGTCTCCCAGACTAACAATATTTTGTTACAAAGCCGAGCTCTTACCCGAGCAATGGAGGGATCACAAGGTACTGATGGCGGTCATGGAGAGGATGACCATGAAGGAATGGGAAGCAATATACCATATGACTTGCAAAAATACTCCAAGAGCTTGCTAGAAGCTGTCCATTTACTGGCTGTGGACCATACAAAACTATCCAAAGTTGCAGATCTGGTCTCTGCCTCACTCACTGCCTATAGAACCAATTTAGATCCAAAGCCAACGTGGATGGACAGCATTCCTGATGTTATACAAGCAGCAATTAGAACAGAACAGGCTGGGAAGTGTTTGGACACCCTCAACTCCGAAGAATGGACCAATATTTTATCGGCTACTAAGGAAATAGCGAGGCAATATTGTTTGGCATATGGTGAAGTGGGAGGTGACTCTACCCTGATGAAAGCGTCAAGAAGGTCAGGCAAAGGCTCAAGAAAGAAACAAAGCCGTGTTGAGAGGTTCTGGTTCATTCAATATGAGGGTTTGGATGAGGAAGCAGCTGGGAAGGATGTGTTCTCATTGCTGGCCGGAAGGGAGCAGAAGGTGGGAAGTATCTCTGTACGTCTCTTGGACGGGCAAGGAGATCAAATGGGCAAGGAAGACATTGAATTTGACCCAGATTACCAACAGTAACAACAGCTCATACCTACATAGCTACTGAGATGAAGTGGGAGATATTGAGATAATGGAGACTAATTTCTTGCGCGATGCATTCCGTGCGCCAGGGGTTTCAGGATAGTGGCCACAAGATTATTTCATTTCTCTAGATAATCAACCCACTATAAGCGAAGACCTGGTCCGTACAAGTGTCTCACTACCATGTGTATTGCTCTGATTTGAAGAAAACCTCTTCCACCTTCAATGTTCCTAGTAAGATCCCCACCTCCGCCTTGCTCACAGCGTTCGCGCAGTCGGTGATGAACCTTCCTGGTCCACAAGCTATGAGTTAGCTCCATTTCCTCTTACTTCCTTCCCTCTTGGTGTAGAATGCGGAATGAGAAGGATTGAAGACATACCAGCAACTGCACATGATCCACTGGTATTTTGCCGCACAAACTCTTCTATCAGCAACGGGAGATCAGGTCTTCCAGAATGTAAGGTCATGTCCTTTTTCGTACCTGGAGCCGACAGTTCGCTATTGCCCCTGGAGTACACCTGTTGAGAAAGAGCGGTAGTGACCGTATGTCCGTCCGTAGCCTCCATGGTCCCCAATTTGTCGTCGGTCGTATCTTCCTTACTTTGTAAGTCAGATGCTTGAGTAGCTTGATCAGTGAGATATATGTGAATGTCGACTCCGGGGTTCTTGGCCAAGATCTGTAGTTCTTCCGAGAACCACTCAAGCGCATCTGTCTAGTCAGCACCGTAGATCATGCCGTTCTTATCCTGAATCCGAGTCGACATGGGGTATTTGGGAGTGAATATTGTGTGGGACATGAAAAAAAAAACCGAACCGGCATGTCTTATGGCCCACACCATTTTCACCTTTCCTCCTTTCCTTACTGCCACATGTTGCAAGACCCCCAAACCCCAACTGATACCACTTCCACCAACGGCGATGAAGATCTCTGGATATTCACCCAGATCACAATGTCCATACGGACCATCTACGACACATTTGATCTTCCCTTGTCCCCCTTGAGCGGTAATTCGATTTGCGAGAGCCTGAGTGAACCCGGAACGGACCCGAACAAGGAAGTTCATTTCCGCCACTTCACCTGCACGCCTCTTCTTCGACACAGGTAGTGTTTCACTTGCAAGTACGGTAGGATGACAGCGACTTATAGACTCAGAGACGATGAGACTTGGTCTGTCCAAATTGGGACCAGAGACTGTGAAAGAGATGGGAAGAGTTGCAATGGAGAAGGGATGTGATTCCAATGTTCGAAGTCCGATGAACCGAAGAAAGACGTGTTGTCCTGGACCCCAGTGGATAGTGGTAGGAATGGTGAGTTTAAGAGTGTCTGAAGAGAGAAGTGTTGCGGTGCAGCTATGGAACGTCGGGTTGTTGAAGGCTATCATGACTAGGCGCCATAGAACACTGGAGAAGAAGAGGACAGCCGTAGCAATCATGTACTTGCTATCCGTCAGTCGCTTTCTTCCGTCCTCATTCTTTCCAGAGAACCTAGGGTATTGGAGATTCCTGCTTCACACATGGGAAAAGAGTGAAATCTGGACACTCACTCGCTATCTAGAAGTTGATATCCATGCCACCACAATGCACCCATAAAGAAGAGAGCCATCACGATGTGAACGTAATAGAACACCTCATACGTCCATCGTCTGGGAATGAGTTGATCTCCAGCACGCAACTTTTCACGCATCTACAACCTTCCAAATATCCTACCCGCACTGGATTTCCACGGTTGACAGAAGAAGCAGAAGGAGATATTGAGGGAAGTGTGACAAGAAAGAGACAAAAGCTCACCGAACAGGCGGCAACGCTCCTAAAAACAAGACACAAAGAGGTGCAAGTGCTACAAACCCGCTCACATAGATTGGGTTATACATGACTTCCTTGACAAAACCATAATCACGGTAGGCACGAATAATAGCAGTGATGGTGTGGACGAGCGACATGTATACGAAGTTGAAGGCAACTCCTTGATGGAACACTTGAAGTTTGTCATGGGATACTCCGGTGAGCAGAGTGATGAAATTTCGTTTGGTTCCCAATACACTGAAAGTCAGTAAGTGTATCTTGCAGTCATCACACTTGTGGTTCGGAATTCAAACACTTACATCCGGGATTGAGATACGTTTTGACTATCGGGAGTACCCTGGGGGAAGCGGAGAACTCACTAGACAAATGGAAGAGTAGCCATAGCGATCCATTCCGATCTGAGATAAAGGGGGGCGCTACCGTAGAAAGGGGCGTAGTAATAGTATTTATTAACCCAAGTCAAGAGTGATACCAGCACAAGTCCCCCCGCCAAAAGCAGATTGGGTCCTAAAGGTCCAATAGTCCAAATCAGGGCGAGTCTGTCGGAGTAGGGGAGCTGAGGATACGTGAGGATTCTGGCGACAGCCAATATTCTCGTTTTGACATTCCCCAATCGGCCGGTGAGGAGCTTGGAAGTGGAATCGGGGAGAAAACGTGCTCGAATGAGGGAGTAGAGATGAAGAAGAGTATAAATGGCCAGTATAGCTCCAAGGAAGAAGAGAGCATAGTGACCGTATCTGACCTCATCCGCCCAAGGGATTCTTGCTGCTTGGTACGCTGTCAGTTCATCGTCCAGAGGTACGTAGTCACCTTTGGAATCGATATAACCCGGGGTGAAGTCGGTTTGACCGGCAGCCAGAGCAGAGAGTGTGGTAGTAGGCTGAGGACGTATAGAGGTCATATCATCTCCCATGTCCATATTGAATGAGTAAGTGTACAGGCTGAAGAGGAAGTCAGAAATGGATAGTCAAAAGTATTGATAGATGAACGTGAGGGGAGTCTTGTTCCCCTCTCTCTCTTGAACCAGTCGTATCCCAGAGATCTAAGCTTCCCGTACCACGGGAATTCGAAAACATCAGTGATCCCGCTTCTCTATAAGAAAATCCGTTGGACGAAAAAAAGGGCGCAATTGACGAGGCCTTTATATGATAGGTTTACCTGCAATCCGTGCGTCCAGTAACATCCACTTCCAGGACCACCCATCAGGTCGGCTTGAACCACGATCAACGGATAGACTGATTGAGGTCTCCAGGAGGTCTGAGACGCCGTAGAAGGATGTCATCAGGGGAGAAATGTAAGATGATAAACATGATTAGGACGGTGCAGGGCAAAGGGATATGCACTACTTGGCATGGACGATCTCTCTTTCCGGGCGCTCCGACGTTCCAGGCCCTCTTCGGTTCTTATAGTGTGAATGATAGTCTGGACCTATCAAATGCATGAAGAAAGGGATGGTAAAGATACAATACACCATTTACTCGAGGCTTGGCATCGATGGAAGCAGATCTGATGGGAAGATCGTTGACCAAAACAAATGCCTCATCCGTGCGAGTCCTTTTACCCATTGGTGGGGACAGTCAATCCCATCGGACTCTTCGATGTCTCCAGTCGGGTACAAGAGGTATGTATCGACACCGGCCATCCTCATCATCTTACTTACGCCTAGTCAATTTTGAAGCTACCGACACTATACTCAGCACCCAAGATGGATATGGGTTCAGAAAGCATGTCGGGTCCTGCGGCATGTAAAAGTAGGTCCAAGCTTTCCTTTCTACACGTCCAACTGTATGTCATCCTCATGGGGTTCTCAGTGATCATAAGTCAATGGGAAGTGATGAACTAATGATCAGTCTCAATGCTTCTAAACTGGTATTCGGTCGATGCATGCTTCCTCTCATCTTCATGGCACATTAGTTCGAGATCCGAATTCGCAGGCTCGTTGGTCGGCATCTTCTTTCTGTGTATGGCTATTGAAGGTGTTAGAAGATTGGGAAGAGAGTATGATCGAAAGCTCATTCTATCCACGAAAGTAAGTCGAATCCTTCTATCTGATATCGGAAGGATTGTTGATACTGATGGTCTAGCTTCAAGGCTCGTTGAAAGGCGGAGAGAAACAGGTGGTGACTTGCGAGAGCGTCGTATCGTCCGGGTAGGTTTTTCACACTTCTTCGATCACTGATTCCCATTTCGTTCAAGCCAGAGAAGACCTATATTGGGTGATGGTGTGGAATAGTGGGGATACCGCGGAAGCCAACCAATCCGAAAGTGTACCAAAGATTAAGCTGATGAAACAGTAGATTCACCCCTTCATGGTTTCAACAACTTATCCGTGGACTCTGCTATGGCTCCCAGTTCACTGCGGCCTTCATGGTGTAAGTCAATTACATTCTCTTCCTATTGACCCCTGAGTGGATTGAAGAAGGGATCTATGTGATTGCTTCGTAAGAAGACCTGGAGCCGTAATGGGAAGACAAGGCTAACCGCTAGGATGCTTCTTGGCATGTACTTTAATGCTGCCGTTTTGATCATCATCTTTATTGGCCAAACGGTAGGTTTTATCGTCTTCGGGAGGGATACTTGCGCTGGGGCGGAGCTAGTAGAGCATACATCAGGCAGTTGTTGCTGACAGGAGGTTGATGTGTTGCAATCAGGAGGAAGGGCATGTGTCTAGGGTCAGTCATGAAGATGAGAAGTGACAAGTACTGTACGGGATTTGTCAATTCGTACTCGTAATGATAGACCATGCTTGAGGTTGGTTGGTACGCATCACATGACTGTCCACCATGGTTCTTTTCCCTGTCCCCATTGTCCGAAAGGATGTCACTCACCTGTACCATGTACCATCTTGCTAAGTTGCCTCCTCTTCAGTTCCTCTGCCTTACATCATCCACTACTCTACTGGACACATTTCCCCGTATTGATTGAGTCCAGGTCTCAAGCCCCCGGGCACTTCTAGAATATGTATCTTCTCGACAAGAAATAGCATCGAGACGGGTCCAGAATTCTGTACTAGGTGTCGAGCGAGCCTCACTTACCCATGCAGATCGTGAGCATTCAGCTTATCGGATTGTATTGGGGAACGCTTGTATCCCAGGAATACTTTGTAAGTGAGTAAGGAATCATGAGAGAAGTTTGAAAGGTGCATCCCTCACCCCGAATTGGCAGGTCAGAAATCAAATCAGTAAAGTTCACGTTCAGCTCCATGCATTCCGGCATACTTTGTTCCAAACTTTGTTCATGACAGATGCTATGTTATGATGCGACGAGACGCGGCAGTTGATGCCTGTGCAAAAGAATCCAATGAGGGTATCGTTATAGCGAGTAATCACAATCTCGGGGAATATGAAATGGCAGAGAGCAGATGATGGGGTGAGGGATCCGGGATGTCGAGGATAAAGAGTTGATGACGGTACTGGGGGCAGGTACGCGAAGCTAGTTCTCTAAGGCAGTTGAGGCCAGAGCGAGGATCGCTTAGTATCTCTGTCACAGGTCAGCTTACTTCGACACATGAAGAAATCTACCACGGCATGGGGTACTTGAGGAAGAGCAGATGATTGGGAATGTCCGAATCAACAATGACGTACGTAGTGGTCCGACTTGTAAGGTCCACCGACGGGAATGCCAAGGTAGTCGGATTGTTCTTTGGTCAAGGTCGTGAGCTTGACATTGAGGTTACCCAGATGGGCACGAGCGACTTCCTCATCGAGCGTCTTGGGTAGGATGCTGTCGATCAGTATATAATATGCAAAAGAGCGGTCGGCTTAACTCACTGCACACCAAGAGGGTATGATTTGCTGTCGGTCCATAGGGCGATTTGAGCCAAGACCTGGTTAGTGAAAGAACACGACATGACTGGTAGATGTCATCACACATCCTTCGAAGTAAGGTCAGACTCACCGAAAGAAGGGTGTCCCGTTCCACAACCTAAGTTGACGAGACGACCCTCGGCGAGGAGAATAAGATGTCTACCACTGGCCATAGTGAACCTGTCGACCTGGGGTTTAATGTTGACACATTTAACAGCGTTCTTCTTGAGCCATGCGACGTCAATCTCGACATCAAAATGACCAATGCTGATTGTCAGCACGTTCCCCTGGGCGATTTGCATAAGCACCAAGGTAGAAGGTGACTCACTTGCACACGATAGCATCCTCAGGCATCACCTCAAAGTGCTTGCCAACGATGATGTCCCGGTTTCCAGTGGTCGTAACGAAGATGTTCGCTTGAGGAGCGGCCTCGTCCATGGTCACTACCTGGTAGCCGGCCATAGCAGCCTGGAGAGCGTTGATAGGGTCAATCTCGGTGACCAAGACACGGGATCCGTACGAGCGGAGCGATTCGGCACACTGCGCTCATAAGCCAATGCTCCTCGCACGGCAACTGAGCCAGGTGACTCACTCCTTTGCCCACATCACCGTAGCCGGCGACAACGGCCACTTTGCCAGCCAGCATGACGTCGGTGGCGCGCTTGATACCATCGACAAGCGACTCTCGGCAGCCGTACTAGAAATGAGCTCGAGCACCACACGAGTAAAATATCACCAACCAAGTTGTCGAATTTGCTCTTGGTGACGGAGTCATTCACGTTAATGGCGGGTACCTTGAGTTTACCTTCACGGAACATCTTGTACAAGTGGTGAACGCCGGTCGTGGTTTCCTCGCTGATACCTTTGATGGCGGGTAGGTATTGAGGGTACTTTTCGTGAACGAGAGCAGTGAGATCACCGCCGTCGTCAAGGATCATGTTCAGAGGTTCGCCGTTGGGGAAGGCGGCCAATTGTTGTTCGATACACCAGATGTACTCCTCCTCAGTCTCACCTTTCCAAGCGAAGACGGGAACACCAGTTGCGGCAATGGCAGCGGCGGCATGGTCTTGGGTGGAGAAAATGTTGCATGAGGACCAGGTAACCTGGGCGCCAAGGGCGACAAGAGTTTCGATGAGCACAGCGGTTTGAATGGTCCTTATTTGTCAGCCACCAGCAAAAAAAAAATCATCTCGTTATTATTAGGATGATTGCCAGTCCCAACACCATGAGGGGCGTCCTTACAGAGGGGTTGGCCGGGGTTTGGAAGGACTGATAGTGATTTGGAACACATACATGTGAAGACAACCAGCGATCCGTGCGCCCGAAAGAGGCTTGGTGACCGAATGTTTCTCTTTCAAAGCCATAAGACCAGGCATTTCATGTTCGGCAAGTTCGATTTCTTTCCTGCCGAACGCGGCGAGGGAGATGTCAGCGACTTTGTATGTGGACTAAACGTCAGCGAGACCCCATTGTACTTCCCTGCACCAGAACGTATGATATGACAAGGGGCTATGGTGACACGCATGATTTTGGTCAACGAGCAGAGTCGGTAGCCACTGTTCTCTCTATCATAGATGGAACGTGAAGGCATGGGAGAGAAGGTCGCGGCAACTCATGAGCCCAGCGGAGACAGCTAACAGAAAAGAAACGTGTGAATCTCGGATGACTCTCCATCTGATCATGGGAAGGCTGCCCTTGTAAAGGAAGAATGAGGGTGATGCGGGAAGATCACAGGTTGTGTCCAAGAGATATAGACTTACCATTATGCTTGACTGATTATGACCTTTGAGGAGTAGGAAAACCGAGGTAGTAGGGATGAGGAATGTGAGGGTAGTGAGTGAGTGGGTGAGTGGGTGAGGGACCATGGCGCGACTTTTTTATATCGCCGGCCGGAAACGGCGGAGTGGCGGAATGTGGCACACGGTGCCTCACATCTGCCACAAATGACGTTGACTCACTTTCCCCACACTCTTAAGCACTCACCCGGCCTACTGCTATGAACATACACCATGGACGAGCAAGCTGATATAGCCTTGCTCGTGAGTCTTCTTATGGCTACATATCACATCTCAAATCTGTTCCAATACTGACGGGTCAGGAACAGCACCTACAGAAGACAAATCTCCTCAGTCAACGCATGACAGGTGAGTGAAGCTGTCTTTTTCATCTTGTTTTGGAGTATCACCTTGCAAGCTGGCTCACAAACATCAGCTATACTAGCTCAGCTCGATGCTCGCCTTTCCAGACTGGACAAGACCATTACCCCTCTGGGTCTTCAGCCGTTGACCATCAAAGCAAATAGTGAGTCTGGCATTTCACACTTCCCTTCCATCCTATCTCGGAAGATAATTTTCTGCTCGGTCTTCGCAAGTTGAAGGGAGGGAGAAGACGATCAGTTATCCCCATTGGATCATATGCTAAAATATAGATATAGACGCTCTTCTCTCTCTTCTGACCCCTAAACCTCCTCTGTCCATCCAAACAGCAGCTCCTACCAGACCCACCACCGCTTCATCAACTACTTCTCGCTCGGTACCTCAGCAGCCTCCGAGAGGCTACACGCTCGAACCACCGCCTCTTACACCTGTTATACCCTCCCCAGGCATTCCCACTGGTACTCCAGCGGATGAGACAGCCATAGTCACTCGTGGTCCTGACATTGTGTCCCTGAATGAGTACTTCTCTGCTCTTGATTCCGTGCGGGGAGATTTGGAAAGGATGTGGAAAGGTCTAAGAGAGGGCAAAGGAGGTACAAGAGAGGCAGGCGTGAAAGACATGGTGAGTCTCCCTGTATAGTGTCCTTGTAACACTATCTCGGGACTATGAAATGGATTACTTCCGTCCATGGCGGACTGTGCAAGATGGAGCTGACAGGTCAGAGTAAGCTGGTACAGGTAGGGTTCGAGGGATTGAGCCAGTTGTTACTCAAGATTGCTAGGGAGGGTACAGCGAGGACTTTTGACCCTGCCGCTCTCTTGACATCAGGTGTGTCATTCATCTGCAACATTCCTCGTCTCTGGCTCTCAGTCTTCCGAATTTGGCCATGTGACGCAACTGAGAAATAGGTCCACCGACTCCTCCCAACTTCTTTCCTCCCCTGAACACCGTCTCTCCTATCACTAAATATCTCCAAGCGGCCATCTCACCCATCCCTACTAGAACGCGGGAGATTGCTCTAGGGGTGATGGAGAACACAGTCAGATCTTTTGCAGAAATCAGAGTGGATTGGATACGACGTTCTCTGTCTGCTATGCTTGCCAAAGTTGAGGAAGTTGATGGAGATGGCATATGGGAAGTGGGTAAGGAGAAAGTAGGGGCCTTGGTCAAGCTCTGGGAAGTCCTGCTGCCTGTCATGGAGGTGAGTCCTTACCATCTCTTTGGAACTTGTCTCTTTCCTGTGAGGCGACATAGCCCAGTCTCCTTGCCCAACGATGGCAACCGCTGACTTCTCAGGCCGAAACTCTGGTCATAACAGCTCTTTTTCCCGCATCTCCTCCACCACTACTATTCCCCACTACCTTCCTTCCGGTCGTCTCGCTTATCTCGTCTACTCTCACCCCAAATATCAATATCATCAAACGCTCGCTCTCCTCCCACACCTTTTTTGCTCTCGAACTGTTCAGAGCACTTGGTTCCTTACAGCCTCGCTGGGAATCTACGGTGCACAAATGTCTTTCTATGCTCCCTCCGGCCCCTCCTTCAGACGTCAGAGAACTCCACACTCCCCTCAGCTCGCCCATCTCTGGTCTTCGAGGACTGATCATGCGTTCGTTCCCCGAACGTCTCGTCGATATCAAGATCTCTCCGGTCGGCGGACCTCCAGAATCGACAATCAGCGATGTGACGTATACGACTCTAACTTATCTAGAGATGTTACCGTCTTATCATGAAGTGGTAGAGGGATTGTTGGGCCAGAGTCACGCAGAGAGGAGCTGGTTGATGGGGAGTAAGGAGATACCCAGTACCGCAAGGAGTGCAGCGGACGAAGGGGGATTACTGAACTTGTTCGTAGGTAGGTTCCGATCCGTTTTACGTCAAAAGTATACCACAAGTATCATCGTCTTTTACATTTCAAATATCTGCGCACTGTACGTCACAAGGTTGTGGCCACAGCTGTCGGCGTCGGAAGTACGATGTGATGCTAATCATCAGCTGATGTGCTGGGAACTTTGTTACAACATTTGGAGACTCGAGCAGGCCCGATGCGTAAACCCATAGGCTCTACTTTCCTCTTGAACAACCGTAAGGATTGTTCAGATTTTCGCACACTGCCCTGACAATCAGTCTCACATATTAGAAACACCACATCAAGTTTCAAGTCTGATGTCATCGGGCCTAATGCCGAAGGTATGCTCAACAAAGCTTTCAGAGATGCAAAATTGTAAGTCACTCTCAGAACTTCTCACAACAATTCCATGTGCCCGCCTCCCAATCATCTACGCAAATGGATCATGTCAACCACGTATGTCGGTAGGGCAAACATTGACAAGCAACCTGACGGTCAGGCAATACATGGCCGAGTGGACCAATCTTGCTTCCTTACTCACTTCCCCGCCAACTTCCACTCCGCGTTTCGGCATGTCCGTACCTGGCGTATCAGGCTCAGAACGGAACACCCTGAAAGAATCCGCCACCCTGTTCTTCGACCGACTCTCAGAGTTGGAGCAGGTGTGCACTCAGTATCCACTTTCAAGGCAAGATCCAGATCTACGAGATAGATTGGCGAGCGATGTGGATGAGGTTGTGGCGACGGCATACAGGACCTTTGTGACGAGATGTCAGGGAAAACAGTTGGACAAGTGTGAGTAATTTTGGAACCACCACCCTCCCTCTCCCTAACCATGTCTTCAGTTGCACACGGATTACCTTCATGCGTGTGAGGTGACAGTGGAGCTGACACACAGACTTGCGGGCTACACCGGAGGAGGTGTCCCGCCGTATATATGCGGTGTTTCGATGATGGTCATTGCTTCCAAGGCATCAATGAGAAGTACGAGACCGCTGGTTCTCATGGGTGACTCTCATGAGAGAGACGTCCTCAACACGGCTACTAATCAACTGCTGTAATGACTATACCACTATCACGACTACCACCACTCCTCAGTTAGACAGGCTGATTCTCCTGCATTCGTCCCATTTGCTACTCGGATTGACTAATGGGTCAGTCTCAAACAGATCGATCGTCCAATCCACTAGCGGCTCTGCGACCCGGCAGAGACCGACGTCAGGTGGGCGTTTGAGGCGTGGAGGCCAAGCCATGACAGTCATTGCGACTTCGACACTCTTCAGATACTTGTCGGAGGGTAAGAAATGAAGTCCGACCAACCACTTCGAGCCCGGTCCTAATTCCGCTGCGTACGCAAGCAGCTTTTCACTCTGAGATGTTTCCGCACACAAGCGAGGACTAGTTTCTGTGAGTGACGGGCCGATGCGCATCTGAGCCTCCATCCCCAATGAGGCCATCGCTCTCGCGTCGATAGGTGACGACAGAAGGGCGCCATCGAGTGCGAGAGTAAATCCTTCACTTAGTGGGTGATCGTCACACGTGTCTGGAGTGGTGGACTGACCCCAGGCAGTCATCATACGACCACTATCGATATCTGCCATCTGCTCCCAGCTTTCAGTCACAACAACAGGTTTGCCCTGGACGGTAATCCCCGAAACCATGGCTTCGAAGTCAGAATCCTCACTTTCATCACTTACCACGGCATCCACGAGATCGTTTCCAGTCATACCGTTAGAAGAGAAAGAATGATGAGGTGAAGTGTGAGAAAAAAACATTTAAGTTGACTTTCTTTTCTCTTGCTTCTATATTAGAGGCTGGTCTTTCGACGACGTCATGCCAACCCGGTCAACCCGGTCTCGTGAACGCTCTATGTGAACGGACAGCTCCAACTATGCTTGAGTCAAGACTCACTCGGCCACTTACCAATACATGATGTCACCAAACAGACCCCGCGAGCGTGGGAGAATGACATACAGTAACCTTAGATGATATTCGAGTGTGGATCTTGTCAATCACATTTTCCACATGACGCAAATTGGTGGATGAACATCTTAAACACGACGTCATCGCCGATCATACTCCACCTGAACGTGAAATGTCTTAGTCACACTCCGCTTGACGTCGCCATCACTCTGCCCGTTCGATCACCAATTCACAGGTAAATTTTCGTCGTCATGATGATGACGGGGAGAATGGAGGGATGAAAAGGCAATATCGTGAGAACCTGGGGAAACGTCTGGTGAGTTCGACCAAATCCCTTCCCCGAGGGGGCTTCTCTTATGACGTCCCCATAAGATCGTATATATCATCCCCACGCCTTCGAGCAAGCGACTGATGTATCTGAAAAATAGCTACCATCAACCTGATGAATGTAGCGGGGTCGGAAGACACAGTCGTGCATATGCGGAATCGTGGCTGACATCACTAAACTCAACTTCCTTCCCATCATGTGCGTACATCATCTTCAACGTCTAGATTTGTGTAGTTCCCCACCCAAGGAACGCCTGGCGACCATCGACCGACCGATTGACCCATTCTCCCTTCCGAAATTCGACTTCCATGATCCTTTCCATCTCCTTCGACCACACTGGCGGGTTGTAACCACAATCTGGGAAACTGTCTAGCGATTGTGAAAGCTCCACTGGACTTCTCCGTAGTTGTGAGACCTCCCAAGCGTCGGCTCTGTAGCTTACGTCAAACAGTCTCGTCTCATTGTCCGCAGCATTCATCTCGTTAGCGGCGGACTGCTTGAGTTCAATGACTACTGTCCATGCCCATGGCCTCTGAGCACTTGGTCTGTATCGAAAGCCTTGATGGAAATTAAGCCTGACGTAGTCCCCGACCAAGGAGTACACCTGCTTCAACTCCTCTGAATTGTCATGGTGAGGATAAGTAGCAGCTGTTAGGGACACAACCGGAGACATGCACCTCCGGAGCTGCACGGACCTGATCGTTCCCGGCCAGAGATGTACCACTCCGGAGCGGAACACTCCCTTTAGCCATTCCCATTCAGAGAAACATCAATAACAGATCCTCCACGCCATACAAGACAGTGTTGGTAGCTCCAAAGGGCAGATGCTCTATTAAGACAAGTCTAAGAGGTAACCACTACAGTGCTGTTCGACATCACATGCTGTATTTGGCAAGAAGGTCAGCCAATATCTTGAACCAGGGGGGATTCCAATGGTGATGTATCATAGGTGATTGTTGCAGTGTTTGTAGATTTCAAGTTGTGGGGCCAGACCACCATGACTTCAAGAGTCCAGGAGATGTGTAACGGTACTGGAAACACGATGACTAGGTCGCAGGTTGGGTCGAACTCGATGGAAGTCTCGTGGAAATCTATGTGTCTCTGGTGCTATGTGATGGATCGTGTCTCCTCTGCAATTGATGTAGCCAAATAATGATATTGAAGAATCAGCAAAGTTGGTACTTTGCTGATTGTATTATATACTGTCTACGGATATCCTCGTCCTTGTCCTCTTCCTGCTGCAAGCGTCTACGTACGTACATACTCGGACAGGTGAAAAACCGCTTTGAGCAAACCCAGTGGGGAAATCTCGAAAGGGGAAAACCCGTCCCTACCTACTGCAGCACTGCCTCCAACTCCCGCTTTCCTCTGTCCTAATCCGTCAAACTCGATAGAGTCCTCTCGATTCGTTGTTACCCCGTAAGAAGATGGTACCACAGGATATCTGTACTGTGATTCATGTATGTGGAGAGCTTGGGGATGATAAGAGCGAAAATGCTCTGGCCGTGTCTGGACCCCTCTGGAGCTGCATGGTTCTCTGGCCAGGTCCAAGAGGGGGGTTTTGAACCATGCAGCTCCGGAGGTGCACGTCTCCGGCCGTGTCCTCAACAGCAGCTAACCGAAAGCAAGACCCATCGAGAGCCACCCAAAATCCAGTCAAAAATGACTCCCAGGGGTCCAAGGTGAGGGTCGAGTCCAAATGAGAATCGTAAAGGGGTGGCGTGTTTATTGCTTGCCACACGATCGAGCTTTTCTCAAGGGGTTGACAAGATGAAGTCACGGACAAGGGCGGTGGATCCGATGAAGGATTAACCGTCCTGGAATGCTCCGCCGTAGAGCCAAGAGACAATCCATGCAGCAGATCTACCACGTCGGTTGAGTCCATCCTGTTTCGTCTTGTCTGTTCAACGAAAGAAGGTGAAATAGTGAGTGGAAATAGACATTGATGTAGCTTATTATAGATGTGATTCCAACAGAAAGAAGGCCCAAATTCAGAGATCATGTAGAAACGTATTTTTTGTGGCGTGGGAAAGAGAGGGAAAGCTTAGATTGGCAATACAATGAGAAGGCCATGGTTTTATACTCAATTACTACGCTCAAAGTGAAATCGAATCAGAGCTTCACGATGGAAGTCCAGGAGAAATGGAAGGAAGACTGAGGAGGGGGAAAGGGGAGGGGAGGGGAGAAATGAGAAGAGGGAAATTAGGTGGGTTCAAAAGAAAGTGATTTAGATTAGCGCTCATGTCTGAGATATACATTTTCGACAATCGAAGCTTCATGTCCATACCTCTCAAGTGTGTGGACATGGTCTTCTACGATTTAAGATATTGGTAAATCTACGTATGGATGTCATGGGAATTTTCATACGTCGGCCTCCGATCTCAACGGAACGGGTTGTCCGACTTTCGGAGCAACGGCGTTTGTTCCGTCCGGCCGTGAGGGAACATAAGATGGGAGGGGATTATGTGTTCCGCGTAGATTTGACTTTTTGGGGTAAATAATGGAGGAGGTAACGGAGAAAGAAGTGAAGAGTGAGTCGAAGGCGATGAGTGAGTGGCTGATTCTTCCTATCTTCACCATACCGTTAACCTCGTAACTCCTCGTCTCGGACGATTCTCTGGCCGCTTCATTCGATCAAATTTCACTCTTGACACACGAGTTCCGGAGGTTACTTGGTGATGGTGACGGTGAACGGTGAATAGACTCTGGCTAATGACAACAGAGCTATTGGGCCAGATTGTGTGAACTTTTAAATCACAAAACAATAAACCCGCGACTCATCTGGTGTCTTATGATATACAGATTGTCATTGCGGTCCAATACCAAGCGCTGAAATGCCGCAATGTATGCAAAACGTAAGATGTGTAGAATCAGCTTTCGATATTCTCTATTAACTGGCTCCTTCCTAACGTTATTCATCGTCTAGTTCCCCGATAAACTGGTCACCTACATACTGTACATAGTCCATCTAAAGGTGTACGGTCATTCTCCTTCAGATAAATCAGTTGGATAATGTGCTGATAATTGCTTTTCGAAGTCGGCCGGGACACTGAATATCAAACTCCCACATCCATAAGGAACATGGACCTGTCCTTGGCGCTGGACATGATAAATATCTCCTGTCTCAGTTTTGGCATAGACTGACATATCCGATGACAAAGTCCCTTCACCAGTCTCATCCACAAACTGTATTTGCACTCCCCATTGACTGATTCTTACACTTTGGAGTGTTTCAACTGATTTTCCTGTTCTAATAAGCAGTTCGTCCAAAACAACTTGATAGGTTAATTGCTCAAGCTCGTCCAGTCTGTCCGATGGTAAACCCTTAGAGACAGCTGCCCTCCTCAACAGGACAAAACGAGAACTTAAGTCCTTCATCACTCCCTGTGCTGCGGTAGTGTAAGCTAGTTGGCTTTCTGGCACATGCTGAGGATTAAAGACCAGACTTGATTCATTTGTCGTATGAGGAAATGAGTCTCTGTTGTTGATCCTCGGGTGAGACAGGGTGTCAACCCGTGTACCGAAATGAGAGGTAAGCATGGCTCCAATAATCAAATATGTCAAGATGGACTTGTGGTTTGAGCTGCAAGTTGAAGTCTGAAGAGGGTCAATGAGTCTAATATAGTTTCCAAGACCATCTTCACCAGTTCTCATGCTTATCTTACCATACCTTCTTACATATCATAGGAGGTGATAAGGAAGGAAGGCCCGTGCGTGTTCCCTCGATTTGGGCTTACGTACCTTTCATTCATCCGATCCGACCGGTTCTCACGCTTCGAGGATTCGTAGGCCTAGAACTATCTACATGGTTCTTCCCCGGTGGAACGCCCGAGACGCGCGAGGGAATCCCTCAGGTATACGTGGTGTGGGTACAGATGGAAGACCCGTGGACAAGAAGAAGCCAAACAGGGGTACGCAACCATATTCATTGATTTCCTCTGATGATACTCACCCCATCTATACAACAACTTGGAGCTCCTACATTTGGGGATATTGACTTCTAGTGAATCGTGTTTGTATATGCCGATTTTTTGGTTATCTTGAGTGCTCCCCAGAGATTGTTGCCGGAGAATCATAGTCAATAAGTATCTCACCCGATGAAGCATATGTCGAATCGGCAAATCACTGAACTCGTGCGGCTTACATTGAGGTGTCATGGAATACAATACCATATGTCCTTGGTGGAAACTCTTTGAACGCCCTATGGACATTTAGACAATAGCAGCCTGCAAGTCTCTCCGTTTGGTGCGGAGATGAGTGATTGAAATTGAGTCTCCTATTTTTGCAACCTCATGTGGGGCATAATATCAGGTATCTGTGCCCCAACATCCTCTTTGGCAGAAGGTCAGGACTAGAATGACACTTTTTCCGTATGAAAAGACTAGAGTTGTAAGACCCATGCCGGATGAGGAGCACATTGCTCCGATTTAGAAAGTCAAATGAATAGAAAAAAGATGCATGACATCTCAACAAGCAGGGGCTTAACTTCAAATCATTGCTAAGGAGGCAAGGGGACCAATAGAACTTTCTAGAAGAAGAAAAGTGCTAGAATGTAGTGGGAGACACTAGAAAAGGGTGGAAGAAACAACATGGAACCATCATGGACTACTTATTGGCCTGTGGATCAGATTTTTTTTCCTTCCTTAAGGGCTGTAATTGACGTGTAAACCTTCTATAAAGTCTTCCAGGCCACCAGGATGCTAGATAGTGTCATTTACATAGGAAAACAACTATCATATCTCCAAAATGCCATGTCATTTTAGTCCTTCAACGTTGATGTAGGGTCAGGTGTCATTTTAGTCTTTGCACACAAGAAGAGTGTCATTCTGGTCCCGTAACTCTCTCTGAAAGGCTCACTATACGACATCTGCCCGGCAGCTTCGAGCTAACTTATAAGACATACACAGTTCCTGACATCTCACACCGTCCTCACTTTCCTCTCAATCACGATCTTGCCGCTATATGAGATTCCGGCTATAGTTTCTGATTGTCCTCAGTCAGGATATCCGATAACAGTGAAAGAGTTGTCATCAGTGTCTTCTTCTTTGACTTCTACCCAGCCCCGTGAGTCTAAGCTGTCCTCATAGTCTGAGTGTATGGTTTCCCTTTTGGTCGTAGTGGTCTTAACATGTGCCATGTCCTCATCAACCTCAAGCTTGTCTTTGTTCTCTGCAAGCTTGTCTCTCTCGGCCAGTATTTTTTGAGCCTGCGCTTCACATTCTTCCTCCGGCTTCCATTGCTGAAATATGTCTTGTGAGCCATCCCAGCCTGTCCATAGCGTTATGACAATTCCATAATCAAGCCACACCGGCGTGGCAAGAGAATTGCCCTTCTCAACTATCAAGCCAATAGTCCTGAAGGACTTCAACTCTGATAGATGTGCACCCTTCTTTTCTCTCATGGCAGCCGTGACTATTGCCTTCAGGCTGTCATGCCAATAGCAGACGTGCTGAATGTCAAGACCAGCAGAGATGTCCTTTTCATGCATTGTATGTCCAATCTTGCTCAGTTTGTCAACCCCTTTGGGAAGATAATTTGTGATAGCTGTCAATTCTACTTTCACATAAAGGTGTTCCTCTTTGGTAAACTCCTGAAATGAATATCCTGGACATGCAGATTCAATCCAGGTGGGCGATCCATTGATGCTTTTGACCAGCTGCTCAACTTCAGTATCAAAGTGGGCACTTCTGGAAACTCCAGAAGCAAATTGCAAGACTTTGGCATCAGTGGGCCGAAGAGGATTGCAGCTCAAGGACTCCAACGCAAACTGTTGTAGTTTCATTGCATAAGTTTGGTCTTTTTTGAGATCTAACTCTGATGGGAGGTTGGGATGATGTAGTGAGAAGGATACCTCAAGAGCGGCACCACATTCCCTGATCTTAGCTGGTTCTGTTTGAGTGATTTCTGCTCTTAGGCTCCAGTGGGAATGGAGGTGATAAGCATATCTTGTCTTCTCAAAATCTTTTCCCTGGTCAGCGGGACTGTCCCATACAATGTTCAGTGATGGATAAGCAGTGGACCCCTGTATTCTTTTCGACAAAATGGACCATTCAAAGTTTTTGATGACAGCTGATGACATATCTTGCATTACCAGAGGCCGACCATTCCAAGACATAATAATAACTCACGTTTGATGATGTCTGATGGTTGGAAAGAGCTAAGAGTATGGTGAGCTTCACACTCTCTGGGCTTGATATATGTGAGACTAAGTCAGTTTTATAAGCTAAATGAACAAAGGTGACGTGTGAACAAGTTTAAAGCAGACGTCTTCAAGCCCGGACGCCGCGAGGCCGGAGGACTTTCACAGGGGGTCTGAGACCACGAAGGCGACTATTCCGAGACCATGATGACTCTTAAACAACTTTCCGCACGGACGTGGAACGTTCTTTGTGCACGTTTCGGTGCCTGTCTGGACGTCCACTCGGGGCACTACCTGTCACGGGCGTCGAACAACTATTTCTTAATAGACCGACGGTCGACGAACCTCGGCTAACTTCACGCTCTGAGTCGATGTCTCACCCAACCAGGAGGGCGCAGACGTCGAAAGGAGTGTAACTACGGCGTACTTCGGCGTAGTTACTCTAACTGAGGTTTTGTTCTACTGATGGCGATGTATCTCGATTGTATATAGCTATCTCTATGTCTTTCACTACTGACAACAATCAAGGATCGCTGAAGAACTTCAGCGATCTTCTCAGCTAATATTATCTACTCCTCCTAGACGTTCATCCAACCCTCTCGCGCTTTGACGTACTTCAACGCACTTCGTCCAACTTCCCCGAGCCCTCGGCCATCCTCTTCCTCCTTTGACTAACTCCGCCTAACATCGCCGCACTTCTGCTCCCATTGTCCCTACTTAGCCTAACTCCGTCTAACTTCGCCGTACTTCTGCTCCCATTGTCCCTACTTAGACTAACTCCGCCTAACATCGCCGCACTTCTGCTCCCATTGTCCCTACTTAGCCTAACTCCGTCTAACTTCGCCGTACTTCTGCTCCCATTGTCCCTACTTAGCCTAACTCCGTCTAACTTCGCCGTACTTCTGCTCCCATTGTTCCTACTTAGCCTAACTCCGTCTAACTTCGCCGTACTTGGTGTCAGAAGTCCTGAGTTACGTGTAGAGTAAAGAGGTTAAGGCGTGATGGGGTTTTGATGGCCAAAAGGAGGGTCATTGTTGGTGGAGTAATCGAGGTGTCGCGACGTAGTTCGTGACACTACCCTAGTCTCGTCGGGGCACTACCTGCCACAAACCCTGAGCTCAAGTTCATAGGCCCGGCGTTACTGAAACGCCGAACACGCGACGGACATGAACTCGCCACTGATCGGGGTTTCAGTAACGCCGAACTCCACCAACGACGCGACATGTCTGCTCGCTACCTACCAACCTGTCCTCACCACCACTAATCTCTTTATTGTCATTTTATTAGTAAACTCACGCTCTTTTTCACACACACAGTCTCTACCCGTCTCAAGGATCATTTTGATACTCTTCTCACTCTTTTACGACTATTTTTCACCCACTTCTGGCCCTTCGCTTCTTCAACTGCGCCCTCCCTGACTACCACCCATCAAATTGCTATAACTTCTGACCGAGCAATCGTGGTATTCTCTCGTCTTCTCGAAGCTGTTCTACTGCTCTCTGCGAGTCCGTGAGTACTTGTTTCATCATCAGAAGTGAAAATCTGACTTCAATAGGCCATCTCGCCATCATCATCCTCGCCACCGAACCCCTCTCGGTGAAAAACTTTTTTTACTCTTCAACCACACATCTTCAGCCTTTCTCGATAACTCGACACTGTTCTCCTGTTCGTCCTGAGCTGTGAGTACTTGTTTTATCATCAGAAGTGAAGTGAAATGCTGACCTCAATAGGCCTCCTCAACCTCAAAATCCTGGCCACCGAACTCCTCGAAAAATCTTTTTTCCTGCGATAACACATATGCAGCGACACTGATCCCTGGTTCTTCCTGAGCTGTGAGTAGTTGTTTTACTATCAGAAGTGAAATGCTGACTTCAATAGGCCTACTTAACATCATCATCCTCGCCCCCGAACTCTTCGAAAAATCTTTTTTCCTGCGATAACAAACTCTTCGAAAAATCTTTTTTCCTGCGATAACACATCTTCAGCCTTTATCGATAACTCGACGCTGTTCTCCTGGCCTCTGCGAGTCTGTGAGTACTCTTTTCATTGAGAAATGTAAAAATCTGATTTTCATAGGTTCTCGTCATCATCATCATTTTTGCCACCGACATCCCGGCCCAAAAGTTTTTTTACTCTTCAACAACACCACCCCCGGGGTTCTAATTTGTCGACATGTATTCTGCTGGTCTTGGGCTACGAGTGAGTACCATTTTTACTGCATGAAGTGGTCATTCTGACGAGTTAGATGTCATCACCGATTCTTATACAATCGTCGCCACCGTCATCACCAATTCTGGATCGTTTTTCTCGGTCCCCTTCTATTAAACTCAGTCCTCGACACTCTCGGTCTCCTTCTATCGTACCAGAGACTCAGCAACATCGTCCTAATGACCACAATGATGATGACGACCTTGAAAACTTGCTTGAAAACCTCGGTCTTATCCCTCGCGAAGAACCAGGATTTGATCCTTTGGCTCATCACATCCACCCTCCCTTCGATCTCGAACCTCAACCTACCATGGCAGCTGCTCGACTTCATACTCAAGACGTCGCTATCACGCATACTGTCTGCATTGTCACCAAACGCAGTGTGGAGCAGAAGGGAAAACTGGAGCTTCAATGTGCTCATGGGGGGGATGGTCGTTCACATCGAACTGACGACTATGAGGATGTTAGAAAGCGACCTCGAACCACCAAGCAAGGCAACTGCCCCTTCTCTATCATCTGGCGAAGAGAGACAAAGAAAATAGCTCAAGCTCAAGATCGTCAGCCCCTCTGGATCCCTCACATCATTGAAAACCGTCATAACCATGAACCTATCCCCCTTTTTCATTATTCGTTTATTCGTCACTCTAGTCGATCTCCTGAGGTTCTTCAGTTCATAAAACACCTTCTGGAGAGCGAACACACCCTTCGTGGTATTGTCTCTGCGGTTCAGCATCGTTTCGGTGAAAAAGTCGCCCTCACACGTCAAGATGTCCAAAATATTCGATATCGTCATGAGAAACTTCTTCGACAAGGCCTCACTGCCACTGAAGCAGCCATTCGACGTCTAACTGATAATGGGGATCTCTTTAAAGTGTTCACCAACACGAATAAAGAGCTCTGTGGCCTCGTCTTTACCACTCCATCAGCCAGAGCCATGACTCATTCGTACCCAACCGTTCTTTTTATGGATTGCACCTACCGAACCAATCGATATCGTCTTCCAATGCTTCACATTGCTGGATGTACTGCTACGAATCAAACCTACACCTCTGCAATCGCCTTCTTAAGCCGAGAAGTGACTGAATGGTACTCCCTGGCCATTGAAGCCTATCTCCAACTCATTGGTCCTATCAACAATGACATCAAAGTTATCGTATGTGATCGTGAAATCGCTTTACACAACGCTCTGTCTATCCACCTCCCTCATGCTCATCTGAATTACTGTCGATGGCACCTCCGAGAAAACATCAAGGTGAACTGTCGTAAAAATTTTCAGTCCCTTTATAAAAACGGTTGGGTGGAGAAGTTATCTGTTTTTGGTAATCATTTCATGGTGGATATCTGTAAAGCAAAGTCTGAAGAGTCATTGGAGAAAGCTCTGTCATCAATGCAGACTCGGTGGGGACATGAGAAGTTGGATGGTGCGAGGGCTTATGTGAGACAATTGGTGGATGAACACAAGACACACTTCGTCTCTGCTTTTATCGATAAACATACTCATCTTGGTCAAACAGCAAACTCTCGACTCGAAGGAACCCACCGAGCGTTCAAGAGTCGACTTAAAAATGCGTATAGCGACCTGTACGGCTTGCTACGCATTGCTCATGACTTCTTCGACGATCAATGTAAAGAGATAATACACCAAATGGCTCTTGATCGACTTCTTCAGAACCCCGATCTTGTCAGCATCTTTCTCCTGGTGAAAAATCGAGTCTCAAAGTGGTCAGTATTCCTCATGGAGAAGCAATATAAAAGAGCAATATCTGGCCAGGTCGAAAATGATGACGAAAGCCACCTGTATTCGACATCGATGGGCCTCCCTTCTGCCCTGCAGATAAAAGAAGTACTTGAAAGAGATGGTACCATTGCTCTTGCTCCTCTCCATCGTCATTGGCGTCTCCTTAACCCCATGTCCTGGCCAGACACGATCAAACAGGCCACTGCGAAAGTCAGTGGAGATGTTAGTGGAGTTCATCAGCTACTAGGACCTGAGTGGGAGGTGGATAATGATACCAACAGGATTCGTGACCCCCACCTTCGAAGAAACCGGTTGGTATTAGCCAAGAAGAACCTCAAGAACCTCACCACCACTCAGATCGACTTAACGAATGACGATAATGACGACCTGTTACCTGCTGATAACCCCTACTTTTCACCTCCTTCTCCTACTCTTCCTCCTTCTCCTAAAAGGGGTGTAAAATCGAACCCTTCTCAACTGTCTAATGATGTCTCTCATACCGGTCGATTACACACTCAGTCAGAGAAATTCCTAGGTACCAAGAAGAAGGCAAATCGTCCCTGTCCCTTCTGTGGTTCAAGAGGACATGGAGCTAAGAAGTGTAAGACAGGTAGTGAGATACAGGAGAGGGATAATGATCGTTATATTCGCGAAATGGCTGCTTGGAGGGCTGGAGAAACGACCTGGACAGAGGGATCAGTAATGGGGACTAATGCTGCTCTTGAGAAGAAGATCTCGAGTCTTCAGGAGATGGTTTCCGGCCTGGCTAAGAGTATTGAGGACAGAGATAAAAGGGAGAAGGAAAATCAGCCTGTAGTAGTGAGGACAGAGGACAGGATGGTGAGGACAGGAGAAATGATCACTAGGACAGGTTATTCGGTGGGTTTCTCATATGATAATCACATTTCTCCTTCCCTCCTTCTCCCCCTCTCTGTCCTGCAGTCATTCCTGGCTATATTGCTCTGTCTCTCTCTATAATGGCCTCACGATCTCGAAAATTTTCACTCTTCTCTTAGTCTCTTACTTCTAAAAGTTTCCTGCAAGCTGATTGGTCCAGGAGACACCAGGAAATGGCCAATATCAACCGAATGTGAGTCTCTAATACTGCATTTTCGGCTGTATCCGATGGGGGGTCTCTAATGAACAGGTACCCCCATTTTTCGACATTTATCCTCCTGAGGAGAGGTACCTACCACCCCCCCCTCTTCCACCTACTCTCCCTCCTCTTCCCTCTCAATATTGGCCTCCCTATCCATCCCAGGGGTCTTCTAGACATCCCTATGGCTCATATTATCCTCCTGGACATTGATAGATAGGAGAATGCATGGACAATGACCGGAAATGACATGGTATAGCTAATACTGACATTGGCGATGAAAGAGAAGAGTGAGCAATCAGAGCTCGCGGGATTTCAGTAACGCCGGGCCTATGAACTTGAGCTCAGGGTTTGTGGCAGGTAGTGCCCCGACGAGACTAGGGTAGTGCCCCGAGTGGACGTCGCCTGTCTGTCGCTCTCGACAACCGCCATCATGATGAAGTCCTTTCCCATCAATCATTCATCATTCATCATCAATAGCATCACTCCTCCAATCTAAAATGTTTCATCCCCCCGAACTACTCCTCGGTGAGTGCTCTAAGACTCACCAGAAGTGTGTGAAAGGAGAGACGTTGGAAGGCTTGGGAGAGTCGATGACGCATCATTCACCCCTTCACCCTCCGAACAGCCCTCAATCTTGACAGAGCAACACGTTCTCACGACTACAGTCTGAGTATGCTACCCTCAGCAATCTCTTCCCACAAGCTACTCGTTAGCCGAAATCGCCCGTTAGGTCATTATCTCTATAAGACGCCCTGATGGTTGCGACGGCTGCGTATTTGACGGGATAATGCCCGGGTGAGAGACCACGAGAGATTATGCTCGGAGGAACTGTGCGTAACGCAACTCATATCCGTCCCCATGCATGGATCCTCCATCCTCTAAACCACTACATGAAGTCCATCAAAGTCGCCATGACTGACCGAAACACAATAATCCTACCTCCTATACGCCAGTTTCCTCTTCGATCCTAACAACAAGAGAAAGGGATAAGAGATCACGGCTCAAACCTTGCGGCGAGCGGGTGATCATCTCTTCCCCTATACTCCACAAACGTCAAAAATCTCCGAGTAACCCAGCTCAAGCGGCAAGTCGAAGCGCCCCTGTCCATCCCGTGACCCCGACATCCCTCTTGTCTACACCTCCACTTTCTTCCGGTGTGTCCATCTCCATCTCTGACTGCGCCTCGATCTGAGCTAACAACATCCTCATGCCCTCGTCCCATCCTTCCTCCGTCACCTCCCAAGGAATGTTTAACATTATCTCCCCATCCATCTCCTGCCAGGCCACTCCTTCCCCTTGTATCGGATTCGAGAACGACAACAAGCCACTTTCTGATGTGAAGCTCTGAGTTGGGCCAATCCCACTATAATCCTCGCTGCCACGTCCAACCTCGCTCTGCCCACTTCGGTTCCCAGATCCAACACCATCTTGCGTGACGTAGTCGACATGATCCTCGCCCGCTGCGGGGCCCTCCGGAGCCCAGTAAAGGGAGGGAGGGTCGCCACCTCTGCTGGGTGGCGAGCGAGGGTGTCGATTTCGGTCGAAGTAGAGGATGGTGTGGTTTCGGTGACGTTCGAATTTGAGAATGTGATTGCGGTCAGGGAAGGCGATGTCTTTTCAAGGGGTGATAAAGCTGGAGAAAGAGTCGTTTGAAGCCCAGAAGGATGCGTAGGTGTAACTTCCATCGCGGCACCAGTATCAGGTATAATCGGTTCGAGGAATGCAGTGATGTCGAAAGCATCCACGGGGACCAAAGGGGATGCGGGTATCTCAGCTGAGATTGCCGAAGTGGGCGTAGGGAGTTGGATGAGGCCGGTAAGTGATTTGACTAGCTCTTCTAATTTCGATACCCTCTCTCGCCACAACGCATTCTCCTCCCGCATCGCTTTGAACAATGTACTCTCTTCAAGTCCAGACGCCTGAGTAGGTTGAGCAGAAGATGAAGTCACAGGAATAACGGGTTTGACGTCCACATCCATGTCTTTTGGGGCAGGAGCGATGTCGGACAGAGTGATACCGCTTGTGAGCGAAACAACGCTTCTCGCTGGTGATGCGGGGACGACTGGGGAGAGAGATGAGGAAGTTGAAATGGGTGATTGGGGAAGGGAAGGGGAATCGCCACGTAATCGTTGGTTTTCTTGTTCAAGATATTTGACCCGGTCTTCGAGGTATGTGACGTGGGCTTTGCGTTGATTGCGGGATCGTTGAGCGGATTGACGATTTCGGATGATCTGGATGATCAGCGATGGCATCGTCATGATAAGCGAGCTTCATCGACCGAGAGGCGAGGTGGAGCCGCTGTCAAGGTCGGTCTGTGGCGGTGCAGCTAGGGGGGGGGGAGGGGAAGTAACTCACTCTCGCTTCCTTCCTTGCTATCCTCTCCCTCATCACCTGATCCATATCTCCACTTTCTCCCACCATCAACTCTGGCTCCGGACTCTCACTTCCCGTGGATACGGCTCGTGAGTAAGGATGGGCTCTTTTACCAGGCCGTCCATTCGCACTGGGGCTCGCCACCGGTGACATGATGGTATGTTCTCTTATGAAGTCGTTCTTCAAGTATAGCGCCTCCCCGTCGAGTGGGATCTGTGAGACTAGTAGACGAGCCGAAAGAATGAAAACAAATGAAAACAAATGAAAGAAAAAGGGAGAAAGTACGAAAGGGTGAACAAAGGGATGAAGAGGAGGAGGAGGGGGAACAGGTTCCACGTCGACGACTCATCGGTGTTTCGGCATTATGAGTGGCTCTCAGGGTGGCTTAACAAATCCGGAAACCATGCAGCCAGGCACCGATCGACCCTTTCGGGGATCTACGTCACCCAAAACTTCTGACTACGCTATACATTCCGGAGCTGCGCATAGAGGCTTGATTATGGTGGCTCTTCACTTCATCTACAATTTGCTATGTTCTGTCACACCTCGACCTCTAAGTCACCCAAGTGTTCAACCTCAACCATACATCGTCTCCCACAAAGCGGGAACAACAACAATAGGCCATCAAGATTGCTTCGGGAATAGATTGGGCGCAGCTCCTTTGGGGGTTGGGCGCAGCCAGCCCGATGAGCCCAACGACGATCCTACGCAGATCAACTAAGTCATTATCATTTCATCCAACTGGCCCCTTCTGTTTCACCAGCGGCAAGTATCCTTGACGACCACTCCCGACCTTCACGAGAGCTGCGAGACACCGCTCGCTCGCCGGGCTTGTCACCGTTTTCTTTTCAGTAACGCAACCGCCAAATATTCGACCAAGGATTTTGCAAGAAAGAAGCCAGGAAAAAATCTTGTGATTGCCAATCCATTCTCATCAGTACGTTTGTCTCGCAGGGAGACATCTTGAAGCCCTGGCGACTTCGTGGGAAAGACGGCTGGTTCCATTCTCAAGACGCTTTACGACAGAAAGGAACAACGCCGGATGCTCAAAGTCGTCCTAGCTACGGAGTGAGAACTAAGGACGTGTGTGACTTTTTTAACTTGTTGCTCCGAGTTCACAATTAGTCCTTTGTTGTCCGTCTCCGACTTTAATCATTCCATTTCCCCTTGTTGCGGATCTCTTTGTCTTATCGGTCTCAACAAGATATATGAACTCTCACTCATTCGTACCCTCGGCAAGTTGACTACCTGTTTATTCCCCACTAAGCTTTCCTCGGCTGTCTTTTGAAACTCACCTATAGCGCACGGTAGTGGACTCCCCAACCGTGTAAGAAAACCTCAAATCGACGAGCATGAAGTCAGCAACACTACGACTCTTCGAGCCACCGACGTACGATCAAGGTCGGGAGCGAATAGCAGAGGAACAACCACCCCAATCCAGAAATAGCCAAGAAGATCTAGGTGTCGTAAGAAGCGATATTCCGTTACTACCTCCTGAACATCCCAAAGAGATGGGGCGGGCTGGGTTGGAAGAAGCAGGGTATTTTCCGCTTACACCGTCTCGCTCGCATCCTCATTTGAGAGGTGGGCTATGGGCTAGGACAAAGCTTATCTTGACTGGAGGAGGAAAGAAGGGTGGAATGGGCCGGAGATTTCTTTACATTCTCGTGTTGTGTGTCTTCATCCTCGTTGTACATCGAGGAAGAAAAAGCGTGAGTTTTTTCACTAAAGGGTTCGAGTTTCTCCTTCCTTCCCACCGAACCCCTCTCATTAATCCGGGGATGACCTCTACGAGTAGGGGGCGAGATATCTTGAGACTATTACTGACTTTCAGGTATATTCCGCTATCTCCCTCGACGATTTTGATCCGCCTTACGATGAACCGCAACCTCCTTCCCCAAGCCCCATCTCTTCAGCTACTATCACATACGAGCCCGACCCAATAATCCTACGCGAAATAGACATCTCGTCCGAGTCACTACCTCTGAAAGCTTCTCTCAGAGAGAGATTAGAGGTCTGGCGAAACGCTCCAGGAGGTAGGGGAGAAGTCGAAGGTGAAGTAGAAGCGGAGGTCTTTAATGAATGGAGTCTTGAAGTGCGTTCTCCTTCCAATCCGCTCCCCTCCCCTGCTCTCCAGCATGACAAGATCCTACTGTAGGAAACATAATACGTCCTTGGTATCGGACTCCTTGATACCATTTAGAAGTAGGAGACTGATCGGCAGCAATGTTCCACGATCCAAGAACAACATAATACATACATGATAAACAAAGACGGTGACGTGTGGGCCTCCATGAACCGTACAACCCTGCATGAACATCGAATGGAATTGATCAATCACATGGACACCCTCGTCGGATCCGAATTATTGGAGAGGTATGGTGAAGGAAGAGGAATTGTAATGGTTGCTGGGAACGCGGATACTTTACAACGAGCGAAATGGAGTTTGATGATGTTACGAAGTTACGGAAGTCAATTACCTGTTCAGATTGTGAGTTCTTTCTCGCCCTTTTCTTTTTTTCCTTTCCTTCTCGGTCACTTCTACCGTTTCGTAGTCACTTGCATCTCATTCCGACCAATTTCATCTGAATTTGAGCGACGTGTCGGTTTCAAGGCTTTTGGGGGACGAAACTGACGAAAAGTATCATTTTCCTTCGGAACGTCCGCCCGACGATGATCCCATCCGCGAGGAATTCGCCTCTCTTGGAGCTGAGCTTGTCGAGGCCGTGGGACGAGAAAAGGACGAAGGGGCGGCTAAGAATTATCATTTGAAAGCCATTTCTGTCATACAATGTCCTTGGAGAGAGGTTTTGTATCTCGTGGGTACTCCTTTTTCGTCTCATTGTTTTTCTTGATCTCCTCGTCGCTACCCTCTTTCGGGTCTTGGTTGCCTCAAAGCGTACCCTTCTGACAATTTTCATCATTCTGATGTCCGTGTCATCCGTAGATGTTCTGGGGGTGTCGTCCTACTTGTCATCCTCATGATAATGATCAACTCTGGCTTACGGCCTCGTCATCTTACCTCTCATACATGGTTGTCCAGATATCAGAGTAACACACAGAGAGAGGAGGTGACTGACATTCTAGGATTCCGACTCTATCCCCGTACGCGACCCAACATACATGTTTTCCGCTCCGAACTACCGCCGCCTAGGGCTTTGGGCTACGCCGGATTACTGGAAGACGTCTGCCTATAATTCCATTTGGGCCATTTTGGGTGTGAAGTGTAGGAACGAATGGGAGATGGAGACTGGTCAAATGTTTATCGACAAAAAAAGACATTTGGACGTTTTCTTCTTGGTTCAGTATATGTTAGAAAGACATACCAAGGTTTGTCCTTCACCCTGTCATCACTTTTCCTCCTTGGATCGTTCCAGGCGCATTCTATCACTATTGTCTCTTAATTCCCAAACACATCTCACCGCAATTTCTTCTGATCACCTTCCCTACAGAATACTCCCTTGAAGTCCCACTCATTCTACCTCAGTATTATCCAATTGACAATCTATCACTTCCTGTTCCTTTTGTAGCAGTATCACATCAATGTGTTCCGCATTTGATCTGTTGAGATGAGGACTTCAAGAAGGAATCAATGATGTTGACTGACAAAAAGTGGTTCCACTACTCCGACGGCGACAAAGATATCTTCCGCTGGGCCTTGCTAGCACTCCGTAAACGATGGGCAGTCCCCGGACGATGGGTAGGTGCAGCGGCTCTTCCTAGGGGTACACTCTCTGGTGAATTCTGCTCTCATTCAATGTTACAATATGACAGCTGGGGTGAACCTCTTTTCCTACATTACACTCTCCTAAAACATATTCCGTCTGGAATAGGTAGAGGTTTTTCATGGGGTCGGACAAAACAATTACCGTTATTCAACACATTTCCTGCTACTCCCGCCACGGCAAGATTGGGGGAACCGCTTATAAGACCCATGGATGATGACAAGAGGGGATTAGGAGATGTAGATTGTGATATGTTGGCGGATGCGGATGAATATGGCTTGGCGAGAGCCCCGGCCAAAGAGATGATTATGAGACGTGCTGTGAGGGAAAGAGGTGCGAGAGCGTGGTATCATGGGGGTGGAAATAGTGCTCTCTGGTAAGTTCTTCTTATCGCCCCATTTCCTTCAACTCCTCTCTATCTTCCGTTGTGTTGTCCATCTCACCAGCCTTCATTGTACTAGATGGAGTACTGCACTGAAGGTGGACCTCAAAAAGAGATTTACATGATATCTGTCCCAAAATGCGATTTTTGAGAAAGAACTAACCATCAGTATCGACCTGAATTATATCGATCCAAGACCACAAGAACGCAAAGACGAAGATGAAAAGGTGAGACATGATCGTGAGGCGGCAGCAAGAGAAATCGAAGAAGCCGAACAGAGAGAAATTTTAGAAGCGATGGAGGGAGAGGGAGTGGATGCTATCCCCGGTGTAGCTATGAACAGACCGGTCGTGGAGGGGGAGAAGGAGGAACAGCCTGTGTATCCGGATTGGGGACAAAGTCCTCTTGAAGTGAGTCCCAACTTTTTGTATTCTCCTCGATGCACAATCGCATCATATTTGATTCTCTCCCATTCGCTTCTTCAGTTATCGCTCTTGCCTAATCATGTGATCCCTGTGGAGAGGGACAAGAGGAGGTCTAAAGGCAATGAACTGATGAGTAGGTCGTGCAATGGTCCAACGATCCACACCTCGCTTCATTCGAAAACAATATTTACGATTTCGGTTTCAAACCCACTGGTCAGGGATTCTGATCTGCTTCGTTTTTCAAAAGTCAAAGAAATATTTGCTCCTTACTATAGATGGATTTGGATAGGTAGACACATTAATGAGCGTGGGATGAGAGAGATGATGGTGGGCAACAATGAGTGGTGGGGTGGAGGAGGACGATTTGTATGACTATCAATAACAACATCTGTCTCATCTAAGAATGTGAGTAATATTGTAGAAATTACATATTCAGAGTGCTGTACATCAGTGTCTTCTGTGCATATCATGATCAATACATAGCTCCAGGACCAAAATGTTGATCAATTCCGGGAGAATGAAACACAAAACATCAACATGTATGCCAGTCTTCCTTCTTTTGAGTGGTCATTTCAATGTGATTCCCAGGTTGCCTTCTCCACCACTCACACAGTACTCACACAGATTGTTTTCCCACATTCATTTATCAAGATTAGACCTTGATAAATTATGCATCAACAGATTCGTTGTACATATTGTTTCCCACGCGTCTCCCTTCATCGTGGATCTTGAACGCGTGCATCGTTGGAAGTCCTCGATGGCCTGAAATTTCCCCGATCGTCGCCTTCGAGCCAAATTGAAACCTCTCTAAGGGGTTAAAGAGTGAACCCCATAGACCCCAACTCTCCCATTATCCACAGAACTTCTGCAAACACTTGCTAACAACACCACTTCATCACCAGGTCTTTGTGTTCACCATGTCCACACCTTATGGATCGTTACCGTTACCTACCGTAAACTCAGGGTCAAACCCAACAAACGATAGTGCCACACCCAATACAGTACGTCTCCTCTTCGAAAATGGATGGGATGGTCTGGTGCCAATAGATGACCCAGAATCCTTCGAACAAAAGGCGAATTCCTTGTCTTCTCATCCTGTAAGTCCTATACCTTCCTCTTAGAGCATGGTGACAGTGTAAGGTATATAAGGGAGGATACTGAGTGAAGTTAGGCTCCAGATGTCATCCTCTATGCACGGAGAGGAGTCGGAGGAGACAAAGAATCCACTGTTTGGTCTGTATGGACCCTCAGCAATGCCTCAACGAGGACATTTTGTTATTGCTTGAACAACGCTTGGGAAGGGGACCGCTGTTGGACCAAGAGACCTATAACACCGACGAGGCAGAGGTTGTCTCCTACTGTTAGCAATGTGGCGGAGACTCGAGTCCCCGGGAAGGTGTCGTTCTTCTTGGATGATCCGGAGGGGTTCTTACATCAAATTCGCGAGGCTACTTTAAGGAAAGGAGAGAAAGTCATTGCCCAGGGAAGGTTGGAATTGCGAGATGGATCAAATCAGGCTAATAAGAAGGTGTCAACAGAATGGATACCAGTCTGGGGGAAGACTTGGTCACCTTCCGATGCCAAGAGTGTGAGCCAATCAGAATAGCTCAAAGTCACAATCTGCATGACTTCCTGTCCTCAAGGCACTTGATATGTCACTCTCCCCTTCCAATGACTCCTGAGCACAGGATAGTAGGATAAGGAAAGATCTTTTACCCTGTGTCAAGTATTGTTTCAGCTGATGAACTTTGGTTTTCTCAATTCTACCCGATTTGAAAGCTGTGAGAGATAAACGTGCAAAGGAGCACAGGATGATGAGATGTGCAAGAGTCTGCAGATGAGGTCGAGGTAGATTTGAGGAGTATGCAGAGTCATGAGAATTCGTATGGCAACCTTCAGTATTACCACTGTCAAATACGTTTTAAAAACCTACCACACGAGGTACAGTTTTGTAAGCAATGTATCAGCGTCCATCATAGCAAAGCCAGTCACACTAGAATGCTTGTCCCATCCCTGGTGTTTCACAGCCTACAAATGTATACTGGCAGAAGATTTCACCCGGATGGTCGATTATGTTCATGATAAGAGCGGTGAGGATACATAATCATCGACTCAACTCATAAGTCTTTCCCACGTTAGTTTGCTATCAGTGCAATGGGGTAGATCACCATTTAACATATTATACAAGACCGTGGAGGAAGGAGACTACGGAATACATAGTGTATTGAGGTACGGTGGACGAGACGTCTCAGGCTGAATTTGCCGCGCTCAAACCTCACACAGAAACTTGATAAATAGCAGTGTTTGTGGTTCTACCTCATTGTGGGGGACTTAGTAGTTGTATGCACACATTGCAGATGCAGAGCATACTCTGCTTAACCAGCTAGGTGCTGGAGAATGGTAGGGGTGTGAGGCTCAAACCCGAGTGACTTCCAAAACCGGCAATCCACCATGGGTACATTCTACAATTCTACCGGTCATTACCTACTTGTGGTACCGTGAACATATTGTTGACCACATGACTCAAGAGAAAAGGTTTCAGTATGATAATTGGTAGATAAATTGACAGTAACCATCTTCCTCTCTTCAATGGAGTTTTTACAATGGAGACGTTTTTGTGACTGATCAATCGAGTCTTCACCCAGTCAGTCGCTTCTACTTCCGTGTGGTTCCTTCCATCCTTATCTGGTACCGTCCACTTCCTCATACATGTTGTACTTTCCCCTGTTAATATCTACTATCGATCCTCCTGTTGACTCAGAAGAGAATAAGAGTTCAATAGGCTGCTTCACTGATATGATACATCCTCTTATCCTTCATGTGACATGTTTTATGTATAGTAGTGTACAATGTAAGTAAGTATTACATACCGTGTACCCGTATATCTATACATCACCAGGTCTGGACATGGCCTACGACTGACACAAAGTGTGTATATTGCTATCACAACCAGTCATATATTGTGTTGTTTCATTTGGTATGATGATTGAGGGTTCCCTGCCGGGTCATGACAATCGGGATTGATGGGAAGAAAATGTGTTGCATGATGTGAGTGTGGTATGTGACAAAAGTGCCAGGCGCTAAGAACATCTGCGGATCAGAATGGCGTTTACTCCTCGGTGGTCCTAGCAGCTAGAAAATAGGTGGAAAGGAGAAGACAAGCAGAAAGCTTGTCCTATGTTGCAAAAACACAGAGGATTGAGCGGACGTTGAGATACTCACGTCTGCTGGCGTTCCTGCTGAATCCCTGCTATCCCTCCCTATCACGCTTTGACCTGCAGCACTTTGGTATGACTGGAACTACTTCTATGAAACAAAAATATGAGCAGAATGAGGGAAATAGACGTTATAGGGTCCTGGTGGTGGAAAGCAAAAAGTTTGAAGGCCGCTGAACACTGAGGATCTAAACCTGAGATTTCCCAATCACAGTACCCGGCTGTACGTCAGGGTAAGATTTTTAGCTCAGCGGATTGAGCCCCAATGTTTCCCCTCCACTTGGGTATTGCGGAGTCAACTTGTTGGCCATGATAGACTTGCACATCAAAACCTGCAGAGTTTGACAAGGGTAGGGTAATTGCTTTCCCAGGCTCCTCCGCTTCCCCCCTCCGCTCAGGTTTTTCTCTCTTATGCCGGCTGGAACGTTGGGGTCGATTTCTCTGTGATTCCACAAAACTCGGTGTTTGCCTCATTGCCGCTGCTCTAGGACAATGTTGTCGAGGACGGCCATTATGAGAGAAGTAGACACAGTCTCAAAAGAGGCGTCCATACAGGACATTTCCATGCATCTGAGAGCAAATGTCGAAGTGACATGAACCGTGAAAGGTCGTGTGAGGCTATTTCCGTGCGTGAGCTCCATGAAAATCGGTCCAGTGCCACTTTGCCACAATCCTGTCCCTGCTGGCCACGTGGCTGACTGAACACCTGACATGACGTCTTTTGCCACCCGGCTCGAATCCCTTGTGCAAAGTATCCTACTCCCACTCGTACTCTACCTGACAAACCTAATCGCCCTGCACTTCCACTCGGAAAGCTCTGAACGTGACCAGCTTATCGGTCTTTACAGAAATCATCCTGCCGTGAAACGATACATCAATCCCCTGCGACTGATCGGACGGCAGCAACATGGAGCCGATGACATGGGATTAGTGGGTGCATTCCGCTCTATCCCCCACCCACTTGTTTCTCCAGTGTGTATCAGATCTCCGCGCTCCGACCCGTCTGTACGCATTTGATGATGTCAGTGATCAGAAGCTTTTCTCATTTCAATGGGCATCAGCATGACATCCATGTGAAGAACAAAGGGAATGTGAAGGTACTACTCTCAGATATCAGTGACTCACACATAGCATCTTAAAGTACGTCATAGTCGGTGATGCCGCAGTTGGCAAATCAGCCCTTCTCCTACGTCTGACAGATGATCGATTTGCTTTGACGGAGCCAACATTGGGGGTGGAGTTCGGAAGTCGTATCCTCTCAATAGGCGAAGAAGGAAAACGGGTCAAAGTTCAATGTGGGTCGCGCCCCGTCATGATTCATCGTAGACGGCGGCTGATAGACAGGCTGGGACACTGCTGGGACGGAGAGCTTTCGATCCATCACAAGATCTTACTTTCGGGGAGCTGCCGGGGCGCTGTTGGTGTACGATGTCACTAGGCGAGAAAGTGAGTTGTGTCACCTTCCACCAGTCTATAACGTTTGGCTGGAACAGATAAAGACGTTACAGGGCTGACTGGGAGCTTTCGAACATGTAACTTCTTGGTTGCATGACTTGCAGGAACATGCCGATGAGAACGTTTGCATTATTCGTATGTCATATCTCTTGATCGCCGATCGTGTCCCTGTGGACTTTCCGTCCGTTCTTTCGTCCTTCACACTTATGTCCACTGTCTCCCGTTGCTTCTTTCGCATCACCGTGAATATTCCTTTCTAGGTTCGTTGAATGGTCTCCGCTCATATACAGTGGTCGCAAACAAGACCGATCTTATTTCTCGTGACCCACTTACTCATATCTCCGCTCTTCCATCTTCGGCCACCAGTCTACCGGTGGAATCCCCGTCATCATTACCTTCATCTCGCCTCCTTTCTGGCGACAATGCATCCCCACATGGTAACCTGAATGCCCAAACCTCCGAATGCAATGTGGAGGGCGCAATGCCAAGACAAGTGACTGAGAAGGAAGGCAGGGAATTTGCAAATCGTAATGGATTGTTGTACGTGGAAACTTCTGCCAAAGAGGGATGGAATGTGGTCAATGCCTTCGAGTGGACTGCAAGAGAGGTTTTAACACGGATAAATAAGTCAGAGATGGAAAGAAAGGTAAGTTCCGCTCGTTTCTGATATAATCGACATCGCCTTCTTGATCGTGAAAGCTTGATGAGCTGATCCCTCAGAAGAAGCGGGGTGGTCCGATTAAACTCGACGACAGGGACCGATCGCGCGGTTGTTGCTGAGCTCCTCAAGACGAAGGAGTCTGGATAGAAGCACACCATCGGTCCTACGCCCCTGTGACGAGTCGAATGTCACCGATCCCTACTCGAGAGATTTCTGGCGGAACTCCTCATTCGACACCAAGGAGCGGCTGGGTAACAGGAATATGATCCCTGCGTTCGGGACCTCATCTCTGAAGATCTTGTCGCCTTCTCCGATATCTTGATCTCTTTATTCTTGCCCGTCACTGAGCCACTATTCAGCCCCAAAACCTCATTGAGGCTTGACACGCGACATGCGGCACAATCACCCTTCGGACACACTCATCCTCCAATAGCCACAGAATGACGGACGACTAATTTTTCGAACACCGTAGTCATGGGATGAAATTGAAACACCGACTTGTCCAATCCGGCTTTTGGGATTTATACTTCCGAGGTGTATCTAGAACACACTATCCCCCTTCTATCGACTCTTCTCTCTATCCGACTTTCACGACGTAACGACGGACAATCAAATTCTCAAACACCGTATCTATCGGAGGAAAACTCAAACGCCGCTAACACGGCCTATGATATTTATACTTCCGAGATGTTTCTAGAACACACCAACCCCACTTCAAAATCCCTTTCCATCAACTCTTTTTTTTTTGATCCGGACGGGTCCGCCCGCGAGAAGCCTTCCAAGCTGGGCGGGCGGAGATCGGAGAATCCTTTCGTCGGAGTTATGATGACGTGATATCTGCCCGAAGTGAACCCGATGTGAAAAACTGTTAAGGACCCAGCCGGAGACGGACCACTCCGGAGTCGCACGGATCTGATCGGACCCGGTCAGAGATGGACCCCTCCGGAGTGGTATGCTTCTATGCGGACCCAGCCGGAGAATCTCCATCAGACCCAGCTGGAGATCGCCACACTCAACAAGTCTCCGATAATTCCTGCCCAACATGTCCAATGAACTTGTGCTCTTTCTGTTTACATTCCATCCTAACACCTGTATCATCCCTTTGTGATTGTTTCTTACTGCTTTCACGTGTAAACCATGTCAAATCCTTCAACCAACTCCCTTCCTCAAGACGCCTTCACACCGCAGTTTGAACACGCTTTTGTAAACTGGGTGAAGAACGAAAACTTTGCCTACACCTTCACAGACGAGGATATCGAAGCTCGACGCTGGGTTTTGAAACATGATGGGGCCTCACCCCCTCACTTCCAAGCACCACATAACTCCTGGCTTACAAAGGTCCGGAAACAACATCGTCTTGGGGAGAATGGGGAAGAAGTCCTCTATCGACCTTCTCCTGAAGGTGATCAATGGTACAAGCTTGTTCCTATCTCACAAGTTCTCACAGTCATCAAACGAGTACATTGTTTACAAACCGCCCACTCAGGACAGAACAAGACTCATGAAGAGATTGCTAGGTACTACCGTGGTGTAGGGAAGAAGGAAGTGGTGAAAGCAATTAAATCGTGCAATATCTGCATGCTGAAGTAAGTTCCTGTACATGGAGCAGGATGTGCTAAATCTCTCAGAGCTCGCAACAAGGATCCTGGTCAAATCCAACCCATCACGTCCAGCTTTCCCTTTGAGCGTATCCAAATCGATCTTGTTGATATGCGCGCAATGGAGTGTAAAGTCGGAACAGAAACAATGCGCTGGATATGCCATATTAAGGACCATTTTACAAAGTATTCACAGATGGTAGGTGATTATCCTGCTCTTGGTATGGCCGGCTAATCTCAGTACGCCATGCCAAAAAAAAGTGCAGCAGATGTTGAACAGCATCTTATGACCTGGATCAATCACTTTGGAGCACCACAAATACTCCAGTCCGACAATGGTAGAGAATTCTGCAACACGCTTATCATCAATTTGGCAAAGCGCTTTGATATCAAGATAAAACATGGGCTACCTCGCACACCTCGTGTCCAGGGCCTTGTTGAGCAGGGAAACTCAACCATGAAGAGCCGATTATCAAAATGGTGTTTGGATAACCCAGACCGGCCGTGGTATGTTCCAAGATGAGGAGATGCTCGAGGGTTGCTGACTGCCATCAGGGCCGATGGACTCCCACATGTAATCCGCTCCATCAATTTCACAAGACACAGTGCTACACTACACACACCTTATCGTGCTGTTTTTGGGCGTAAACCCCGTGAAATTGATATGTGGGACACTCTAGAAGGGCGAGACATTGTGGAAGAGGTTAGGTTGGATGATGGCAGGACAGCAATTGAGGATGACGAAGAGGATAATGAAGGGACACCACTCCCTTTTCGTTGGGAAGATCAGGAGGATGAGACGGAAACACCACAGGAAGGGCAAGGATCTAATCCGCAGACCACGCTTGGTAAGTGCATTTATTACTCTGTCATGTTCTTGAACTTTGCCTGATCAACCAGAAACAACTCCTCTACAGTCTCCTGCTGAGCCTTCGTCTACCAACCCGGTTCAACAGCTCATTATGGAGGATGAACATGCACGTCGGAATCCAACAGCAAGTGACCACATCATCACAAAGATGCGAGAACGACAAGCTCTCTGTCGAGCCAAAATGGTGGAGCAACATGGACGCAATCAGAAGAACTGGACCTACAAAACCGGCGATAAAGTCACACTGTTTGTTCCTCCTCAAGATCGGCCAGGTGCTCCTGCTAGTCGTATTCCTTGTGTGGTATGTGAGGTAGTTCCAGAGAAGAGCAACACATATCGACTTCTTTGCTCTGAGGGAGTCCTCACCCGATTATATCAAAGCAAAGTACTCAATCCGGCAGATGACCTCCAGATACCGGTTTCTCTACATCTGGGATGGTCAAAATGGAACACTTTCCCACAAGTTACATTGAGAGAAGCAGCATATAAAATTTTTGGTGAGTAGTTTCCGTGATCATCATGTGGCTGATACTTCAGATATCAAGAAGGTAGAAGTGCATTGCCGCTGTAAAGGGGAATGTACCACAAATCGATGTCGGTGTAGACAAAAGAATGTCAAGTGCGGTCTGTACTGCCATGGTGCAGAGCATGAGTGTAACAATTACTCCCGTCTTACCGCTACAGAGCGTACTTTGATTACATTGCCTGAGAGCTCTGATAGAACTAGACAACAGAAAAAGAAGAGAAGGAGGACAGAGAAGAAGCAGGTGAGGCGTGAAACAGACTTGGATATGAGTGATACTACAAACAGTGGTAAATAGTTCTTGATCAAGGGAGTATCTTCACTGATCCCAGGTGATCGGTCAACTACCACTTCCATGACTGCTCCCTCCTATACACAAGCTGCTCCAAGCTTGGACAATGACACAAGTTCAGAAAGCGACACTTCGGTACAAAGAAGAGAACATCGACGGGCGAATACCCCGTGGCCAGCTAACGATCATTCCCTTGAGTCCTGGAGTGACTATGACGAAGATGGTGTTCCCTCTTCCTTCTGGCATGGTCGCTCACCACTTGATGAATTCCCCAACTACATCGCAACACCCGACGAGCTTTGGAGGGAGGAGTCTTGGGAAATTGATGGGCAGGTTTGGTCCTTACCTCGACCGCTTCTCCGACTCGCTAGGAAATACAAGATATGGCTTTGGCATGAACTTGCTACCATGATCATGAGTAAACGGAGAGGTCTCAATCAGTCTGGGTTTATGCAAGAGGCGGCAGAACAGAAAGAACGTGTGAAACGGATCCTACAGGCTCGAGAGGTATTCAAGGAGAAGTATGGAGCTGAGCTACAATTTGACAGTGAGTTTCTCTCTCCTCATGACTTCTTTCTCATATTCAGGTGGTGCTGGTCAGTAGAACAGAGATTGTACATAGATCAATGATAGGTTCAGGTCACAGTGACTGAAAACCACAATGCATATACGTGTAACCAAGTAGGTAATCATGTCTTCGGTCGGATATGGATGCAAGCGCTGCTTCCAACTTCCGTGGGTGCAAGAGCTTCTTGAAGCATATATAGTCTCCCTCTTGGTCTGTCCAGGAGTAGCAGTTACGGACCCACTGGGAGACCATGCTGCTCCGGAGGTGCACGCATCTCTGACCCGGTCCCAAAGCCTCCTGCCTAGCCAGACCACTCCGGAGCGGTCCGTCTCCGGCTGGGTCCTTAACAAACTATATAAACCTGTGTAGGGAAGTGGAAGAATTTCAAACCTCATAAATCTGATCAATCTTTTTTTATCTATACCACCAAGACAACTTGTGAATTCAAACTTCAATACATCATGTCAAGGCGACCCTTACCCCCTCTCCCACAGCTGTCCATTGGCAGCTCTGTATCTTCAACTGATGAAACGACCCCCCCCGATAGTCCAACAACAGCTTCCATGATCACTTTGGTTGGAGAGGCCATGAATGAATCTCCTACAGAGGGTAACAATATGCACTGGCCACAGGAAATTGTAAATTATTTTACTTACAAAGATGAAGATCCGGACTCCATCATCCTTGATGTGACATTGTCAAATTTGTCCGAAAATCTAGATTTTTATCAAACTAAGTTCAAAGAACGGCTCCAGAATGCTTTCAGGCGATCCGGGGTGTCAAGAGATACACAGACCAGAATTGTTGATATGTTCACCACAGAATTTGAAAGTGAATACGAAAGTTGGTTAAAGGCAGATCCTTCAAGATCTCCGGAACAGTTAAGACGTTGGACGATCAAAGCTGATGTGATCACTGAAGCGGGTCACAAGGTAGTCGTGACAAATATCTCTGCAACATCAACAAACATTCCACGGGAAACTTTCAATTGGTCAAATCGTAAGAGGTTGCACCCTAGTGCACAAGCCTTCCTAGCTCAAAGCTTGAACAGTAACACATGAAGGAGATGTTGAGTGTTCCCTTACATACCTATGTACAGTTAAGATATTTTCTTGATTGAACCTCCATCAACCACTGTGACTAAATAATGATGAGGAATGCAGATGCCTGAGAGAGCATGTTGACGAAACAATCATCTATGAACTGACTTATTCATCTGCCATCTGGATGCTGCGTGTTATCAAGATCCCTCATCAGCCAGACTTGGCTTTACATCCACCACTCCCCTCACATCATCCACTTCCGCTGACCGCGTCTTATCAACCTCTACCGCTACTTCCTCTTCCCGTGGTGCACCATTCTTCAACGGTGGGCCAGGTTTACAGATATCTTCACCCCACGTACGTAAGGACAAGGTGCTATTCCATCAACTTCTTCTCCGTACAGACCTGTCACTAGTGATGGTTCAAGGAAGGGGGCGGGGAGAGGAGTGACATACCTCTTTTCCCGCTTATCAATTAAAAGTGATAATGAAGTCTTTGCTCTCCACATGGGGGAGATGAGATCCATCGGTAGACTATACGTCAGCTGGATCTTTGACGCATCAATGGACGGTAAGCGGATGGCAGAGGTGAGATGGAAGGTTTGAACGACTGACTGAGCACCATCTGGTAAACTACCAGATTTGAATCGTACGATGATATTGCCCAGGGGTAGATCATTGACCAGAGTTTGAGTAATCGGGGAGAAACGTTCCACCTAAATGATCAGCTGGTACCTTCAACATTGTCCGACAGGCCGGTCTTCATCCTGCGACCTGCGACCTGCGACCTGCGACGTGCAGGAATGTGCTGGTCGAAAATGGAAATAAGTCGGTGAAGTAATCAAAACTTCGACCATTCCAGACCCTCAGAAGTCTCTCCTTACAAGTGATACTCGGACAAGAAACGGTGCGGATAATGTGAAGTTGACAAGTTGGAGAGAGAAACGTACAGGCGGGTATTGCTCCTCTAACAAAACTTTCAAATCTTCCAATCCCATATCCCGCACTTCCTCTTCGTTCATATGAGGCACCACCTCACCTATTCCTTCAGAAGGTACACGCCACTTGCATACTACCTCTGGACGTGTTTGAGAATCTTGTCGAACGAAAGCCTTGACCCCGGCAGAGACGATTCGTAGTCGGGTGTAATCATTATTCTCCAACACTTCCTATTCCATCAGCAAAACGCTTAATGCTGACCATCTTGATCTCCTCGGTTCCCGGAATTGTTACGACTGAAGAACTTACCTTGACAATGTCATTGGTCAGATACAGTGTACGTAAAGGGTCACCATATTCATTCCGTACCATGAGATTCCCGCGAGGAAAAGTTTCGCTGAGTTTGAACCAATCACTTCTTTGTCAGCCCGTTTCGCTTCCTGTCAAGCAGTACGTTGGCACTTAGCATGGTTATCCCAGCAGGAGGAGGATGATGAACGAGCGTGAAAGACAGAAAGCAACGTACACCAATGTTCCGATTTCTACATTATCCGCCTTGACATACGAATAAGGATCTTCTCTGAATCCCAAATCTCGTTTCTCTTTCTTCGCTCTCCCTTGGTCCTGACCCTTAGACGACGAGGCCGCTCCCGTAGTTACAGTCGGATCCGTAGACCCAGCAGAGGGAGGGTCCGATTTGTTCCTTTTGGCGTCTGGTTCCTCGACAACGGGAGACCGAGCACGTTTCAGGGACGAAGTTCCGGTTTCGTCGGCTACATTCGCTTCGATGGGTAAAACGTCGGGCAGGACAGAATCTTCGACTTGGATAGTCGATGATTGTGGTATGTCGGCCTTTTGTAGGACACAGACAAAGAAACCACCCGTATCTTGATCATGGGGGAGTAATCGAAGACTGAGGTTAGTTACGAGACCCGAGAGGCATGAATGTGAAGCAAAAGATAGGGGATAATGACTCACCATCTCTCCAAATTGAGCTCGTTAACATTTTCCGGGGGCCACACACTTCTCGATAACCCTTTTTTGATATCCTTATCCCGTTCTTTTCCCGCCTCGACAGCTTCCCTGTACGACTCATAATTCTCATGCCAGGCAATTTTTCTTTCACCCGATTTCGGCTGAGTGGCGACTTTCCAGCTCGACACGCCTGCACGACGAAGAAGTCCCGGTAGATGGGTTGAGACGTCGAGCAGGGAGAACCCAGGTTTCGAGTTCAGCGCCGCAGCCACTACGGCCTCATCTTCCACAGGATTGAACGAACAAGTAGAATAGACTAGACGACCCCCAGGACGTAGGAGGTTCATGGCTCGAAGAAGGATGCGTAATTGGAGTCTCACTATCAGCCCAGAGTACGTGTGAAGGTGGAGAAGACTTACGAGTGTAGAGAGTTGGCATCGGCAGCACCCCATTTACTCCAAATCTCGAGGTTTTTCCGAAGTGTACCATCACCGCTACAACTGACGAGTTAGTGGGCCTGAAGTACTGGTGAAGTTTACTCACGGGACGTCGGCCAAGATGCGGTCGAAGAGTAATGGTTGACCGTTTGACAACTTGATGGTAGGAAACTGAGCTGTTGAGTCAGAAAGTGCCAGCAGTGAAGGCTAGAGGGATACTGACCAGCATCCAAGTTGGTCACAATGAGGCCTTTGCTGGGTAATCTTCCCGTTTGATGAACGAGCATGTGCGTTCTTTTATAATCCGAATCATTGGCGATCAACATGCCTGTGGAGAATGTGTGATGAGGGTTGAGAGCCTCGATGATTTGAGCCGTCTGACATATTAGCGAAGCCCAGGATGAGATCATCCTGCTTACTTTGGACCCAGGAGCCGCACACATGTCAAGACACTGTCATCAATAATCAAATCCCAAGCAAGCTACCGTAAGGAGACGATAGTGGGATAGAGAGACGTACGATGTGATGTGACTCAACATCTAAGAGTAGAGGAGGAATCATCGAGACAGCTTCTTGCCGACTTAGATTACCCTGGGGAATGAGTCACGATCACTCTTAGAGATTATTAGGACTTACGACTTCAGTCTCACCGACGAGGAACCGTTGAAACTTTTTGAACGGCTCCGACTTCCTGATGACCCGTTTGGGTGCGGAAATCTGCCATGCGAGATGTCCCGGGTACCTAATATTAGCAAGTCCTTGTGACATGATAGCAATGGTAAGAAGTGTATATCATGTGAACTAACCAAGGTATCTGCATCGGAGGAGGGTATTTGACACCATCAAGCTCCACATTAGAAGTACTTGGCACATGTGTAGACTTTATCAAATCATTGATAGCCTCCGCATGACTCTCACATGAGCTTTTCTTATCTTTTTGACGGACGAAACGAGCTCACGCTCTTGAACCCGTCACTCGAAAGGTGGTAGGAAGGTCCGACTGTAGACAGGCTTTGAATGCTTCCCACTCATCTTCGGGAACCATACCCTGGTTCTACACATCAGCTTAAGCTCTGGACAGCCCAAAAGAGGACGACTGATGTTCACTGGCTAAAAGGTTGATGGAGACGGACGATTGGAAGAAAGACGACCTCACCTGGTAATACTCGTCAAAAGCGGAGTTGTTCTTGTCTGCCGGGCTGTTAACGTACCACCCTCCCTTGTTGCTATCCCTGGTGTCCTTCTTTGTCGCTCCACCTCTACCACGTTTGTGTCTCGCCATGATGATTAGAAAACAAGTTGAACAACCAACTACACCCCTCAAAGAAGACGATCATGAAAAGTGGAAATCTGACGTCACGTGACTATCGCATGGTGGCCACGTGGCTGCCTCCTTCCCCTCCACTTGACTTGCTCAACGCGTTCTCTTCCCAGCACATAAGTACATCTAAATCACTGAGCATCTCTCTGGTCACACAACCCACTCTCATGGTATCCGGGGCTATCGTCGTTGATAGCGATGATGAGGATTTTGTTTCAGCTCCAGGTCCCAGTCGCTTACCGACATCTTCCAGCTCAGGGACTGGCAGGGGACTTGACCCTCCTGTTCTCAGTCATGAAGCCAGAGATGATCTAAAGGTCAAGCTAGCTGAGCTTGACGCTGAGGTGAGTCTTGTTATGTGAAGGTCTACACAGTACCTCCTCTAATCACTCACTCACTGTTAAGCCTGAGCAACTCTGTGCTCAGTTCCATAACTCTCACCGCACTCATGACAGAGGAGCTGAAGGAAGAGGGAGATGACATTACGAGCCCAGCAGCTAATTTTGGTTCAGATTGCTTCAGTCAAATCCCAACTGGAACCCCTGCAGCAACTACACGCCCATCTTATCTCCGAACGCCATACTCTGGAGAATCAACTCCAAAAGCTCAGTACCACCCATCGCTCGCAGATCAAATCATCCGCTCGAGCGTCTACCACTTCCGGAATAGACTACCAAGGCTGTTCCTTCCCCTGGTCACCTGCTATTGCCACTACTCTCCGACAAGTTTTCAAGCTCTCAGGCTTTCGTTTATGCCAAGAAGGTGTCATCAACGCAGCCATGGACGATCGAAATATCGTCTGTGTCATGCCCACCGGCGGTGGTAAAAGTTTAACATATCAGTTGCCAGCGATGATGGGACGAGGAGTCACGGTGGTCATTAGTCCTCTATTGGCTTTGATATGGGATCAAGTAAGGTCGTTGAAAGACCTAGGCGTGGAGTGTGCGGTATGTCCTCTCTGACCCTCATGACACTTCTAGACAAGCCTTTCGTATCCTGTAACTTTTTAGAATTCTGACCCTTTACAAACGGTTGAAAATGACATACAAGCTTTGCCAAGGGGATCTCCGCGTTTTTGTAGGAGACAGGGATGAGATGCCTGACTCGCAGATGATGACTGGAGCGACTACGAAGGCAGAACAAAACCAGATTTATGAGAAGATAGAAGGTGGCAGCTCGAAGGGCGGAAGAGAACTGCGTGTAAGCTACATATCTCCTGCGACCAGGCGACGCTCATATATAGCTTTGTTATGTCACAGTAAGATTTTTTGAACATCTGATATATTTTGACTATCTCTAAATTCTTAGCCTGAAAAAGTCGCAAAGTCCAAGAGGTTCATGTCCGCGCTGGAAAAGGCCAATGCCATGGGTCGTCTGCGTGAGTATTCCAACAATGTGTGAGATCCCATCTAATAGGTAGGGCGATTTGTTATCGGTCAGCTCCTTGATCCGAGTCTTCACGTTGAGCTGAAAGACATGTAGACGAAGCGCATTGTTGTTCGCAGCTTGGACATGGTATGTTTACAAGATGTGAAATGTGTCAGAGTTGACCGAGAGATTTCCGACCCGACTATAAGAAGTTATCAGTCTTGAAGACATTGTTCCCACGTGTACCTATCCAAGCTGTCGTACGTTACCTTCACTATCTCCCTTACACCCCTGCTTGAGTCCCATTGCTTGCTCATGTCACGCGGTGTCAGTCGTCCCATGCGGTATTTTTGTTAAGTGTACGATGTCGCTGATCATTCTCAGACCGCGACACTGAGTACGAAAACACTTCCAGACCTCCTGAAGATTCTGCAGCTTCCACCAGTATGCGACGGTAACAAGGCCAACTCCACTGGGACTGTGTTCTTCTCTGCACCCCTCCACCGTGCCAATTTGCATTACAAGGTACTGCCGAAGCCTTCTTCCGCCAAAGCTGCTATAGAGCGGATAGGTAATTGGATACAAAGAAAACATCCGTGAGTGTCTGATGTTTTGACTCTTGTCGTGGGCACACAGTCGGTTTTCTCCTTTGCTCTACACCCGTGCAGACCAGATCATACCATCGCACGGGAGATACAGTTTGACCACCTAGCTGACTAGTAGAGGGGATAGCGGGATAATCTACTGTCTCAGCAAGAAAGTGAGTGGATCCATGTGATCGCTGTAATGTATTTACCAAAAGGATACTGAGACAGTCGCTGATGAGCTCCGTGAATGGTCCAGAGGGCAAATCAAGGTCAGGCTCCTTGTCGAGGAGAAGATCAACGTAGCTGATGTGACAGACGGGTGTATATCATGCAGGGGTGGATGATGCAGCTAAAGAGGGAATACACCTTGATTGGAGGAAAGGCCGTATAAAGTGGGTTTCTACATCCACTGCTGATCCCTCATTAACGTATAGCTGTATCTGTGCCACCATAGCTTTCGGTTTGGGCATAGACAAGGGCGATGTCAGATATGTTATTCGTTAGTCCATTTCTTTCCTCGCTCGATCCTCACCTTCTCCCCACACCTATCTAGTGATACCGCTTCCCATATACGCGTCTCTGTTACGGTGCACCTCATGAATACGTCCCTATCTCCGTTACACAAGCGGGGTGTCAATGACTTTATAGAGCCAAAGCTGCACATGGGCTGACAATCAGATCATTCCGTGAGCGAAGTACCGATACTCTCAAGCAGGACTGATGAGTAGATGTCCAAATCTTTGGATGGGTATTACCAAGAGACTGGGCGTGCGGGTCGAGATGGAAAAGATAGTGATTGTGTACTATTTTATCGTGGTCAAGATGCTTCCCGTCTATCGTCATTAATCTACGGGGACGTAGATGGTACTGCCAAATGTAGGTCACACCACATCAATCAAGTCTGACGGACAGTACATGAAATGCTTCGATTCGCTCAAGATCTCAAGACATGTCGAAAGGTACGCCCCATTTCTATTTTCTGACACACTACATCCTCTGAACATCTGCATGCCATCCCCCACTGTGATCATTTTCGGATGTGACTTTTATCTCGCTATTCGTGAGAAGGTATACTGATATCCAGGTGGCATTTGCAAAAGTCTGTCCCTATCATCTTCTCTCTATTTAAGTGACGCTGATGAACATAACAGTACTTCGCCACTTCCTCTTCCCTCTCCACATCGGCATGGGATCATCCTTCTTCCATTTCTAACTCAACTTCAACATCTTCCGTATCTCCTTGTGGAGTATGCGACAATTGTTCCCGTCCTACCTCTTCCATTTTCACTCGTAATGTCACATTGGAGACTTGGCAAATTATCAAAGTCTTAGATGAAGTCACCGCTCAAGGAGGAAGGGTCACCCTTTCGAATCTTGCGGATTTGGTGAGAGGTCTGGGTGGAGGTTCTTTTGGTATCATGATACAGGGTAAGAAAGGGAAGAGGAGGATGGGTGGGGAAAAGGAGAAATTGGACCTGAATGAGGTTGCGGGGGGGAAGGTAGGATTGAGTAAAGAGGCGAGTTCCTGTTCTCTTCCTGAGATCCTTACCCTGACCGGTGCTTTTGGTACATTATCATCTTCAGATACCCACTTCTTCGTCAGCTCTTGTCATCGATGTCCCTATCTGGCCTATACAATGATTTAGATACCGTTCCTGATGATCGGTGATCTGGACTGTCCTGAATGACCGTTCTTCGTCTCATGTCTACTGTCAAGAATTTTTTTTTCTGATTTAGTAGGATACGGAAGCTTTGTTGATACATCTCACACTACTAGGTTATTTGCAAGACTGTGAGCTTTCGATTCCTCCCTCGAAGCATCATGAGCTCACATAAATAGCATATCACGCTACAGCTTGTTCGTTGTACTCTCTTCTCTCCCATCATTTTGCCACTCTCCATCACGACCTTCGTTTCACTTCTCTGGATGAGCTATTTGATAGGAACATACTATCACAACTACTTCCTGAGGTATCACTAAGTGGACATCTACTTCTCCACCACAGACGCAGATACAGACGTGCAAGAGGACATTGCTGATGAACAGATACCGTCAACGTTTATATATCCTTAGGGCCCAATTCCATCCGTTTATCACGTTTTTCTCACGAAACAGTCCAAACTTCCGGACCAACCATTGAATATACATTCCTAAATCATAAAGGTATAGATCGGAAACCTTCCAAAAAAAACAGTCGGAACCTCGTCGAACCTTCCGATGATGATTTGGAAAAAGATGATGATATCCTTCCTCCTTCTGAGAAACGTCCTCAAGACAAGAACAACAATACCGATAATCCACCATATTGCAAGGCTAAGGTTTACACATCTGGACCATCTACTAAGAAAACGATTAAAAAGACGAAATTGAAACATGACGATGACGATGAGGCAAGGGCAATGGCAGAGGCAGAGGAATTTGATTGGCAAGATGAAGATCATGTGAATGAGATAGGGGAAATATGGTCAGATGGGGGTGATTGGGAAGAAGAAAATGGTTGGAAGGTAGCTCCAAAGTTACAGCCTGTTCAAAGAGGTGGGAATGGAAAGGAAGAGGTGATAAGTGGGAAAAATGGGAAAAGAAGGAATGTTCAATATGTGGATGATAGTGATTGATTGACGCACGGTATAAATTACATTATGATCTTTCCTTCTTATCAGTACATATCTACAGTATTTCATGCATTTGATCTTCATGTTTCGAGTGATAGCTTCGAACTCTATCCTCCCGTCTATCTTCGTCCGTGTGATTGCTGTACGAGTATGAGTACTGGGTAAGCTTGTTCCGTCCCATCCGTGTTAGGTGATCTAGGTCGAGGTGGAGTGGTGCCACATTGCCACATTACGTACCGCATACCAGTTTCCTCCTCCCTTCTCTCTATCCCGACCCCACTACCACTACGAGTACTTGTTCAATCTCATCCCCCGTGTAACAGCAAAAACACCAAATATCAGCTGTCTAGCTATCAGTAGGTCATGTTCGGTACTATCGTTCGATCGAGAATATATAGTGGTCCTTCTATCTTACCCGAAATCAATAATCTCATCCGACCACTTTCATACCGATGTACGCGACTCACCTCGGCCGACGGTGGGTAATCTTCTTCCTGTCCTAATCAATCATCTTGTTCTTCCCCCGTAGTTGATGCTTCTCACTTCGAAATCCTTATGGGTAGATGATTGAATGTGGTATAGAAACTCTGGTTGATTCATAGTTTTGTATCATGTCCCAAGGCATAGTCGGGAAACATCATCAAATCGTTGTCAGACATTTTACAATTCAGCGGAAAGAGGTTCTTCTCCATTGTATCCAGTGAAGAAGCATGGTGATTATCATACTCGATCATCTCATCAATGTCAGCTTTCAAATTTCCCGAATTTCGTTGGTAGTACTCCGTCGACCTCATCATGGACAGTCTCAATTAGACAACGACCAACTCTAACGAGATCACAATCTTCTTCCTGTCAACCTCTTCATCCCACTACCCAACCCTTCACTGTGTCCTCCGTAACATCCTTCTCCAAATTACCTACCTTTCCTCTCATATCATCCTCGAAATCAATCCCAACACGGATTCTCCCTGCCAATATTTTTATATCCAAACACTTATTAGTCCGACATAATTCTTCTAATTCCAAACCTCCCAAAACCCCCGTATCTCCTCCGAACGAGCGGGAATCCACTGTCCCTTCCTCTGACCTTTCAAATCCTCCCAAATTTGCTCTTGACATATCAGATTCTTCAGATCGAACAAAATCCAATCAACCCATCACGCACCTTCCAAGCTCACAAGAGGAAAAACAGCTCGACTTGTCAACGACACAGAGTAGAACATCACATGATAGGACAAAGGTCGAACCAACACTCGGATTATTCGCGCGTTTGAGTAAATTAGTGGATCTTGGTAGTGATCAAGCTCCCAGTACGGATACTTATGGTTCTGTCAGAAAACTTGTGGAGCTTGCTAGACCGGAGAAAAAGAATTTGAGTATTGCTGTTGGTTTGGTGCGTTATAATTTTTTGTTCCCTTCTGTGACATTCTTATCATTCTTATTCTATTCTAGTTCTCTCCGTTGTTTGATTCTTTTTCAAGCCACCCTCTGACGTCCTCTGATTGATCACGTTTATACTTTTTACCAGTGCTATCGGGATCCCGGGAGGAGGGGGGTCATCTTCCTTTTGGTTGGATGGTCTGGCGGCTGATGAATTGTGGTGCAGTGGTGTATAGACGCGCAAGACGACAAGATGAAGAGATAGAAACTTGGAGCTGATGAAAAAGCTATTGGTCTCCAGCTCGGTATCGATGCTCGTTCCTCTTACTATCGGAAAATTAATCGATTTCTTTTCTTCGAACGATGTGAGCTACCTTTTTTTCCTGGGATCCATTCTACCGTCCACTCCAAGATTTAGTTTGTTGTAGGGATACCCTCCAGTACAGTTCACCCCTTTTTCATCAAGTTTTGGCCCTACTGTCCACTCGGGGAGGCATTGCTTTCTTCACTTGAGATGTTATCTACCATCTTGCTGCGAAAACTTCACCCCGGATAACCCCACTCATCAATGCCCGGAGGCTAGATGACTGAGGAAAGAGTGACATACAAAAGCACTCACCTGAGAGCGCCTTTTTAATCTTGCTGAAGCGTAGAACACATTCTTCGGGCTTTCCTTTCCCGTCGCTGCCACCCTCCTCGCTATCGTCTTCTGCATCGGCGCTACTGCGAACACGGGTCGGGCTATACTGATGCGACTTTCGGGGCAGAAGATTATTGCTAGGGTGAGGTGAGTGAATTTCTTCGCATCCTCCTTTTCTTTGTGAACCTTGGCATACACTGTACTGATCCGGTCTGTGGTTACGACACCACGTTTAGGCCGGAGTTAACGCGAAAAATACTCACGTACAGAACAGCCGCCTACACCGCTAGTCTAAGACAAGAACCTGAATTTGCCGATCGAAGTGCGGGAGATATAGTCTCTCGTCTCAGCGTTGACACGGGTATATTGGGAGAGTCAGTGACCAATAACTTGAGTGATGGTTTGAGGGCTTTGGTCACTGCTACTGTTGGCGGTGAGTCACCTCACCTCACACTCCTGTCCTTCTTTTGCACCATTCCCACCTCCCGTGAGCGGTGCTATCTAAATCTTGTCTACTCCGATGTCACTTCAGAGGTCGTGATGGTTTCATCCTACGAGGTCCCTGCTAAGCAACAGTCGGTGCAATGCTTTGGATCTCTGCCAAATTGACCCTTCTGATGTTGTGCGTCGTACCGCCAGTATCTCTCGGAGCTGTGAGTACAGTCTTTCAATGAATTATTGCACAGTCGCTGAGTGGTAGGTATTCTATGGGCGTTATCTACGGAAATTGTCCAACATGACTCAAGATGCTGTTGGAGAGATGTCAAAGGTGTGTCACACGTCCCTCATTTGATGTGTGTGGATCTCCTTCCTCTCCATGCTTGTGCTCTGTCATCTCGGTGACCGATGATTGCTTGACCCGCACTGGCCAGACTTTGACGTGACCGATACTAATATGCAGACGGCAGAAGAGAAGTTGAATGCTTTTAAAACTGTAACAGCATACAACGCCCAACCTCTCGAGTCTCGTTTGTTCGAGAACAAAGTGGACGGAATATTTCAATTGGCAAAGAAAGAAGCGTACATGACTGGTCTCTTTTGGGGCCTTTCTGGTCTCACTGGTAATTTAGCCATGTTGTCATTGCTGGGCTATGGTGAGCTTTCTACACTTCAACTTTCTTGACTTGACACCCTTCTACCCCCTCCGAACTTGCCAGAACCTGCCGCCCTCGATTCCCACTCCCCGCGTATCAAGAAAGCCCACCATAAGAGATTCGGGATTATCGATGATACTGTCACCCCCCTCTTTCGCTTATGGTCTTGCTGACAAGAACAGGTGGATCTCTAGTATCACGGGGAGAAATCACAGTCGGCGATCTTACCTCCCTCTTGGTCTACAGCGCGTAAGTTTTCCTTCCTAGGTAAAACTGATATAAATGTTTATGGCAGCTACGTAGGCGGCTCCGTCTCCGGCCTCACACGATTTTTCACCGATCTCATGAGAGGTCCGTTCGACTTTCTAAAGTTCCTCCTGATCGTGCTGACGAACAGGTGTCGGTGCTGGCGCTCGAGTTTTCTGGTTACTCGATAGAGAATCACACATACCTTTGAACGTCGGTAAACCTCTTGAACATTGGCGAAATGGGGATATACGGTTTGAAGGTGTTAGGTTTAGGTATCCTACTAGGAGAGAGGTGGAAGTTTTGAGAGGGGTAGATTTGACCATTCGGAGAGGGACGAGTGTGGCGTTGGTGTGAGTCATCATGAACGGCCCACCCTCGTGACTCTTTATGGTACCTTCCTCGATACTCTATTCATATGTCTAATAATGACCACGAAGGACTGGGAACCGATTTGTGTAGGGAAATATGTTTGAACTTCGGCTCCTTGTTGACTGCCGACAACGTATTGCCAGTGTTTATGCGTGAAGTGCTTGCATAAGGTCAACACCATGAACGGAAAGCGAGAATGCCTGCGTTTGCATAGCTGTAATATGGAGGGTATGAGGTCTCTGGTCACGGGACAGTGAAAAGCAATGAATACTGGCTAATGTACAGTGGAGCAAGTGGAAGTGGTAAAACGTCGATCCAGCAATTGATAGAACGATTTTATGATCCTTCAGAAGGACAGGTGACGTTCGACGGGGAGGGTGAGTTTATAACATATACACTCTCAGTCTTTCAACATCCTCTTCATCGTGTCATTCTTCCATAGTATTCATTCACGATATCGTCATCTCACCCAGGCTCTATAATGGTCCGCTTCACTTGCATCATCCGCGATCATGTTGGAATGTATGGTCTTTGAATTCTTTTCGTGCCTCAGGTTGTTGGGGGCTTTTAAATGAGGATCTATTCGATGGAACGCTAATGTCAGACATCAGAACGTTCACCCCGGAATCATGGCGTGCTCGAATAGGTGTTGTTTTTCAAGACCCTATTTTGTTTAATGGGACAGTAGCGGAGAATATCGCTTATGGTTCACCTGATGCTACGAGGGAAGATATAGAGAATGCAGCCAGGGAGGCGAATTGTGATTTTGTTTATTCCCTCCCTCAGGGATTAGATACGATGAGTGGGTGTTTCTTCTTCTCCTCAATTTTCTTCATTCCTCTTCTCATTCAGTGTTTCCTATCGTCTGTTATATAAACTTATTTCTTCCCCCCCTCCCCCTTGTCCCCCCCTATATTAATCGTCATTTTGCTTACATGAATAACTACCATTCGTCTTTCACCCCATTGGTGGAATTGTGATCCACTAAGAATCTTTTTGACCGTACATAAAGTCGTCAGCTCATAGTGTCACGACGAACCATCTGACGTTCAGTCGGTAAAGCCTCACTTTCCGGAGGTCAACGTCAACGTATTTCCATAGCTAGAGCTTTGGTCCGTCGTCCTACCATCTTACTATTGGACGAAGCTACCTCTGCTCTTGATTCTCATTCTGAAGATGCTGTCAATGCCGCTATTGGTGGTATCATTCGCGAGAGGAATATAACAGTTATCATTGCTGCTCATAGATTGTCCAGTGTGGCTAGAGCGGAAAGGGTCGTGGTACTTGAAGATGGGAGGGTGAGTGAGGAAGGGAGGTATGATATTTTGGTGAGTCTTCACTTTTTTCTCCTTCAGCTATCTGATTCTCTTCACTGCACGTCCTTCTGTTGTTTTATTCCTTGCTTACTCTCTCTCCTCTCCTCCTCCCCCACCTAATCACTCCTTCCTTTCCCCCTCCCCCACAGAAGGTCCCACTCATCCCTCGACCCTTCTTCCTGTGAAGATAGGGTTTCGCCATGAAAGAGGGACAAGATATGGGAGGCCTGGTGGGTTAAACTAGGCAACTGAGAATGAAATGAGGGAGAACGCGATGTAAGTAAGGTGAACTGACGGATAGTCGAGAAAAGAAGGAAGTCGATTCAGAGCTCTGATGGCGGCTCAATTGTTGTTGGAAAAAACAAGTACGGCAGATGTACCGGAAGAATAGAAATTGATAAAAGGAACAATTACATAACTCGCATCTCATTCATCATTCATTGATCAAATGCATATCTACTTTTCTCTCATTCGTGTTCATCCCTCTCGTGATCCGCCCATTCGTTGGCTGCTCGTCAAGTACACGTGTGACTCGTGGTATACAACTTGGTTTGTAATGACTGGTCGCTAGAACCCACAGCTTTCGACCGATGTGTTCGAGAATCGATGGATCGATGAGTCGAAGGTGAAGTAGTACCGGATGTAATGCATATGTGTTCGTCGGGTCCGCTGACATACTGTTATTGTCGATGAGACCAGTGTTGGAATAGATAGGGAAGAGGCTGAATGAACGGAAAGAACTAGTTGACACTCTGTATCAATCCCAATAACCTAGATTCGAACAAAGAAGAATTTATCGGCATTTCAAGTGTTTGAAAAGGGTTTTTCATCACTGCGTCTGAGTCTGGACATCAGCTAGGGTTCAAAGGTTCCGCGGTGAAAGCCGATCCCAAATTAGATATGATCTTGTCAGAAATTGGAGTGTACGAAAGAGGATATAGTGGTATACCATTAGGAAGAATTAGGATGGGTTATTTTTATACGATGGAGTACTTCGCTTCATGAATTGTATTGATATACCATTATGAAGGATGAGAATGGGTATATTGTATACGATGGTTTACTTCGCTTCATGAGTTGTATTGATATACAATTATGAAGGATGAGAATGGGTATATTTTATACGATGGGGTACTTCGCTTCATGAGTTGTATTGATATACCATCACCAAGGATGAGAATGGGTATATTTATACGATGGTTTACTTCGCTTCATGAGTTGGAAGAGAAAAAGGGTGAAGATGATTGTACATGAGGGGGGAAAGAACAGGAAGATAGACATCAGAACTGAAAGATGAAGAAATGAAGAAATAGTGGGGTAGAAGGGGTAGAAGAATGAATGGGTGCCGGTGAAAAAGGGGGGAAGTAGTGGAAGCGGGAAGGAGAGAAGAAGAATAAGGTGTGATGGATCGAAATCAAGTGAGGTAATGTGGAGGGGGGGGGGGGGGACTAACTCACATATCTCATATATCTTTCTCATCAGTTCATCTAAACCTTGATGAGCTATAGAATGTAAAACCACGAATTTTATTCCTTTTTCATCAGCTCTCATATTCTCACCTCTGTAGTTATCTATCGAAGGGAACATCTTCTCTGCTGTACTGATGGGTCATACTGATAAGTATTTTGATAATGATAACATAGACGTAGGTATGAGGATTACACAGACGTATGATGAAGATGACATGATGAGATACTCTCATTCCGCGGATAATTGAAGTGATAAAGAGATTGTATACCCTGGAGAGAACTATGATGGAAGGGGTAGACCTGGATACCTCAAAATTCACGATGAAGAGAACATTACGAATTTCGAGAAAATCAGACGATGACGCAAATTGAAAGTCCTCAAAGATCCATGTTGGTATAGAAGCTAAAGCTGAACGAAGGTAGATTGAGTATTTGAGTATTTGAGTATATGGGGAAAGGAAGGGAGAAAAACTTACCAGTCAAACTCATCCATATTTTTCCACCCCAATTTTCACCTTCAAAACTTTCCAAACCTCCTTTTCCCGTGATTGGATTTAACCGAGAAGTTATAGCGTGTATACCATGTAATGTCCCGGCGAGGATTAACGTAGCGTTCAAAGTTTGTGTTGGTAAAGTATCTGTAAATGAGTTATTTATGTACCTTTATCTATGTATCTTCATCTTTACTTCTTGTCCATCTTTGTATGTTCATGACTTATTCTGACAGTCTTGGAAAGATTCCCAATATCCAATTTGAGGAGAATTATGGGGTAAGAGGAAAAAAAGGGGAAATAAATGGGACATATACCTTATCCTCTTAAATGATGATACCCTCGTCGTCATGACAATACTTCATATACGATAAGAAAAATCATATGAGGCGTTCTTCCCCACGATGGGAAAAGCAAAGATCTCGTAATGAGATAGGGATATACACGAAGAGAATTTATATGAAGGGATGAAGAAAACCGAGAGGAGAGGAGGAACATACATTAGGGATTGAGATGAATAAGAAGGATACAAAACGTACTTACCTGAATAAGTACGTGAAAATACCAATCCTCCAGCTTTGTTAATCACCCAAACAGCATGAATCGTCATCTTTCTTTCCCCTTTTCTCCTTCTTGGTACTTTTGGATCTGATAGGTGTGTGTGACTTAAGTGTTGATGTGTGGAATGTAGGATGGAGGATGTTAAGTACGAGGTCAAGTTCAAGGTGAGATTGGAAAGTGGCAGTGTGGCACTTTGTACCTACGTATGAAATTGACCTTATTGATACGGTGCAAAAGTAACTAACACATGCAGGAAAGCAAAATACAATAAACTATGGAAGATCTCTTCTTTTTCGATTGTCCTATTAGCATACGACCATCTAGATCTCCTTGGTATATCCTTCAAGATATCCCTCCGTCTAATCACTTACTCCCATCGTATGAGTCCCGGGAAAGTTCATATTTAGGCGCTCCACGCCATGAAAAGAGACAAAGTGAATCATGTACAATCATCTTTCAGTCTGTTCTTTGGGAATGGGTATCCTGAGCGTTAGGACATCAACCAGACCGTTGTGGTACCAGACAAAGCATATGTTGAGTAGGCAGTTGTGTGTGTAGGAGAAGGGTCATGAAGTGGGGAGAATTTGACATGGGAGAGATAAGTTGAGAGATGGGAAGGTAGGAACAAAGTTCCGAGTAGAGATCTACCGGTAGAGGGGAACGAAAGGGAGAGGACAGCGTAGAGGAAGGGCTAAGGGAAGAAACCGTGACAATGAGATAAAGACGGAGAAAGAACTCACCAGCCCCAGTCCAAGTGGTGATATTTGGATTATTATACACTTCCGCATGTCTTGCGATATAATCGGCCGTTGGGTGATCTAACATTAAGAAATCACCCCTCGACGTCTCTTCATTCCAGGTCTTCGCCAACACACTCGTCTATTGTCATACGAAGTGTGGAAGAGTCCATGATTAAGTCGTCTCTCATATATATTCCAAAATTATGGGAAACAAATAGCCTCTTTCCCTCCCAATCATCATTCAACATTGGAATGGTATGTGATCTCCCGTGACAGATCGTTCATTGTCCCAATAGAACCATGCGAGGACCTAGAAATGGATGATGGGAAGGAGATCAAGGGAAACGACCAAGTGACCTAGATGGAACAAGTGAGGCGGTTTATGGAAAAGGTTGAGGAGAGGGGATCACTCACCAGCAGGATCACACCCCACGGTCCCATCTTTATTCTGGTACACTCTCAAATAATCTATTCGAAGATAATTCGGCCAGGTCATATGGTTAAAATCAACATTAGCAAAGTTGTTACTCTGTTTATTAGCTTCACCGTTTCCCACTTTGTCATCCCTCTTCAGATTGTCGCCCGCCCTTCTTTGCCTCTCGTTACATTGAGGGGTAGACCACCAGAGAGATTTTTGGATCAGAGATCTCTCGCGCTTTTCTCTTTCTTTAAGCAGACGGGTGAGCAGTTCCAGGATCAAGATTTTTTCGGCTTGATACTGTTGGGAAGTCAACGAGTAGGAAATGTGTTCGGTTGGAGAGACCTTGGTTGCCAGAAATGATTGTGGTGAATATTAGAACTTGATGAATGAGAAGAGGAAACAGACCATTGCAAGATTGAATACCTGATATCAGCGATGTTTCTCTTCATATTGTGACTACCCCATGGGTTAAGTTCATCACATCGAGTGAACATCTAGGCGGATGGGGAATTGAAGGGGACGAGGAGTGAAACAGATATGATCTCTCTCTCGAGGAGAGCGAAGAAGTCAGGTACGATTTTGCTTCGCAGGATTAGGGGTTGTCATTCATCAGAGAAATATGTGAAGGGGGTGGGAAAGCTTCGAAAAGGTTTTGTATTCAATCGGCGGAAAGTAGAAGACAGGAAGGAGAGAGGAGGAGGGAGGAGGTACAGTACATCCGGAGACATGAGCGAGGAGGAATTCATTCACTCACCAAAGCCATAGGTTCTTCACTGACCAACCTCTGTCCAATCCCCATCCTATCATTTGGTCCAACAGCCGAACCATACAAAGTCCAACTTTCATTTCCATCAACATACCAAGTAACATAACCATCTTCTCTTTTCAATTTATTACTTTTATATTCAAAACCGAAAACCGTAAATTCTTTTTTGGTACCCCAATAAGAATCTCTTGGTATATCCGTTAAACTACTGATAGCTTGTTGATAAACACCACCTAAATAATTATTCCAAACTGTACTTTCAGATCGTAATGTGTAAAAGTACCAGGAGTTAAATTATTGAATTGATAATAATCATCAAAAGGTGCGGTTTGAAAACTTTGTGAAACTTGTCCTATTCCTCTCATTATATCAATTTGAGCTTCTAACATATCAATTTCAGGTATTCCTCTTCCAATCGATTCTTTTGGTCCTGGATGATCTTCACCTTTACATGTACATGCGGAAGTTCTTTGTCCAGGTAGATATGAAATTGAAGTTGAATCTTTACCAGAAAATAAAGCTCCTTCTGGTCCTGTACCATTTAAATAAGTTTGATTCGCGAGTGTACCGATATCACATGAATCGTATGTGTATGGCCACATTCCATCTGTCGTACCACCATAACCTGGTCTACCTAAATTACCCATTGTCCAAATACCTGGCCACCAACCGTTTATGTTTGGTGAACCTGGTAATGAAGCGGACACTTCGAAATATGCGTTGGTATTGAAACATAATTTATTCCAGGATTGTAACATTCCAGATTTGAAATTTAGATCATGGATGGGTTCTTGTGTCATGGTTATGACTAGATGACCATCTTGGGTGGTGATGGCGGAAGGATCATACCATTCGAAGTCACTAATGGTGAGTACATCTTCACATAAGACGACTTTATAAGAGAAGAATACCACCTCACAAGAACCTGCCCAGTCCAGCTTAAATGGCGCGACATGAACCTTCTCACCACCAGGGTGACGATTATGGCTTATTGTAGCGAGAAGGAGCTAGACCTCTTTCTTCTAGAGTACCAAAAGAACCGATCGATCCAAGATCAGGAGGGTTTTGAGTCGACATATGAAATTTGTTCACTCACTTCGTAGGCCAATAATGTAAATCCACAGCTTCGAAAAACGGATCATCACCATTATAAAAAGTCCTTCCATCTTTATTAAACTCATCACTGAATACTAAGTTCCATTCCTCCCCATCGGAACCAGTACGTTTGTAAACATCCATCGGGGTTTCAGGATCGATCAACGTCGGTAATCCAGTATATGGATATTGACCACTTCCATTGATTCCACCAAGATTGTATCCGGGTGTTCCTACACCTATGGAGGCTCGGGTGTCACGGTAGAAAGAGATGA
>NW_006711231.1:1038428-1040793 GCF_000271645.1 Tremella mesenterica DSM 1558
TTCAAAGTGTACATTTATCTCGAGTTATCATGAGAAGAAGGGGATGGGGAGAAAAGTTTTGAACAGTGTATAGAGTATGAGGCTTTTGCGTACGAGAGGATGAGAGGAAGATTCGAGAAAAACTCACCTATAATATAACGTCCTAGACCCCCGGTGGTACTCATTCCAGCGCTCACTGATCTCATTCCCAAATTCGCCGTCGGACCCATTTTGGAATCTCGCCTAGATACACTTGGGGAGACGGGAGAAGCGAGTGGTTCAAAGGAGCCCAAAGACGATTGAGAGAATGTATGCAACTTGCTGATTGTTTGGGATGGTCCGATGGGGTCGGAAAAACTGCGTGGACCTGGAGTTGGCGAGAGGGAGGGGGTTGAACGGGATAACTGCTTCGTCAGCGTTATTATTTCAAGACATACGATCTTTTGGAGAATCGGCATTCAATGACCACGTTTTCAGGGTTGAAAGATTAGTCGTGGTGAATGATGTGGCCCAAAAGACCACGGAAAGGGTCAGGTTGAGTGAAGTGAGATGCGGCTCAGAGAAGGGGATTAGTGGAGTAGGGCCTGACGGGGAAGGGATAAGGGTAGTCTTTCTGAACATGGGGGAAAGGCAACTCACAGGACTATACCCTAATGACCCAAACTTTCCTAAACCCAAACCCAGCCCCAATCCCCCATTCCCTCCCGTCCCCCCTCCTGGTCCGGACGGAGCAGCACCAGGTGGCAATAATCCTGTAGCAGAAGAAATACTATCAGAGCGTGAGACTATAGTACTCGTCCGACCCGAAGGAGAAGGGGGCGAGGGTGAGGTGGGCGATATAGGAAGGTAGAAAGAAGGTGGTGGTGGTGGCATCTTTGGAGTTTACGCCCTTATCTCTCGGTATCTCTAAATTGCTCGTTCCTCTTCACCGCTCGACACCGAGTTCTTATGGCAGTAGAATTTGTTGAGTAGTTGGCAGCGGTAGAATTCTGATGAGTCGGTCAATTCAGATCGTGGCAAGAAGAGAGATAGAGAGAGGAGGGTCATAGGATAATAAAACCTCATGAGATAGGGGATCGACTGTGCTTCGCGTACATACATGGGACAGTGTACAGTGGGGGTTTCGCAGTGTTCTGACGCGTTACGCCCAAAAGTCAGACAAATCGGACCAACGTTTGGTTTTCGGTGGGGGGTCAGGGATCAGGGAAGATCGGCGGTAGAATCAGCATCAGCTAGTTAGTACTTAGCAGTGAGATCGTGAAGGGTGACATGGTCGGAGTGGGCTATACAGACATTTCAGCGTTGTCCATGATGAAAGAGACGATGGAGCTGGGTTCGAGTGACGGACGGATGACGAGTGAACGATCAGTTTGGAATGGGAGAGAGGAGGTGGAGGCTAAGCGCTCGGGTGCGATTGTGGGGTGGGATATGAAACAGAATGGCGACGCGACCTTGTCAGACATCAGACATGGCGCGGTACTGTATTCGAATGAGATGAAGGGCATCTCGAAGTGAGCTCAAAACAGAGTTTGTCACCATGTCATTTCACAAACAGCATCATCACTTACAGTACCTTATCAGAGTTCGAAATGCCACGTGTGAGATCCACACCCAACAACCCAAAACATGGTCGTCTTTGTCTTGTGAAACACCCCACGCTAGCCACGCTCAAGCCCTCTCTATCCATATGTACATATGTGGATGTTGACGACGACCCTCGATTCCCCAACTAATCAATCCGATAATCCCGCTCGATCCCCCTCCGATCCTTACCCCTCGCTCGCCATCGCCCCAAACTACTCTACCTTACCCATTCCCCCACAGTTACCCTAACATGCCTACCATGCGTCATCTAACCTTTCAAAGGCTTCCTGCTTCTCATCCCTTCCTCCACTGCCCACCCATCATACCCGTACACCTTCTCTGTCGGCCTGTAGCTACAGTACCTTTCATCCAATCATGGTACAGCATGAGCCATTCCATGCCCATGCCCCATGGCACCCAATCCAGTTAGCTTTCCGCTCGGACCCTCGGCACTCGGGCCGCCGGCTTGATCGGATGGGTCCAAAGGTCCCACTAGCGTAACAGCCCAAAGTGGAGAGACTACGTTACGCACTGACCACTTTTGGTCGTTGACAAGACTTTGAGTATGAAACGTATCCTTTTCTTGTACAACTTTCCCCTCTTATCACCATAACAACTTGACATCCTAACATCCTAACAACCTCTTTCTCATATACACGAATATCTCTCTTACGCAACCCTCTCTATTCTCACTTTGGCCAGGTCGGGCTGTTCATTCATTTGTTGACACATTCATTCAACCTTGTACACTTTGTGACACCTTTATATACCATTACTTCTTTCCTTCTCTCTCATCACTTCA
>NW_006711231.1:1041504-1043004 GCF_000271645.1 Tremella mesenterica DSM 1558
TTCTACTCACCTCTTTCACGAGTCTTCTCCAGTTTGACCAACCAATTTCGACTTTCAAGTCAATCTCTCACATCCTCTCAAGCGTCACGTTGGACTTCCTCGAAGTTAGTCGTAGAGGTACTTCCTTCCAACTAGGGTTATCCTCGAGAACAGACTTCTCTGCTACACGACCAATTCAGTGGACGAATCAATCACCCCTACGCGATACCCTGTGATCAATTATACTCATTCACTTGACGACACACAATGTCAAGATCGAGATACACAGAAAGGGTCGCCTCGCCTCTCGGATCCAACCCCAAGACCACCCCAGCTAGTCCAGCACCCACACCGGCACCTAGGGGTAGGATCCGTCCTCCAGTCTCTACCCCTTCTCCTCTTTCGTCTTCAGTTAAGACTCCCCTCACCAACTCTAGTGCAAACTCCGTCCCTATCAAACCCTCTGTCAACCTCTCCAACCCTGCCAAGTATGCCCCTCCTACCCCCTCAACACCTCAAGTCCAACCCCTGAAGACTCCACCTCCACGAACCTCTTCCAACGTTCGTTCCATTCCCATCAAGAATGACCCCTTCATCCCTGCTCCTACACCTCCAATGGTTTACAACTCGACGCCCTTTTCACAACCCGAGGTAAACTTCAACAACTCCAATGCCGAGGCGGACCCGAGCAATATCCCTCCTCCCATCAAGACTGAAGATAACCTTCACCGAGAATCCACCGCTAGCTTCTCCGGCATTGGAGGTATTTTGACCCAATCCTATGATAGTGATTCCGACTCCGAGATGGAAACCCTCACTACTACCTCTCCAAAACCCAGAGAGGCAAGAGTAAAGAGTATGCGAGCGGAAGCTGAACGAGTAGGAAATATCAGGAGTGTAGAGGGAGAATTAGGCTTGACTTCCATCCCCAATACTCCGCAGAAGACTTCCTTCTCTCGACCCACACCAACCTCTACCCAAGTCACTTCTGCCTCTCGTCAGAAACAATCGGATGGGATGACCGAACAGAGACCAAAGTCTATACTCAAAGGTGGGCTCGGACAGAGGAACCAAGCGATGTCAGAAAGGACCACTCAAAGACCTCCTACGATTGTACATTTTCCTGAACCTGCTATGACGGGAAGAATCCGAGATGGTCCTATCGGTTTGGGTTCGAATGGTGTAGGGTTGGAAAGACCTAGACCTACCTTGGTTATTCCTCAAACTCCTAATGCTCAAACTCAACAACGTCTCGATGAAGGACAATCCCCTTTTTCGCCTCACGATCGAACGGTCGATCATAATACAACTCATTCAGGAGGTTATCCAAGTCCTATTTCACCTCAACCAGATAATCAAATCTTACAACCTCCCGCTCAACTTCATCAAAACCAATATTACCCACCTCACTCTCCCCAATTGCATGGTTCACATGGATTTGTCAATTTACCACCACCGGCAAGTCCTATCTCACCATTCCTCGCTGCACCGAGGTATAGTCAAAGTCGATCTCCTCATTCC
>NW_006711231.1:1043104-1223319 GCF_000271645.1 Tremella mesenterica DSM 1558
AGGTGGAGAGAGACTCATGTCGCCTTTTTCGCCACGTCCTAGACCTCAGATGAAAGAAGGAGGTAGGAGAGTGGGACAGGGTATAAGAAGGACTGATTTTTGGGTAGGAAGGAAAGGAGAAGAAGTTTGGAAGAGGATGAGTGTTATGATGAAATTGGAAGGTGGTGGGGATAGGTGAGTGGATCGTTTGTTCTCCCCACTCATCTTTCCTTACTCGTGACATACTTGGAGCTTGGTCTTAATTCCTTATCATTCGCTGCTCGTCCTGCTATCAGTCCATTCTCAATATGTCATGTCAGCTCTCTCTCTCCCCTCACTCTCTATCCGCTGAGAAGAACTCACTTCATTCTCCTCACATTCTTTCTTGCGTTTGACCCTTGTTCAACCACTCGCTCTCATTCTCTGACACGGACACATCCCTCCACCCATTTCCCTTCGGCTCGTATGGTAGCTGACGATCAGCGAATGGCTAGCCAAGCAACAATCCAGGAGGACGACACTGCGGAGATTGATCTGGGGAGGATTGATAACTGTGAGTCGTCACTTGTCTTCTTCCGAACAATCTGCCTACCCCGTATTTTCTTCTCCCGCCAGTTGGATTTTACACCCAATACATCCACTCTTATCCCACCTACAACTACGGCACATTCGCCTCGAGCGGTATCCCACGTCCGTGTCCAGCTCCGCTATATCTTTTCCTCAACTTTCAGCCATCCTCTCCTCTTTCCCCTATACCATCTCCTTGCCCTCAATCTCATATCCTGTATCCTGAATCTCGATCCCCCTCAGAAACAATCTGGCGGCTTTATCACCTAACGTCATAGACCATATTGATAGTCATCGTCATCGTCGTCATCTTGGTCCTTCGTTCGAAATTATGAACCTCTCCCCTTACTCCTCTCCTTCGTCCTTTTGTACCTTCTCTCTCGTCTGACCCCTCGCTCCCTTCTCACTTCAAAGAATGAGCACTTCATTCCAAAAGTCATGTCCCATCTTTCTGTTCGAATTCTCGAACTGCTCCGAACTTTCACCTCGAAAAAACTTGCATGACCTCTCAATCCTTGGCGTAGGCCTACCCGTTCTCTCAACCGTACTCGTATTAGAATTTGACCAGTCCCACCATTGCCAACAATCCTTTGGACTCATCAATCCTCCTCCCACACTTGTAAACACTTCGTATTGTATGAAACTAGAAAACATAAATGGACAATAAGATACCCTGGGCATAGGACTGTTGACTTTTGACATTGGACATTGGACTTTTTACTTTTGTTTTTTCAATAACTTACTCGTAATACCTACATTGTTATACCCCGTTGCATAGCATGGTCAGAATGCATTTTTGTCGTTTCACTTGATTTCTCTTTTTCGTAAAGTACCATGAAATCACATAATTGATTTTGGAATACCTGGTTTGGATGGTGGTGGTGCAAATGATTGACTTTTCATGTGACAAGTAAATCGCCAAACTATAGCATTCTTATTGTCGTCGTCCAGAGAGAGGCCAGAGGGATCGTCGGGGGTTTTACTTCTGGAGCTGTAACTATTTGTAGGTCGGACTATTTGAAGACAGAATATATGAGTGATACGTGATATGATTCTATCAACAAATAGAGTGCCTTCCGTGTTATCATAGCAAAGTAAGAATATCAGGAATGAAAAGTATTGGAAGTGAATAGTCATATGTATCAAACTAAGAAACACGGGATGGGAAGAGAGACGAGGGCAAACATATGAAAAAGATGAAAGAAGGAAAAGATGAGTATTCTGGTAGATCAAAGTGTGAACATGTGAGAAACAGAGAGAAGGATTCATATTGTACATGTAGAAATATGATACAAATCTTATGAAGTTTCGTTCAAAAAAGGTCTTCAAGTGTCATTTGTCTATTCATTAGTTGAAACTCCCTTTCCTTCTCATGTAAAGGATATGTGTTGGTATGTCTTTTATCTCATGGATAGAGGAAAAGGATGTCATTCGTATTTCTCATTCCAGTTGGGGGTAGGGATGTCACTCGTTATTCTTGGTCCAAGATAATATGAGATTCTCACTCCGAGATCATGTGAGGTTCTCACTCCAAGATCATATGAGAATCTCACTCCAAGATCATATGAGGATCTCACTCCAAGATCGTATGAGGTTCTCACACCAACAGTAGAGGTTGGAGGAGTATAATTGGATATGATAGAAACCGGAATCACACGGGGTCATATTGGTTGAAAGCTCGTTGTGGGTAACATAAAGGTGACAATTCGAGAAAAACACTCTCGGAACGTAAGGATTCATAGAGTCGAAGGGGATGAGAAAGTGTGAGTTGGTCTAAAGGAAAGAAGACGTTGCAAGTTGAAAAGATGACATTTGAATTGACAGAGTGACGAAATGAGGGTTGGTCCGATGCCTGGAAGATTCACCAAGGTAGGAAGATGGGAGTTGATACAAGGAAATTCAAGATCGAAAGAGATAATCACAGACTCTGAGATTGGAATATGTCAAATGGTGAAAGAAGGAATGGGATGAGAGGCGGCGAGAAGGGTGGAAAAGAACTCAGACTGACTTGACAATGTCCGTATTTTCAACCATGGCGGCAAACTCCTCGAAAGACAATTTCCCATCTCTATGGATTAGCCGAACCGACGTCAAAACTCTTCAGGTAATACTCAGGTAATAATTCTCAAAACGGTAGAGGAAGTATGGCTGTAGGATGATGACAAGTGTTGACAAGATCATGTAGTCGAAAGTGAACGATGGTATACGAATCACTCACCCATCTTTATCCGCCTCCATGATGGTCTTATCTACGATTTGTTGGAGTTGTTGGTCCTGCAAGTCAGCAATATCCTGGTAGTTGTCGATCCTTTCACAGCTACATCATGCCTCAAACGCACAATCGACTTCGTTGTTATAATGGGACAAAGGCCGGAGTACATTACTCGGAAGCGAAAGCTCCAACCTGATTGGAAGGTGAGAAAATCATCGGGAAGAAGGAGTATGTGGAAGAAAGAAAGCAGAGTAGTCATTTTGTGGCTGTATGCCACGAACCCACCTTCAGATTATTCCCCACCATCTGCTTTAACACCAAGTATAGTTCACCATTACTGATGAACCCATCCCTGTCCATGTCGTAGACTTTGAAAGCGACTGATCATCAATGACCAACTTCTCATTCCATACCTCGCCTTCGAGATATGCTTGTTGGGCGAATGTACCACAACCGACAGCTTTCTCACTGAGCGGTCCCTACACAGATTTGATAGATATCTCAAGCACACATCAAGACGTCGGAAGACAAGAGATAGATTATGTGAGAGGGATATTTACTCACATCTCAATTTCTCCTCTCTACCTCCTTTGGAAGAAAACGCACTCAGTCCTCCGACAAACTCTTGAAAGTCGACTGTTCCACTCCCGCTGATATGTCAATGACCGCCCTCCTTCCGCAATCTTATGCGGATTGTATAAGCCGGGAAGGAATCACATTTCCAGGACAATATATCGGGTCACGTAAAGGTGGGAGTAGAGGTGGGCAGGGAGAACATAGGAGTCAGGACGGGCAAGAGCAAATTCAAGGAGAAGGGGAAGAGACGAAGGTAGAGATACATAAGAGTTGAGAGGAGATTGCAGAGGGGGAAGAAGAAGATATTCACTCTTCATCAAAGATAGCAATCATACGATGAGCCAAAGGATTATTCGCAATTTGAGGTATCTGCAAAAATTCATCCTTGTCAATAGATCCAGATCCGTCTTTGTCAAGTTTCATGAACCTCTTTTTGAGTCTGAGAAGTTCAGGACCGGAGACTGATAATGAGCGTAAATTCTATCTCCTCAAGCTATGAGTATGAGAAGCTGATGAAGAAGACATGCGGCGAAGGGATGGTAGAATGAGATTTAGGGCTTTGTTAGGGAAGGCGTCAAAAGTGAGCAGGAAGGAATGTATGGAAACGGGTGCTTGAGGGGTTGGAAAAGGGATGTATAATACGTACAATTGGAATTCTTCTCCAATGAGTGGTAAACGGTAGACTCGGCTTGACCCATAATGTTCGTATGAGAGAGGAAGACGAGAAGTAAAGGAGAGGAGACAACGAGGTGGTCAGGAAATGTGGCGCTTCAAGAGACTGTGATCCTGTGAAGTACCTTACTCTATGTACTCGTAGTGGGGGATGTGGAGAGATCCCTTAGTATACTGGTCGATTCACGAGCGTCAGAGATCAGTGATCCGTGATCAGTGATCAGTGAGGTCCTGTCGCAAATGACAGTTACTTAGAAGCCAACTTTGCGCACAACACCAAATCTCTTCACGCACAACACTGTCACGTGACTGGTTGATAGGCATGCATACATGTTGTTAGGCGTGCATACCACGTGACCTGCACGGGCCTCCCTTCCAACTCTTCTCATACTTTCATTCAACATCAATCAACATCATTTAACATCGTCACTCTCTCTAGCCCACAGGAGACAAGCTACGGTCCTAAACTCTTTTTCATTGTTCTCAGCACACTCGATTACCCCCTTCTACTACTTTTCCTGACCGAAATACCTTGTGATAACCACAATCTGGTACGTACCTCCTTCTATACTTCTCCTCAGAGGGAAACTGATCCTTTTAGTCCTCTATTTCTCTTAATATCATGTCATCCTCTCAACCAATCGACCTCTGTGACTCTTCAAGTGATGAGTGGTCACTCCCACCTCTCCCCCCATCTCTCCCACCACTCATAAAGGAAGAAACCCCGTCCACTCTGTCTGAGATCATTATACCAGATGTCATGAATGACACTATCAAATAATGACTTGTCATAATCACAAGTTCAAACCTCCACTCTCATATCTTCCTCTGCTCTCAAGCCTATCAGGCATAAACTCCAAGTCTATCTTTCCTCTGCTCTCAAGCCTATCAGGCATCAACCCCAAGACTATCTTTCCTGTGCTCTCATGCCTGACAGGCATAAGCCCCAAGTACTTCTCTAGTTTCTCTTTCCTCTGTTCTGATGCCTTGTAAGGCATAATCTCTCAGTCTCTTGTTCTCGCAGCTCTTCTATGTTCTGCATAGTTCCTCATAGTTCCTCATCGACCACCTTCGACAAAGTCACCGACTTCCGGCGCATCACGTAGGATATCATAGTAAGACGTAGGTAAACGCAGATATGGCATCGTAGGATATCAGTGGTAATCGGTGGGATGCATGGCAATGCATGCAGGACAGTGCAGGACGGTTCAGAGCGCTCGTATTCCGCAGGTCTGCACGAGCCTCTTGGAAAAGGCTGATTTTAGTATTTAAACCCTATCTAGTATTGTAGTTTTCTTCTTCAGCAATGTATCTTTTCAATTCCCTTCCCCTCGTTTGATAAGTCACTCAGTTGGTTCTAACCCAACCTCTCGAACCCTCAGTATCCAAGGCAGTCACCAAGGTCCACGAGCCAGAGACTAAACCCCTCAGTTCCCAAGGCAGTCCTTTGCTACCGCAGTCTACCCGCAGGCGTGACACCAGAGCCTCAGCAAGATAATTCGCCATTTCCCTCTCCCTCTGGTTTATCAACACCATTACGCAACATACACTCAGCTTCTCCCTCTGCCAATACTGCAGACGACTTTTTTGCCCCTCCCTCACCTCTTTCAGGAGCAAACAGCGAAGAAAACCCTGGTTTTGACCCCAATATTGAAAATATCGAAGAAGACGAATTTGGGCCACATACTTGTGTCCCCACACTTCATCATGCTCCCCTATCACTCCCCCCTCAAACATCAATCAATTCTGCTCGTGATAAACTTGACATTATCGTCAGAGACAAAGGGTTTGCTTTAGTAACCGACTCAAGCAATCAAAAGCGTCAGTACATGACAATAAACTGTGTCTTCGGAGGTCATTATCGATCTGGTCGTTCTGCTCAATATGACAAGGTTCGAGCTCGTCAGCCTCACACCCAGCGACTAGGGTGTCCATTTCGACTTAAACTCTCACGGGTGACAGAGGAAGACGCCCTGGCAGATGGATTTCGACCAGTACTGCTTCATACAATGTGTAATGATCATAACCACCCTCCTGTCAAAAGTTTGCTTATCTCACACCTTCGAAAACACTCGCGAACCCCTCAGATCACTTCCCTTTTACAGGAATACATTGATAAAGGGCTCTCTGTCCACCAGATCATCGATTTACTCAAGGAACACCCCTATCAACCCCTCCTGACCCCTGTCGATGTGTCAAACTTCAAGTGGAGGTATGAGAAGAACCGAATGAGTGGACGAACAGTGACCGAAAGTTTGTTTTTACATCTTGAAAGGGAAAAACGTCTCTTCAAAGGCCTGGTTAATTCGAAGAACGAAGCTCTTGGTCTCATTTATACGACTCATAAAGCAAGAGCTCTGGTTCATCTTTATCCCACTGTTCTCATGATGGACTGCACTTATAACACCAACCGATATCACCTTCCAATGCTCCACATCACAGAGATGACAGCAACCAACCTCACCTTTACTGCGGCCATTGCTTTTATCAATCGCGAGACTACAGATTGGTACGGGGTTGCGATAAAGAGTTTTCTCGACTTGATAGGTCCCTTAAAACATCGAATTCAAGTGGTAATAACCGATCGTGAGGTAGCCTTAGCCAACGCTCTTCGAAAATACCTACCAAATGTGAAACAGCAGTACTGCACATGGCATCTGCGAGAGAATATCAAACACGCCTGTGACAAAAAGAATTGTTTTGAGGGAGAGGAAAATAAGATCTTAGCGAGACAGAGGTTTGGGGACATGTGGATGCAGGAAGTGGTTCAGGCCCATGACGATTTCAAGCTAGAACAGGGGATGGATAAGATCAGGGAGCAATTCTCAAAACCAGAGCATTCTCCAGCGATTCGGTACATTGAAAACCTACTCTCTTCGAAGGAGAAGTGGGCCTGGGCCTATGCAAACCAAAATCGCAATCTTCGTCAACATACGACATCCAGGAATGAGGGAGAACATCGATCCTTCAAGGATTTCTTGAAAAGTCATACAGGAACCCTCTGGCAAGTAATTCCTCAGCTAGATCGCTTCCTGGAGAGACAGTGGGACAGTATTACATTGAAAAATGGTCAACAGACAATAAGAACAGTGTTGGGGGATCGAATGCTCAGTATTATCAACCGAGACATCTCAAAATTTGCTGCTGAGGCCCTGGAGAATCAGATTCGACTTGCAACCAAGCTTCTAGGTCAGCCTGACCGAATACACAATTGCTCAGGACGATTTCTAGCTTCAATGGGTCTCCCCTGTGCTCATATGATCACCAATATCATGAGAAATGACGGGGTACTGACTATCAACCAAATACATCACCACTGGCGACTTCTCCCTCATGATGGATTTGATAAACATCTTGAAGATACCAATAGCAGAGTACAACCGACTGCTCTTCGGGCCATTGGAGTTCATCGACTTGAAGACGAATTCGAGGTAGTTAACGGTTCCCGCCATTTCATACTCGATCCCCCTGTTAATCTTGGTCTTCGTGCGAGGATGGCCATTCGAGCGTCTGCTACACAGGCTGCAGCTTCCCAATCTTCTCTTGCTTCTCAAGGAATAGCAGTGGTTCAACCTACACCAATGTATTCAAGAAATCCACCTCAGAGGCCTCCCTCTTCAGGTTCGAATATCTCAAAATTGTCAAGTAATCGCCCTCCTCAAGCAAGTACTGGTCGAGTTCTCTCACAAAGCGAACAATCTGCTCCTTCACGCCCTCTGCCCCCTAAATGTGACCTCTGTACCAAGCGACATGCGATTACCTACATGTGTGCAGCAAAAAAAGCAGTGACCGCGAGAGAACAAGAGTTATTGGCTCGATTTCAAGCAGAGAGAGAAGGAAATGCAGTAAGGATGGTGGAGAGGCCTCCGGTGATGATGGAATCAGCCTCTGTGTCATCACAGAGGCGTGCAGAGATGGCCAGGACAGCCTCTGAGTTGGCCAGGACACTTCCACCAGTACGCATTTCATTGGAATCTCTTCCCTCACTTCTCTTGGTCGATCTATGAAACTTCTCAGCTGATTTATGCAGGTAATACCTCAATATCATCGTTATCCCTTCCACCCTTCTCCCCAGTTCGTTCCAGGAGCCCCTGGCCCCTCTAATTGGTACCAGAGGCCACCTATGTACCCTCCTGTGTTGAATTACTCAAATTTTCCACCTACCTTTTATCCACCCGTGTACCCTTCACCGTATGTTCAAGAAGAGCTCAGAAATGGCTCAAACTTCGCAGAAAGGAGTGTCCTAGAGGCCAGGCACGGTGGTATGAGACAGGAATTCCCCCCTGCTGAGTATCGGCCAGGACAACAGGATTCAACCGGTGGACAGGGGGGTGGAAGGTAGATCAATGTATCTCAGTGAGTTTTCCAGATTTCAGTGTGAAATCTTTACTGACAGATAGAGGAGGAAGTGCTTCACATGTCTATAAAAGAATCTGGTTGATTTTATGCATACAACATGGACTTATCAATTTTTACGGTTCACTCACTTTGACCAGAGGACAGAGAGGTTGGAAGGGAGGCCCGTGCAGGTCACGTGGTATGCACGCCTAACAACATGTATGCATGCCTATCAACCAGTCACGTGACAGTGTTGTGCGTGAAGAGATTTGGTGTTGTGCGCAAAGTTGGCTTCAGTTACTTACTCGTGCGGCCATGTCAGCGCAACTGTCCGTCACAGGGCGTGATGTAACTGGTATGAGTACAAAAGTTTTGCGAGGGAGAACAGAACGGTGAGGATCGTGTAGCGGGTTATAACGTGGTCCTTGCGGACTCGGCGATCGCCGCTCTGAGCCTCACCTTCGCTTCGCTGGTGTAGATGGCTATCACGTGATCTTCACACAAATGTGTTCCGGTCAAGGTCAGCAGTTCGATCCTGCTGTGAAGCATTCTTTTGCCTCAGCAGAGGCCCCATGTCCCTGTTTTTCCGTCCACAAAGAGGATGCATGGCAAGTAGGTGGGAGCATGCGGATCAGCTTCTGACATGTCACACATTTGTGGCTGTGAGTGAACCCCCGCCACACTCGGCGCAATCGGCAGGGGACATGTGTTGCACTTCGCCCCTCCTATCATAAATCAGCTCTTGACCTGCCTGGGAGAGAGCCCCGTAGATTGTAGAAGAGCTGAAGTGGGGAGGGAACAGGAGCATGCAGAGCTGCATGGCTGCATGGCTGCAGAGACAAGTGTATGGGCAAGGTTTGACAGTGTTAGGCGCGGGCGCTCGGGGTTGGGTACTTGACTGATCACTACTGAGAGCCTACAGCATGCGATTTTGCGGGGCCTAAACGTCATTCCACTTTGCACATTCCCTTTCACCTCTCCATCTCTTTCTCTCGTGTGTTCATATCTCCCCATGTCACATGTCTTGAAGATGGCGTGGGCATTGATCTTGGATGACAACCCTCCTGCCGCTCCCCCTGGTAGTCCTCCTACGCGTACGTTCACTTCTCTATCCACCCCCCGCTAACTTACTCCTATGAACAAACGAGCTGACCCGGCAGAGAAATTTGAAGGTCAGTCATGTCTCGATCCCCCGTGACCTACTGATATGCTTAGGCCCATGGTTCTCAACGCAACTCACCCTCTCCCTCACTATCGGTCTCTGCTCCTTCCTCGTTTTCTGTTTTCTCCGGACGAAATGGGACATCGTTTACATGGGGCGAACAAAGCTCAAAAGTAAGTATCGAGTATGTCTTCACAACTCACCACTTCTTATCATGACGAAGGGTATGCAGCTAGCTGACGTAGGTAGACTTCTCTCCCTCACAGGCTCACAATCCCGATCTGAACAACACAGCTGGGAGTCGGTTCTTTGGCTGGATCTTACCTACTTGGAAAACGAGCGAATTCACGGTGCTCCAGACTGTCGGCCTCGATGCGGCTGTGGTGAGTCCACGATCTCGAGTCTCAGATCGAAGCTTACGGATAGCTTTTGAGCTTTTATAAGATGGCTTTCAGCTTCTTTGCGTTGTCGGCTCTGCTGGCCACGGCCGTTCTCATGCCGTTGAACTTCTTCGTGGGTTATGACTGAAGGCTGCGCCCGCACCCCACTCGTCTTTTCCTCTCACTTTGTCACCTAGCTCTCTTCAGCTTATCCGATCTCGATTCACTCTTGATACGAAAGCTGATGTCAGCGACATGGAACCACCGATGCCGAACCTGATCCCGCGACCAATACAACTGACTTACTGCCCTTTCTTCCCAACTCTACATTCCCCGTTCTCCAACCCAACTCGACTGTTCCTCAAAAAACCCTATATGATCTTATCCTAGATCCTCAGACCTCTGCACTTGTCAATCTCATCTTCACATACCTCTTCACTGGGCTCTGTCTGTCCTTTCTCCATCGCAATTATCACCAATTCGTCGTTGCCCGACAATCCTTCGCGCTTCACCTGATACATTCTATCTCGTCTCGTACCGTTCTTGTAACGTGCGTCCCATCACATCTGCGTGGTGACCGAGCACTGGCCGATTACTTTGAAGGCTGTGGGTGGCTCGTTGAAAGTGTCAGCGTCTGTCGAGAGGTCGAAGCTGTACGTTTAGTACTTGAAAAGCGGACCAATGCTTTGCTCAAGCTCGAGCAGGCATGGGCTGACTGGGTGGGCAATCCCGCAAACGCGACTATCAAAGATTATGATCCGAACGTCTATACCGTCGCCAAAGGGACTCCAGCGGAAAGCGGCCCAAGTTCACCCAGAGCCGAAGTAGACTCTCTTGGTTTTTCTACCAATGGCGAACAAGGTACGGAGAATGGAACCTCTGGGGCGTCGACCGAAGAGCATGGGACAGCATGTGTACGTTTGCATACGGGGCGACCGAGACCGACGTACAGACCAAGATGGTTCGGCACTAAAGTGGATGCTATCGAGTTTTGGGAGAGGGAGTTCCAGGTAGCCGATGAAGAGGTCAAGCAGTTGAGAAGGACTGGAAAGTTTGAGGCGACACATGCCGCTTTTGTGACATTTGAGAACGCGAAGGACGCAGTGAGTGTAATCTTTCTGCCTTTGATGTCCATTCGTTGTAGACCTCTGTATCTAAATCTAGTGCTGACGACCTAGCAAACGGCCTGTCAAGTCGTACACTACCCTCACCACACACAGGTCGTCACTGAACCAGCTCCAGAACCCCGAGATGTGGTCTGGAGCAAAGTCTCCATGCCCACGACAGAGCATCACATCCGGGATGTTGTCATCATGGCGTTGGTAACATTGCTATTGCTACTATGGACCAGTGAGTAGCCAACGTACTTTTACCTTCCCCTTTCTCCATCTTCACATTGACTCTACCTCGACATTCGTTTCCGTCACCTTCATTGTTGAGGGAGTCATAGCCGCTTACGGTCAGTCCCCGTCGGAAGTGTCGCCACTCTGCTCTCTTACAACGAAATCAAGAAGGTTATGCCGTGGCTAGCCCGTCTCCTGGACAGCTCTCCTCGTCTCGCCGCAATTGTCCAGAACTCTCTCCCTTCTCTGGCGATTATCACTTTTAACGGGTTATTGCCTTTCTTGCTAGAATGTAAGCGGCTTTCTCGCCTGAGCGTGACAAAGACTGAGTGGTAGGGATGTCATATCTTCAAGGATTTGTCTCTCGAAGCGCAACAGAATACTCCCTCATGAAAAAGTAAGTCACTTTGACAGCCACATGATACTTACGGATAGGTACTACCTTTTTCTTCTCGTGTCGGTCTTGTTCATTTTTTTGCTCACTACGACGTATCTCGCTTTGGTGCGAGATTTAGCGGATACTCCGATGAAGGTGGGGGTCATTGCGATGGAGAGTATTGATACTGATCCGACTACAGATACCTGAGAAGCTGGCCTCAGCTTTGCAAGGATCAAACGCAAGAAACTTCATGATCTCCTATGTCATGCTGCAAGGTCAGTCTAGGGCCTCATATTCATCCCCACATTCTCTTTCTACCATTTTCCACGGTGCCCTCTCAATGTCCTCTTCCACGTTCACTGCCAGGATGAAAATATCTCAATCGCTGATACCCAGCTCTCGGTTTGATGCCTCTACAGCTTCTCAATGTTGGACCTCTCTTTTCCCTCGGATTCGCTCGTTTGAGCACTAAGACCCCTCGAGGTGAGTCTACCTGGGATATGTCTTATGTAGGCAACTGAATGTCAGATTACGCCGAAGCGAATGCACCCCCTATGCTTAATTACGGTTGGGTGTATCCTCAAGCCCTGTTGATCTTCACTATCACATTGGTGTATAGTGTGGTATCACCTTTGATCTTGGTCTTTGGGGCTATGTACTTTGGAGTGGCATGTGAGCTTTAACTTACTGTCCTGTCACGCAGCTCACGATCAGACCTAGTTTATAAATATAAGCTTTTGTTCAGTACGTCTCCCCCCTCCTGCTTGACCCCCTCTTGTCCCTTACTATCCATTCATACCTGATACAGCGTGATTGAAATTGGAAGCAGATCTCAAAAGTCCCAAGCGTAGACCGTTGCCACTCTTGACTCAGCCTCAAGTATGGACGTTAGCGGAGGGTTCGAGACCGACGAAGGGACAGAAGTGTGGTGTCATGCTTAGCGCTGATCGCAGTTTACTTTAAACCCTACGAATCGAACGGTGAAGCTTGGCGTTTGACCTTTGCCCGCCTCCTATGGGCCCTCATGATCTTCCAGGTATTCATGACAGGTCTTTTCTCCCTTCGTCCACCGTATTATTTCTCAGGGGCTATGGTCCCTCTTCTGGCATACACATTGTGGTGGTCTTGGACCATGTATCAGAGCTACGGGGGATTGAGCGAGTATGTCGCGTTGAGCAGTATATGCGAGGTGCAGAGAGGTGAAGGGGCGGATAGTGTGGCTGGTGTTGCTGGAGAGGGGAGCGTGACTAGGTCACAAAGGTGGGTTGTCGCCTACCGTCTTCTGGTTTTTCTTCCTGTGCCTCCATCCCGCCATTTCCAGGTTCATCCCCCCACTTCCGCGTGACCGGAATTCCACCGCTTTACCTTGCGCCATGTACGCCTGTCCTTCGTGCTCATCGTTGTCACTCTGACACGGCGGAAACGCTTCCATTTCTTCTCTTGTTTCGAGAGGGAGAGAAGTCTAGCTTTGACACTTATGGTGAACTCGTGAGAACCGCTCACGCTTAGTAACCTCAATCACCGCCGCTACGCAATGAACGACGAAACTCTCTACGTCGCGCCCTCTGACAAACGTACCGACTATTCTCAACCCCCAATGACTAATTTCTACTATGGAGTCCTCAACACTGGTCGACGTCGATATGCTCATCCAGCCCTCTCGGGTCAATTACCGACACCATGGTTACCAGCCAAGCACCGTCCAGAGAAGTTCGGTGACAACGCAGCTAAACGTAGAGGTGTCGTACTTTCACTGAGAAGACAACTCAATAAACGTTTAAGACATTCTCAAGCGGAACCATTACTCGAGGATGTTCAAGCTGAGGAGGTTCAGCCGATATGGCCTGATGGAGATCCAGAAGCTGGACCCTCTACTCTAAGACCCGATACCATTCCTTGGACAGGGACACAAGGAGGTGAGAGAAGTATACCGGGATCTAGTAGTAGTTTAGGGTCGAATTTGAATCCATGGAACGATACACGAATCGAAAGTGGGAAGGTCAAAGCGAAGAAGAGTTACGATTCTGTCAGTGGGGTTATATTTTTACCTAATGAGGATGAGAATGTTTGGGCGAACGAGGAGGAGTCTGAAGATGAGGCAGAGCATGGAGTTCCAGAATCACCCGTATGTCTTTTTTCTCAATTTATCCATCTCTCATCATTCTCGCTACTCTCATTGGCCCTCTTTCTTCATCGCTCCTTCACCGCCGCGATATTTTCTTCCCGTCGCCGTTGCTCTGCCACAGGATGGTTTGCTAGGTAATAGTCCCCAGTGTCGAGGGTGTCCTGGACTATTCGATCTGCTAATGAGGATTTCGAGGTATCCTGAGGGAGCAGGTCGCGGAGAGTGGAGGAGAAAGCAATCGAGATATTCCAGTTGCTGATGTCCAGTCAACATACTTTCATCACCCAGAAAGAAGGAGAACGCTTTCAAACGTTGCAACACTTAGTGAAGGTGGAGTAGGAGCCGCTCCGGGTGTTCCTCCTGTTCAAATGCCTCAATGAGGGGTAGAACATATGCATATCTGTGTTCTCCTACTGGTAATGCTCTTCTCTTCGGACGGTCAAAGGTGGGATTTGTCAGAGTCCACCTGGAGTTCTGACAAGTCAAGGATGAGTTTCCAGAGGGTAACCCAGGGGCCAGGCGATAGAGTGCTGCATTCTCATGCCGCAAGAGCATGAAGGTTTCAACTTTGATTCCGCCACGTCGGGAATATTCGGCGATATACCCTCCTCCCCCCCCGTTCTCCTCCTTCCTTACCTCCGGGCTGTATACGGTACATTCCATACAAAATAAAACAAGATGTCAGCACCTATATGGAGAGACTTCATGTCGTGAGTTGCTCTTCTCTACTCTGTATCACTCTCACTTCACTACCGTAATCCATCTCAACGGCCGGGGAAAGAGCCACAGGAGTGTTGAGACCAATCTAGTGAAAACCTGGGACAGTCATCTTTATCATGAAAGCCACTTGTCCAGTTCTTCACTACAGGCATCATATTAGCTCGTGGTCGAATTATCCGATTCATCTACACCTCACTTCTTTCATGATGAAACTCTGGGCCCAGAGCGGGACGGTTACCACGAATAAACGAAGGAGACGATACTTCGAATTTGCGTCCTCAAGTCTTTTTCCATTGATTAGCTATCATCATCACAAACCCTACGAGAGCTGTATCTACCGTTCATAGTATCATTCAACTTGACAAAGAGAGAGTTTGAGTTGGAGCAAATAGGGGGGAAATAAATTTGGAGCTGATCGATAGATGGAATAAATATACTCAAGTCGCTTCACGTGCAGTCAGACAAGCGTTGACGGAGACGGAACGTGTGGCAGCGGAGAGGAGAGCTACAATTGGCGTGTGAGTAAACTTTTCTTGATTGTCTTTCTTTTCGAGATTTAAACATTCCAATATTCCACCATATCATTATCATCAGATCCTTATATCTCCTTAAAAGCATTCTTGTATGTCGAAATTGCTTCTCTTCCTCCTACCATCTATTCAATGGAATATCATGATCACTTTCTTCTTTTCATTTGCTGTGTAACGACTACATGTGATGTCTTGTGTTGAAGAATGGGATGAGTGCGATGCTTTGTGGTCAGCCCGATCTTGGCGGCTTTTTATGGTCGGCTCCATCGCATGGAATCGTATCACAATATGATCCTAGTCGCCGATGTGAGATGTCGAGCTAATGCCATTAGGAAGTACCAGATCTGGGAGAATGGACAGGGTGGTCAATCGGTACGTTCAAAATATTCATCTTCTAGTCACTTGACCCTCGACACTGCGTTTCGTCAACACCCTTGATGTTTTGTCCTCCTTTGCCTTCTGTCGTTTCATAATTCTCCGCCCTCGTGTCACATTGTCACTCACATGTCGATATGACCGGACAATCGGCTTTGCCGTTACTCTCGGACCTAGCAATGAGCTACTGCGTCTCTTCGTCGTGTGTTCACTCCCCTGTATGCTTGGCTAATAAAAAATAGCAATTTGTCGTTCCGCCCCCTCCTGCTAAGCCGTCTGGACCACCTGGGGCGTAAGAAAAAATCATTCATGAAGTAGAAAAACATAGTGGGTGGTATGCATACATTATGGTCGACTCTCTGTCTTGCCCCGTTACATCTCAGCCGGCTCGGGTGAACGAACCAGGAATGATATAAAAAGACCTCATCTTTCCCTACTTTTTTAACCGGGCCACTTGAAACAGCTTGGCAAAAATGATGACAAAAGAGAAACAGATTCTCGTACTCCGACTAATGGTCCTCTCCCCCGCAGACAGGTTTGATGACACATCACCCTTCAATCATGTAAAACCCGACGGTTTCGGACGGTGCACTCGCGTATTTCGACTTATCGCCCCCTCGCCGCCGTCCACCGCAAACACGTTTGATCCTACTACCGAGTGCACAACGCCTTCGGAGCTGCCACCCCGACAGTACTCGATGTTTTGATTCACAAAGGGTGACATGGGTCATGGGGTAGATGGACAATTCTTCCATTGGCACTATTGCGTGCGTCGATCATGCCTCAATACATGTTACATTAGGACCACCAAATATAAAAGCCCCGTCTTGTTCTGGTTCTGTCATTTACATCATCTCATCTTTCTGTCCAGAACCAACCCGTATCATCATCCTCCTCATCACACTGCTCATTATTGCTAATATGGATGACCAATCTGCCCAGACTTTCATTGGAACAGACGCCTCGGATAATCTCACGGCCCGAGAGACGAAGCACCTTCATATATGGCCTTATTACATGGAAGATCCTTTCGTAACATGCGCCACCGCTATCCAACTGCCCCATCCTGGTCGACGCAAAACTCTTCAATCTCTAAACGACAGTATTCGATCTAGAGCCCTACTTCTAAGTCGCTCTGCCTACCCAGCTTCCGAATCAGAATGGAAGATGAACGTGAGAAATTCTATCGCACAAGCTCTGGACACCACTTCTTTCACCGATTGTACGGTCACTTTTCATGATACTTACGATCTCAACGATGAGAATGATCCTGTAAGGAAACACATGGATCTTAGACTTCAGTCTATTGATATTGCTAAACGTAACGCAGTAGAAGATAGAACCATCTGTGTCTCTACTGGTATTACTCAAGGTCGAGGACCTGTTTTTGGAATCATATTCCCAGAATCCTTGGACCAATTTGGTAAAGCTCTTTGTACCAAAATGATGTCTTTAGCCCGTTATCCAAATCATTCGCCTGCTAAAACCAAAATTGATAGGTTATTAAGTGAAGGGGGATCAGAAGCTCAGGTTCATTTTGAACAAAGAGCAGAAGGGGCAACATGGGACACTTTGGAAGGAACAGGATTGTTGAACGACGGTTTCAGCGTTAGGATGCTCAAGGCAGAAGATACGGACTAGGACGTTGATGCGGTGGAAGAAGTTGAGAAATCCTTCTTTTGATTGAAGAGTAAGTTGGAAATAGTTTACGTGACTTTCTAGGATATCACTGAATATTCCGCATGGACTGAATGAATGGTATTGCTTAGGGAACTTTTGTACACAATTGTCATTATTACTCATCTACACAATAAATGAGACATGACCTCTACTACAGCTAAAACTAATTTACCTACCAAGTGGATATGACTTTTGGGAGATGACCCATGATCACCAATTATTCTAACCTGTTACTTTCTGTCAGTTGACCTTGACATTCCAAGAATGACTGCTACTCCAGTCAATTACACTTCCATTACAAAGACCAAACCCGGAACAAAAAATTCCACGTTTCAGTGATCACTTTCTACCCTCAAAAAATGGACATTTGAAATCCGTACGATCTCTAATTCGTCCCGTCTTTCATATTCAACTTCTACACCAATCAACACAACTCGTTTATCCGCGAAATCGTCAGCCCGTCACCCATCAACTCGGCCACTGACCGATGGCGATCTAATCATAACTCATTGTAATGAGTATCTCGAAACCTCCAATCGAGTTCCTAGTTGGTCAACCTGACGTCTTCCTCCTCTTTCCCATCGTCAGCTGTCAAACTCCACTCATGGCCCAAAATGAGGTGTGTGGGATGGGTTGACTTGTCCGTGAGATATTTCTAGTTAGGGAAATGAAACTCTAAATTTAGACAAATTCCCACGCTCGAAAAAGGAAATTCTACCTGCCGAAGTCAAGCATCGCCACGCGGAGATGGAAATTGGCCTATTCGGTCAAAATGTACATACGTATCACCCGCGATTGTTATCCTTTCCCTGGAACACTTCCTCTTCACCCGTTGAACATTATTTGTCAACAAGACCAAGGGCTCTGGATCAAAGTCTCTAACATGACACAATATCTTACTTTTGACCCGTACCACGACTTTCAAGAGGACGCTTCCACTCCATCCCAAAAAAAGCGTTTGAAGAAATCTAATCACGTATCCATACCCTCTGTCATCTTGATTGGAAGAAAATGGAAGCCAAACTTGACTGGCCAACATGCAACACTCATGACATGGTACACTCCTGACCCATGGCCCATGATTGATGCTTTCCTGGAATATCCCAGTCTTGAAGGTGATAGACGGGCAGAGGACCTCAGGGATAATATCTGGAACATGGCATTGGCAATAAGCCATGGTGAACTCCCTCCTAGTCCGCAGGAGTGGTTTCCTCTATATGAAAGTGCTGTAGCCAAGACACTCTTACTGGACCAATATGCTGATTGGCAGGTCACTGTCAAGATGGAGTATGATGTCTATGCTCCAAGTGATCCCACATACCAAATAATACGGATGGAAGTCGCACGTTCTCGGGAATTAAGTGGATCTCCCCTTCTCCTTGGACTGACATATAACGACGGAGAGTATACTCTCTTCACAAATGCAGTAGAAAACAATGCGGAAGCTGACATTCTGCGGATTTCTGGACTCAAAGGTTGGGCCTCACACTTACTTCCTACAGAACCAAGTGCTAGTGATACAAGGCTACAAGCAAGGATTTTTAGTGCAGCAGTTTGTTATGATGCCACTTTTGGCAATGAGACACGAGGGGTGGTATTCATGTCTGCTGTTCAACAACAAGATGCTTATGATAGTTGGAGTGGCTCACAGAGCTGTCCAATCGGTATTAGCTTTTCATCATCTGCAGTGCAAAGCAAGGCCTATACTGTATCATACAAACCATGATTACATATTTTGAGGCTTTGCTACCATGTCTCCAATATGTATGACTGATGGTGCTCCCAAGCAACCCGTGTCAGTCCCTCAATGAAGCTGCATGTTAGAATCCTTGGTGTCATAAACATTGTTTATTCCCTTCTTGGCTGAGCAACAGTTGACAAACCTACGCTAACTGCACCGTGGTAATACGTCAGGGCAATAACCAATGTGATGATCATCAATGAACTGCGGCTAACTTCACCGTAGTTGTCACAAATATACGACTGATGATGATGAAGCCGCAATGGCGTGTCTCAAACAGTCTTAAAGGCAACAGTAAGTTAGAGTAGAGAGTTGAGATCAAAGATGACAATTGATCAGAGAGACAGAGAAACAAACAGAGAGCTAGATCCACTATTTATAAACAAAATCCTCCAAACCGAGCCTAGAACTCCTTCCTCTCCTCCCCTACTTCAAGGGGGGAAACCCTGAGGAAACCCTGTATCAAAAACAGTGTTTTAAACGAATTTTCAGAAGCCTCTGACTCATCCTAGAAACCCCAGAAGAGATCTCCTCATCAAAGGCTGTAAACCCATTGAAAAGTCAGTCGAACAAAGGAGCTGCAAGAAGTGATCTTGAGGCCTGGGAATTAGATGAGCTCTGATCTTTCAGGGGGTTCAGAGGGTGTTTCTTAAGCGCTCACATCATGCAGATTCTGACTCAAAAATACCTGGTTCAATCCTGCTAGTTTGGTAGAGGTTCAAGAGGTTTGAATATAGGCTAAATAGGCTTAGTAGAGTGGTTTTCCTTCTGTTTCTCTCAGTTGAGTCGTTCACACTGCTGAAAGAGACGAAACCTCTAACTATTAGTGCGTACTACTCATCACTAGTGTGTACTCTTCATCAGTGGCGTACACTTCTTGATCAGTAGCGGGTGTGTATTGATCAATAGCGTGTTTTCCATATTCAAACACGTGTTTTCACAAGGCTATCCTGACAACCGGTTGACCGGTTGATCCTGTGGTTGACCCGGCAAACCAGTTATTTGGTAACCAAGGGAGTCGTACGACCATTGACGGACGTACATACTCTCCTATGACGTCAGTGGTGTGATTGCTAATTAAGGCACCCGTGATTGATCATTAATTGAGGTACCCGTAATTGATGGCTAATTAAGGCACTAATTAGTAATCAAGGCATTGATGGCTGATTATCAATCATTGATGATTCTGTTGTTTGTTGATTGGGACGGGCTCATACACAGAAATAGATGCCGACCGGCCATCCGGCTAATATTACTCCCGAGGTACCCTCGCTTATCAGTTCATCCGGTCTGAGTGGAACCGAGGACACGGAACCTGGTACATGTCGGCCGGAGCTTGGGATGATGACAGATGACGACAGATGACGATAGATGACAACAGATGATGTGATCAATGTATACAATGTCGAGTCAGGTTGACTCAGTGATGGGAGGGTGATTAAGGTTGAATGGTGATCCACATGTTGTACAATGGAACGAGTTGAGACAATTTGAGTCAAGTTGACTGCACTTGAGTGGATGATATGCACATGGTATTTACAGATATTTGAGGGTTATGACAGTAGTGCGTCAGACTGCTCAATGGTAGCTCTCCAACTCAATGGTTGTAGCTACTGAATATATCCCTTGCTAGCTACTGACAACAATCAAGGATTGCTGAACTTCTTCAGTGATCCCTATATTATATATCAGTTGCTCCTCCATTCCTCTCACAGAACTACTCTCAACCCTTAGAACTTCTCCTGACCTTCAGCACTGCCTTGCACTCTTTCCTCCTGCCTCCTTCATTGCCTAACCTCCTCCTACCCTGGTCCCTCCATGCTGACTTTGCCTGACCTGGCTTTACCTCTGCTTATCCATCCTGTCCTGATATCCCCCAAACCCTCACTTTGCCATAGTTACTCTCACTTTTTATATCTACCTTCATCTTTGCCGTTGTCACAAGGTTGCTTCTTCGTTAACTTCCTACGACCAACGGCCAATAACTTCGTGGGCTTCGACCTTTACCAACTTCGTTGTTCGAGATATGAAATAGGTGACAATAACTTCTGGGTGTAATAACTTCGTACTTTACTAACTTCTATCACTAAGACAACAACCAGAGATCGTCAAAGATCTCTGGGAACTTCGGCCCTTAAGTACTTCGTCCTTCCCTAACTTCGTCAACGCAGAACTTTGTTCAACCCGAAGTCCCAAGCTTCGTACCTCACGAACTTCGTCCCCGACGAAGTCCGTGCCTCCCTAACTTTGTATCTTCCTCGTATCTCCCTAACTTCCTACATGACAAACTTCGCCCTCGACGAAGTTAGCCTCCGCATACCCTCGTGGGTGATGAAGTTCATGAGAACTGGGTCGTTGATGGCGAACTGATGTCCAAAGGAACCTTGTTGATGGGGAAAGATGATGTCACGCGGCACCGCGTGACAGCCGTATTGTAATGCATACACCTAAAGGAACAACTGTGTCACAAACCATGTCTTAAAATCCCTGACAACTACCATCACTGACCCTCCTTTCACCATCACCGAACCACTACAGTTGTGTCACGAGACCAACTAACCAGCATTCGGACGATATAACAGTGCCCCTCAGAGACAGTGTCTGAACCACTGCGCTAAAAGGCCTATTAACCGGCGGTTACTGCAAAGCGCCAGTCGCTGGTTAAATACCCAACCCATCCTAACACTGTCCAAACTGTCTTGTCACTTCGTGACATTATGCCTTCCCTTTCAGCCCCCTCTTGGGGCCCCAACAGGGACGGGCAGGATAGGCCGAAAACTTTCTCCAAGAGGAAGGTTTTTCCAAGTAGGGACTGAGCACGACCCAGCCCACCCTGGGAGTCAAACCCAGGATCCTACCCGTAACCGCCCGTTAATCCGTCACGAGACCAACTAACCAGCATTGGGACGATATAACAGTGCCCTTCAGAGACAGTGGTCTAAACCACTGCGCTAAAAGGCCTATTAACCGGCGGTTACTGCAAACGCCGGTCGCTGGTTAAATACCCAACCCATCCAACTCTAACCAAACTGTCTTGTCACTTCGTGACAGTAGTTAGCCAAGGTTTGTCAACTGTTGGTCAGTGGAGAAGAAGAACCGACATTTGTGGCGAACTGCACTAAGCTCTTGTGCTAAAAAATGGATCGCTCATCTTATATGTAAAGGTACTGGAAACACAACAACTAAGTTGCAGGTTAGGTCGAACTTGATGGAAGTCTTGTGGAAATCTATGTGTCTCTGGTGCTGTGTGATGGATTGTGTCTCCTCTGCAATTGATGTAGCCAAAGAATGATATTGAAGAATCCGCAAAGTTGGTACTTTGCTGATTGTACTATATACTATCTACAGGGATCTGTGTCCTCCTCTCAGTCCTACTGCAAGTGTCTATGTGCATACTTGGATAGGTGAAAAACCGCTTTGAGCAAACCCAGTGGGGAAGTCTCATAAGGGGAAAACCCGTCCCTACCTAATTGCAGCACTGCCTCCGAATTCCGCTCTTCTCTATCCCAACCTGTCAAGTTCAATGGATCTGCCTTGAATCATTGTCACCCTGTAACATAATTGTCTTCAAGAATAGCAATACAACTGTGAATCGTCCAAAGTGCTCTGGTCCCTCCTAAGAAGTCAGTTTTGTAGACGTGTGTAATGCAGAATCTACCCACTTGATACTCCAAAGACTTGCACTATAGTGGTTGTGCAGTGACTGTAGGCTACTCTATATACCAAGATCTCAAGTTGGCATTGAGGGGGAGCTTGTGGTCCAGTGTCATGAATAGTGATAAGGAATTCTGACTCATGCTCAGAATAGTGATAAGGAAATATGACTCATGGTAGGAACTGTGATAAGGATTGATGGAAAATATGAGTCATGGTATTTAGCAGTTCAGCAGTAAGGCATTTACGTGATTGGCTGAAGCCTGGAAGGTTCAGCAGTTTAGCAGTGAGGCATTTATGTGATTGGCTGGAATTAGTTTCCCGCGGTGCACTCACTTTGAGGCATTTATGTGATTGGCTAGAAAATCCCTCACACGCTTTTTATTTAGTACACCTACTTTAGTTTTGAAGGGTATAAAAGGAGTACATCTCCCCCCTCTTTCTTCAGCAATGTATCTTCATCTTGAACTTGAACTTCATCTTTGAAAGTCACCTAGTTGGTTCTAACCCAACACCTCAGTACTCTCAGTACCTAAGGCAGTCATCAAGCTCTACGAGCCAGAGACTAAAACCCTTCAGTACCCAAGGCAGTACTTTGCTACCGCAGTCTATCCGCAGGTGTGACATCCAGGTCCAGTGGAATGAAATGCAGAGTGTGTGCTGGAAAGATTGCATAGCCAATGTGGCTCAAGAGGTGACATCTATAAGGTATGGGAATGGTTATGCTCACTTGGGAGATAAAATTCAGCACAGATTGTGTCAAAATGAGTGAGAGGAATGAACATGCAGTAAGAGCTATGAGCTATGTAATGATGGTTCTCCAAGGAGCTGCACAGATCTAGAAAGGCAAGAATGAGCTTGCAATACTGGCCGATAGGGGAGAGTGGTAGTGGGAAATCAAGTGTGAGGTCAATACCTCCCTCATGTATGTTTTGGGCATAGCAATGTTAGGGACACAGCAGGGACAGACCCCTCTGGAGCTGCACAGGATTGATCAGACCCGCGGGAGATGTTCCACTCCTGTCACGCCAGCGGGTAGACGGCTGTAGCAAAGTACTGCCTTAGACACTGAGGGATTTTAGTCTCTGGCTTGTAGAGCTTGATGACTACCTTAGATACTGAGGAGGCTGAGATGTTGGGTTAGAACCAACTGAGTGACTTATCAAACGAGGTTAAGAGAATTGAAAAGATACATTGCTGAAGAAAAGAAACTATGTAAGAACTATATGGGGTTTATATCTATTTCTGAGTCCATTCTGGGATGTGTGTTGTCCTGCGTAGGAAAGAGTCGTGACTCTCGATCTCATGTGTATATTCAACCATGGATCAGAAAGCTGTGTGGTCTTTGCAATGTGATGCGTACAATACGCTGTTGACCGCACGCAGGACGACGTAAACCATATGTTTGCCTTAAATCTAATTAAACTGAAGTCTTGGGTCTAATGCCATACCAAGCAGACTAACTGAGGATAACTTAACTAAATAAAGGTTCAGGTCTCTTGCCTTGGAGGCATAAGAGCAGAACTAAACATGAAGATACTGATACTTAGACTTTCTGCCTTGTGTGCACAAGAGCAGAGCTGATGATTCATGACAACTCCAGAGCTGGATACCCACTGAGGCATTCCTTCATGGAGAAATTTGTTTCACCTGCTTCCACCGTATCCTGCAACTTACAGCATACAGAAGTACTGAAATGTACATTTGAAGTAAGTGCTGAAAGCACTGTAAGACGTAAGGTCTTGTTCTACTTATTACTTGTGATGACATGCTGTGTGTGTGGCATTGAAGCAACTAGACAGACTACCAAATGCCTGCTATGAAAGCTTTGATGTTGGTGAAAACCGCTCTTGGAACTGTCAAGGCACCCATAAGAACCTCATCCAATTTGTGCAGTATGGAGTTGGAACACTTGGAGGTTTCACTGTTGAGAATGCTCTGGGTATGCGAGAATGCTCTGGGTGTGTTGGGACACCTCTGGAGCTGCATGGGTCCCTGGCTGGGACTGAGAGGGGTGTTTTGAATCATGCAGCTCCGGAGGACTCTGTCTCCGGCTGTGTCCATATCAGCAACAATAACGTTTCAAATGTGGACCCAAGCAACTGGAAGAAGAGGAAGAAGTCCTCTCAAATATCAGTAGGGAGTGACACCCAAAGTGTTTGCTAATAATTAGATGATAATACAGAGGGGAAAAAGAGCATGCATCAATTCTACATGTCTCTATACTTATCACCTTCCACTCACACGCAGTAAACCAGAGACAATCGAATAGAGTTCAGAGGATAAGTTGAATGGAGAAATATTCGACGGAAGGGGTAATTATCTAACAGCGTTTTGGCCGTCCTGGCCCGATTCTATCGGCTAACACAAAGGAGGATAGGACAGATCACGCTCAAAATTGTTTCAACACACGTGCACACAAGGGGTGTCAATCATCCATTTGACATACACTACGTACGCTATCTATAATTGACACCCGCTAGTATAGAGACATGCGGATTTGACAAGTCGGAAACAAGCCAGGTCATGATCCGAGGGGAGATGACACAGCTACTCAGAGGACTGTGGCAGGAACAAGGCTAGATCTAGCACAGCTATGCGCTGCGTGGGAAAGTTGGATGTTGAACCTCCGATTCCATGTCAAAGTGTATGAGACCCACTTCCTTGAATTGTGTTTGTACTTATATATTTGATCCTGTCCATCAATCAACATGCCAAACTACTTTCTTAAAATGAGCTCATCTAACAGCGTGAGCACAGTGAGAGTGTACCCCTACTTGATGAAACAACCGTATGCCATTGCATCTGCATCCTATGAGGTGGTTGATGGCTCCTCAATCAAAGGGCAAACAATCTTGGTGAAGCTAATAAAGACCAGCTGCTGTCAAGCTCGTGAAATGAACAATAATGCTCTCCCTTTTGAGGAAGAAGAATGGCAGTACAACTTTGTCAGGACCAGACGTTGAAAATAGTCTGCGTCTATGAGCTATGGCTATAGGGCCTCGCAGGGAACAAACCTAGTGATGTAGTTTATAGTCTAGTGATGTAGTGGATTGAAGAGACTATAGTCGATGAGATCAAGTGGCAAAGGATTTGCTAAATGACGAGAAAATACATCGACAAGACATCTACCAAAAAGGGGTGTTTCTATATACTAAAAAGGGAGCGGAGTGATACCAAAATCTATGGAGTAAATGTGGAAAGTGATATGGGGTGTAAGAGCGAAGGAAGACGGAGATAGATGAGGGACACGGAGATGAAGGAAAAGTACAGCGGGGTAAAGAAGTAACGACTAGGTAGGACAGGAGAACGGAGGACGCCGTAACGGGATTAGTGAGACAGGGACGGGAACGGGTAGGTGGAGTACGACTTCTGCGTACGACTTCTGCGTACGACTCTTGAGGAACCCGTCTATAGGTACCCGTGATCCTGACAAACTTCCAGTTTGCTCTCAGCTCAATACTGAGCAATGGCAGGCATCCTGAATTCAACGGTATTCAAGTGAGTGTGCACTTTGACTATGACCTGACCGAACTTGAGAGTGATCCAGTATTCCGCCACGCATTCGATACGGTTTTCAGCCGTGAGATAACTGTCATGTGTGACCTGTTACGTGACGGACCAAAGCCGTGACACTTCAAAGCTGCACGGATTTCTCCCCATGACGGACTGAAGACATGACACATGGAAGAAATCACCCTCACCACACATGATACGTCACAGGACACGTCTTGATGCCTGATTATGATCTAGTGACCTAAACCTATCATGCATGACAGCTCTTACGGGGGTAGCATGAAAATCAGAGGATCTATGTGTCCTCAAGAATGCAAGCTTCAGAGGGTAGAAACCACTCCATGCATGTCATTTCCCCATTTCAAATGTATGGGGACATGAAGCTAGCTCTAAAGATATCTTCCTCCAAGTCTGAGGCCATGAGGGGTCGTGTGGATTGGTGTAGCTGAAGTCTTCCACTGGTCATGGTGTAACGGTACTGGAAACACGACGACTAGGTCGCAGGTTGGGTCAAAGTTGATGGAACTCTCGTAGAAATCTATGTGTCTCTGGTGCTAATGGATCGTGTCTCCTCTGCAATCGATGTAGCCAAAGAATGATATTGAACAATCAGCAAAGTTGGTACTTTGCTGATTGTACTATATATTGTCTACAGGTGTCCGTGTCCTCCTCTCAGTTCCTACTGCAAGCGTCTATGTACATACTCGGACAGGTGAAAAACCGCTTTTGAGCAAACCCAGTGGGGAAATCTCGAAAAGGGAAAACCCGTCCCTACCTACTGCAGCACTGCTTCCAACTCTCGCCGTTCTCTTTCCTAATCCGTCGAACTCGATGGAGTTCTCTCGATTCATTGTTACTCCGTAACAAGTTTCCCCCCCTGTCTCAAGGATCCTCGCCGAGGATCCTGAATCCTGTAGCCAAGTGATTCACATGGATTGTTCTGAGACACCTTTGGTGCGCCCTGACGTCACACCCACGCTAGTGTGACGGTTGCCATGAAACGCGTCACCCGCACGGACCTCCAATGTGATCGAGAAATTACTGACCAAGTCTCTTTCCCACCTCTCTCTCTTCTTTCCTCCTCATTCCTTCTTTACCTCTTGTTTGTCGTTCTTTTTACTTATCTATCATTATCCATCCATATCTTACTTATATCTTAGAGTATCCTTCCAACTCTGACCTGTCTGTGAGCATGTCTAAGCGTACTGTAAGCAATTCCTTTTGAATTCAATGTATATCCTCCTATTTCTCACTGGCTGACGAGATTAGCTGTCCTCTTCTATCTCTTCTGGTCAAACTCGGGCCTCTACCGCGGCCATTCTTCCCAACGTCGATCCCGAACTCCTCATGCGTCATACGAAAAGGATGAGGATCTCCTCTCAAGCTCCAGCCCCTTCTCAACCTCCATTGGTTGATGCTTCTCGTAGGGCTCTGGACACCATTAATGATCGATATCAATCCGGTCCTTCTCGCGCTCAACAATCGCCTCCTCTCGATGACGCGATCATGGAGCAATTTCTCGACTTCGAAGGTGGGGCAGGGCCATCTGCCACTGGTGAGAACCCATCTCCCGCCAAGTCCGTCGAATCCGAACATGGTACCGTCGTCGAGAATCAAAATTCTCCTGGTAATAAGTCCCCTGTGCCACCTTCTGATTATTCAGAGGGGCTTGTCGAGGTTCCCCATGAACTCAAAACCATTTTTCACGCCCCTCACAAGGTTCCGGTCAATGATGAACTTGCCAAGGCTCTGGACGCTCGAAAAGACTCGGAAATTGGTAAGATTTCTATAGAATTCTGTGCGTTTCTGACTTGTCAGCTACTCTCTGGGCCCGCCATTCTTTCTCCTCTGTTCGTCTCGCTCTGAAGGATGAAGCCCTCGATCGCTTTCGCGAGACTGGCGCCATCAAGCCCACTGTCAAATGGTTTGGTAACGCCGTGAGCTCTTTTTTCTTCGTATTCCACCGAGTTCTAACTGTCAGCTTGATCGCTTGGCTCAAGGTTGGCGACTTCGTAACAAGAATGGTGCTGTTGTCCGTCTCGAGGGTGAGCTTTGCTCCAATTGCCAGCGTCGTCTCGATGGCGGAGAAGATTTTCGTGTAGGTTGTATTGGTCCTCGTGAGTCTTCCTTCTCTACCTGTTCGATATTGATGCAACTTAGTTGGTGGTGTTTGTGGAGAGTGCTCTGCGAAGGGAACCTCAAAGTGTTTGGTGAAAACCAACAATCCCGAGTCCAAATTTCGCGAGGTATCTATCTTCTTCCTTCGAATTTGGTCGATGTTGATGTAAAGGGTATTACTGTCGGAGCCCAGACTGTCACTTCCAAGGTTACCTTTGTCCTGGAGCACGAACTCTGTGCTGTCTCGGCCCGATATCGATCCCTTTCCTCCCAAGATCAATCCTCTTCCCTTACTCAACTCTCCGCTTACATCCATCTTTTCTCTTCTCTTCTCCTTCCTCTTCCCCCAGTACATCTGGGTCTTTACAAATCTCTCCATCTCATTCCTTCCGACTATGTTCCTCCTTCTCCCTCGGAAACCTTGGATCATCTCACCTCCTCTGGTGATCCTACTGGATTGAGTTCCTCCCAACCAGTCGCCGGTCCCTCCTCTTCTCCTCATACTCCTCTTCCTAGCAATGTCATTCGTATTCCTGCTTCGGCCCGTCGTCCCCGAGCCAATTCTAACGTCTCCATCAACTAGTGTGTTTATATTCCTCCATTTGTAGCTATATTTCCTGTGTATGCATTTATTTCCAACCCAGTTTTGTTGATCTTGATCGAATTCTCACTTTCTTCTGGGGTCCTTTTTCCTCTTTTCCAGAAATTCACCAAAAACGGCCAATTCTTCTACATTTTCTCGTGGTTCCCAGTCATAGGCCGCATTCCCTGTGTATCCTAACCATTTCACCTTGAATTCCTCCTTTCCTCGTCAAATTCTGCTGTCCACAATTGCTTCCACATGGAATTCCTCCTGGCCGTTTATTACTACAGGTGGTGGGGGTTGTATCTGTCGACCTGGTATCATGTCTTTAGGATATGGTTCCAACAGCGTCACATTGAAGACATTGTGCACCTTCATTGATGGAGGTAGATCCAATTCGAAAGCATTTTTTCCGACCTTCCTTATGATTTTAAACGGGCCAATGTATTTTGCTTCTAATTTTCGACTGGGTCGTTCCGTCGTAAGATACTTTGTACTCAGTAGTACCTGTTCTCCCTCTCTGAATTCTTCTGGGATGCTTTTGTGCCTCCTGTTGTAGTATTCCCCACTAATCTCATTAGCCATTCTGACCTGTTCTTGAACAGCCGTATGTAATTCTCCCATATCTCTCCATTTCTTCTCTAACTTGTTTGACTTCGATCAAATATCGTGTGAATGGATGTCGTAGTGTGGCACATAGCCGTAACAGGCTTCAAAGGGACACAGACCGTGGCTACTATGTGGCGAACAGTTATAAGCAAATTCAGCAATTGGTAGAAGTTGATCCCAATTGTCCATGTTGTAGCTCACATACATTCCAAGTAGGATTTCCATCTGTTGGTTCACTCGTTCAGTCTGGCCGTCTGTTTGAGGATGATATGCAGTTAAATATAGGTTTTTTATTCCCAGGGATTGACATATTTCCTTCCAAACCTCTGCTGTAAACTGGGTTCCCCTGTCTGATACGATTGTTCGAGGTACCCCATGCTTTGAAAAGATCTCCTTGATGTATATGTCAGCCACCTTGTTTGCTGTTAGTCTGGTTGTGCATGGAATAAATCAAGCCATCTTGCTTAATCGATCCACTATTACTAGAATTGCGTCGAATTCAGTCGACTTCGGCAAAGGCCCTACCATGTCCATCGAGATATCTGTCCACGGGAGTGTGGGCACTGGCAATGAGACTAGATGTCCGTATGGTTGATGTCGATGAGTCTTATGTCGGTTACAGATTTCACATCCTTTTACGTATTTCGCGATATAATCGTCTAAATGGGGCCAATAATAGTCCTCTTTGATCATAGTGATGGTTTTGTCTCTTCCTGGGTGTCCTACTAATATCGAATCGTGTCTTGCTCTCATTACTTCTAACCTTGCTCGTCCCTCTGGTATGACTACTCTATTCTTGTACAAGAGCAATCCACTTTGTGTCCATGATACCACTGGGGTCTCGTTGCTAATCTGTGTCTTCTGTGTGTCCTGTGTGCTATGTGTCTGTGTGTCCTGTGTGCTATGTGTCTGTGTCAATTGTAGTCCTAGTCGTCGTATGTTTGCTATATCTTCTGAGTCGTTGAGTCTGTTTTTGATGAGTCCAAATAATGAGTCTTCCCGGATTGCTCCTCTTACTATGTGTCTGGTTCCTGAGTCTATCGAATCCGATCCATGTTCCTCGTATTTTGGTAGCAATTGTAGCCAGTTTCCTTTGTTTAGGTCTGGGTCTTTACTACTCCCTCTTCCCGGGTGATAATCCCCTCGTCTTGTTAAAGCATCTGCTCCCCCATTTTTGCTACCTGGTCGATAAGTAATTTCTATGTTGAAGTCTCCTAATATTTCCAGCCACCTCATTTGTCTTCGATTCAGTTGTCGCTTACTTTGGAAGTACTCCAGGTTCTTGTGATCCGTAATGACCTTTATGACATCACTACTGTTAGCCAAGTATGGTCTCCATGCTACCAAGCAGTCCACAATGGCTAGTAGTTCCTTTTCTCCCACTGTGTAGTTCAATTCGCAGGGTGTCATTGCTCGAGACCAATATGCAACCGGATGGAGTTCCATGGTCCCTTTTATCGATGGGTGAGCAAACCTTTGGGACGCTATCGCACCTATAGCACAGTCAGATCCATCGGTTTCGATCCAGGTTGGTCGGGTTCTGTCAAAATGTCGAAGTACCAGTGCTGTCGTGAAGGTTTTCTTTAAGTTTTCAAAGGCCTTTTGACATTCCTCTGTCCAATTCCAAGTCTGATCCTTCCTGGTCAGACGGGTGAGAGGACCCACAATATGTGAGAATCCTTTGATGAATCGTCAATAGAAATTGGCAAATCCTAGAAAAACTTGAGTATCTCGGACTGTCATTGGTTCTCCCCATTCTAGAATGGCTTTCACCTTGTCTTGATCCATTTCGATTCTTTTGTGTCCGATTACATACCCCAGAAACTTCACTTCGTCGCAACTCCATTCACACTTCCTCGGGCTAACGACCAAGTCGTTTTCAAGTAATCGGTCTAATACCTTTTGGACAATTATCTGATTGTTTTCGATCGTGTCTGAGTATACCGTGATGTCGTCTATGTAAACTACCACTCCTTCATCTAACAGGTCGTGGAACATATCCTGCAGGAAGTTTTGAAATGTGGCTGGTGCGTTGCATAATCCATCCCTTAGAACAGTGCTTTCAAAGCTACCATGTCGTGTTCGTAGAGCAGCTTTATGTTCATCTCCTTCTTTTATTCTGACTAGTTGGTAGGCCCCTTTCAGGTCGAGTTTGGTAAACACCTTTCCCAATTGGAGTCGATCGAGTAAGGTCGAGATAAGTGGCATTGGGTACGAATCCTTGATGGTTACCTTGTTAAGTGCCCGGTAATCTGTAACTACTCGATAGGGAATGACTCCTTTCTTGGGGACCAGGAATACTGGGGACCCATAGGGCGATTTACTTCTTCGCAGATGTCCACTAGTTAGTCCATCATTGATCCACTGCTTCAGGAAAGCATCCCCATGCTCGTCCAGCTGGTAGATTGGTCCTGGTTTCAGTTCAGCCCCTGCTACTAATTCGATCTCGTGGTCACATTCTCTTCTTGGTGGTAGTCTTCTTGCTCTTTCTACCTTGAATAATTCGAGGTACTGGTGCCATTGTGTCGGTATGATTTGTCGTAGTTCCTCCTCACTCATTTCGACCTCCCCTTTCTCCAGTGTTGCTCCTCTTATTAATCCTTCCTCTAATCTTGGATATTTCCAACCAGTATCTAGTCCAATCCCGTCGAATTCGATCAGTCCCTTTCCACAATCGATCCTTGCTCTAAACTGTCTCAAGAAATCTAGTCCTACTAGTACTTCTGGTCCTTCGTATGCCATAACATTCAGTCGAGTTGCAATCCTGAGTCCTTTTCCTAGATCTAATTCTGCTTCTACATATTCGGTCACTAAAGTCGCGGTAGTTCCGTCCAGAAACCTAATCTTCCTTGGTACTTGATATTGTTTCTTTGGGAATAGATGATATAATGGACAGGCCGGCTGCACATATCTTCCTGTAGCTCCGGTATCGATTAACATTCCAATCTGTATGGTATCTTCCTTTGTTTGTATTTTTATATATATTATGGCCGAATCATTACTGAGATCTATTGGTATCTGAATTTTCTGCGATCCGGGTAGATCCTGGCCGCAAGTGGTCGCATCACTTAGGCCAGGTAGTCGTTTCCCTCTTCTTCAAAGGTCACTGCCATTCCTCGAACTAATGGCCCTTTGGATCCAGTTGGGATCGAGTTCGATCCACTAGGAATTGGTGAGCTATGCGGATTTGGGGATCCCCTAATACTATTTCTCGTGTTTCCTCCATTTGGACAGTTGTTGGCATAATGTTCTGGACTTCTACATTTGAGGCAGTGTCGGTTCTCTCTTCTCCAGTTCATTTCATTCTCGCTGAGGCGTCCCCCATCCTCAGTCCATGTGACCGGGGGGTCGCTGGGTAGGCCAAAGTTCATCATCCCTGGTTTTCCACCTGGCAAGGGTCCTCTACCGGTTGAATGTGGTGTTCGTTCCAAGGAGTTCGAAGGACTACTATCCAGTCGTGTCGAACTCGATCGTGAAGGGACCCAGGTCGTTTCATTTTTACGCCTAGCAGCCCATCGATTCGCTGCAATCATAGTCTCAGCCATCCGTTGATTTTCTTCGGTCCCAATGACATGTTGTTTGAAGTAGATCCAATCCGATTTGGTTCGAGGATCGGTGTTATTTACTACTACCACCTTCAGTAGTTCTTCTTTCAGACCCTGTATGGCTGATGCGATTTTCATTGCATCTGGTACCTTCCCAAGATGAGTTGACCAAAGTTCAAAGTTGGCGAAGTACTCGGCCGCCGTATCAGTCTGTCTTAACTCTTGCAATTTCCTCATAGCCGTACCTGCCATGTTACTGTCTCCAAATTGAGTTCGTAAGTGTTGCACGAATTTGTCGTAGCTCTCTAACCATTCGGTCGAATTCCATATACTTGGATTGGTTATGGCCGGGGTCAAGAGCATTTGAGGAGTACCTCGAAGGTACCCGTACATGAACAGGATTTTCCTGCGGTCCGTAGTGTACTCGGCCCCTTTGAATTCGAAGTTCATATGGCAGGCTGCCAGGAAGTTGTCAAGTTCGCCACGTTCCCCACTAAAGGTGGGTGGATCTGCACACCTGGTTCTTCCAAGTCGTTCGTTGTGGAGTACTCTTTGATCCAGAGACGGTTTGGTTTCTTCGAGTTCGATCGAAGTTGCTTTCCTTGGAGCGAGTACCTGGTTCTGTTGGTCAGCCTTTATTGTAGCTAATTCTTCTTTTAATGCGTTCTGTTCCTTCAGTTGCATAGTCATGATGGCTAGCAATTGTGACAACTGATTGGCTAATTCATTCAACGGATCTGTGGTAGGGGTGCTATGAGGAAGATCATGTGAAATGGTAGTTCTCGAAGAACTTGTTGGTGTTTCTACCTCTGGGCCCAGCCCTTGTTCCAGACCCTCCTCTCCAGGTATCATTTTCCTCGCCTTTCCTCTGGTAAGCATGCAATCCTTTCCACTTCGACCCAAGGCGCGTAAGGCTGATTCTTCAACTTGTAACGGTACTGGAAACACGATGACTAGGTCGCAGGTTGGGTCGAAGTCGATGGAACTCTCGTAGAAATCTATGTGTCTCTGGTGCTAATGGATCGTGTCTCCTCTGCAATCGATGTAGCCAAAGAATGATATTGAAGAATCAGCAAAGTTGGTACTTTGCTGATTGTACTATATATTGTCTACAGGTGTCCGTGTCCTCCTCTCAGTTCCTACTGCAAGCGTCTATGTACATACTCGGACAGGTGAAAAACCGCTTTTGAGCAAACCCAGTGGGGAAATCTCGAAAAGGGAAAACCCGTCCCTACCTACTGCAGCACTGCTTCCAACTCTCGCCGTTCTCTTTCCTAATCCGTCGAACTCGATGGAGTTCTCTCGATTCATTGTTACTCCGTAACACATGGCCCAAATGGTCATGCCACTTTGAAGCAGCACGGATCTTCAGTCTGTCACGACCTCCCCGGCAGAGCTTCGAAGGGTCACGGTCTTCCTTCCGTCACCTAACATCTTACATGGAATGTCCGGTCTTAGAAATCTCCCTGCAAATTATATCTTATGTCCGGTATAGTCTCAGCCAAGTGATCATGCATGCCCCTAGCTGTATGAACTGTGCTACTAAGTATCCTCCCTGTCTTCCACCATTTTGTGTTCTTGAGTTTGCTACTTTAGCTTGTTTCATCATGACTTTCAAAAGTACTAACCCAACGGGACAGGCGCTCTGCACGGAATTGTACAATAACACCCTTGACTTCACTCCTATTGCTGCGCAGAATCAGTGATGTAGGATGTGCCCCACCCACCTTCCAACAGGGCTGTGCGCCACACACTAACTCTGCCACAAGCATAGCTATTTCTCCGTTTCAAATGGAAAATTCAGAAAGGAGCGGTGTGTGAACAATTTGCCACCCACCAGTTTATACAGAAAGGGTGGTTTCTAGATCTTTGTATTTGATCTATTTAGTATACATAACTCTCTGACATTAATGCAAGCTGATCTGCACTATGGACCAACCGACTCACCGTACCAAACTCTATGCGCCACGCCTTACGTGCACTTCAACCCCTTCGAAGTTGCTTCTGCTGTCACCTGGAAGGGTGGGCCATTGACCATTGAGCAGGACACCAAACTTGAGAAATTTGGCAGAGAAATTGTGCGGACTGGGCGCCAACTTAAGAGTGGATCACTCCCGGTCTCGGTGGAAGAATGGCTGGACACTTATAAGCAAGCTATTGTGGTATGTCGGCGTACACCAGAATACAGCGGGTGCGCTGTTTCTTTGTACCTGGAGCACAACAAGTTGGACACAGGTCCAACCTCAGTCTACCGACACTTTGTCAGGGAGGTCTCCCTTTACCGTTCATTGGCAAACACCCATACGTCAAAACCTAGAACTATTGAGATTGGGCTCCTTGTCCGCAACTCCAGATGGGAGCAATTGGTTGATACAGCTAATACTACTCCAGAGGAGAATGTGCAATTGACAAGAAGCATAAAAAGCAAGGTTCAGGTGGGTCTGGACACATACCAAGGGAGACTTTACAATGCAGAAACTTCTAAAGCCACTTACGACACTAAACACCGCATTCTCTGCAGGTATGTTGGTGCTGCTATGGAGACTATCAGGGATTGGCGGATCTCTCATGATGAAGATCTGACTCTGAAGGTTTTGAATGAGACGGAAGTGGAACAAAAGATGTGCTCTTATCTACTGAGCCAGTTCCACAACTCCCATGTCTGAGCCCAAGCATCTCCTGTGGGCTGTTTGGCCCAAACGTCAAACCAGTCCTACTCTTGCAGCTAGCCAGAAGTACCAAGGAATGAGATACATGCATACATAGTTCTGAGAATTGCAATTTGTGGTCACTGTATCGTGCAATACTTGTACCTGTACTTGAATTTCTGCCAATTGAAACCCTGATGCAGGTGGATGGTACAACAGCGGGAGACAACATGAAACATTGGTACTGCTGCTTATGAGCTATGCTATAGACGATCTCAACCGTCGGCCATTGTGTTGAGTATGTTCACACAAATAGCAATCGAACCAAGCTGACTTCTTAGAGGATCGGGAAGCCGCCAAGTACTGGGCAGGAGACCCATACCACGCCGGAGATACCTACGTTGCTAGATGATTCGGTACGCGTTCCATCCGCCCCTTCAGCTATAGCAAAATTAGTACTCTGCCCTAGGTTTCCCCTATAGAGAGGTGGGTGTGAACTTTCACACTTTCCTTTCAATGACACAGCCCCAATGAGTCTAGATGCTCCATTAAGCGGAGTATGGCCAGAAGGAAAGAGACGTAGAACGTGGAAGCCATGGTTTCCGTGTCAATATATAGTCTATCAAACGCCCCTCCTCCTCCACTTCTATCACCAAACTGTTAGCCGATAGAATCGGGCCAGGACGGCCGAACCGCCGTTAGATAATTACCCCTTCCATCGAATATTTCTCGGTTCAACTTATCCTCTGAACTTTATTCGATCGTCTCTGGTTTTATGCGTGTGAGTGGAATGTGATAAGTATAGAGACATGTAGAATTGATGCATGCTCTTTTTTCCCTCTGTATTACCATCTAATTATCAGCAATCATACCCCTCTTTCAGACAACTTTGACAATGACCAAGTCACATAAAGTTCATTCCCAGGCAAAAATCTCTGGAACTTCCAAGGTTTTGAAGTCCTCTGCTGTTTCAGAGGCCACAAAGTCCACAAGTGCTCCAACAATACGGAAGGGGGAACTCTCTTGCCTCCAGTTGCCTCTCCGGTTCACCTGGAGATATGGCCTTACTTTGTCAGCCAGGCAACACAAAACAAGCTGGTTTATGATTATTTTGGTATAGCCAGTGTGATTCCTAGCAACATCTCAGAAGAGTGCCGCAACTCTTACTTGACTTTAGAAAGGAGAATTAGAAAGCAAATCCCCATATGCGGACCAGGCGCTTGCACTCCGACCAGAGATGGTTGGTACCACAGGTGTTCAATGATGATTGCGGATATCTTGAGTGTTCCTCCATCCAATAACGTGACTGCAGTTGTGCACAAAAACTATGACATGTCTAATTCTGAACATCCGGTGACTAAACATTGGCAAACAGTGACTTCTCGTCGCTTTAGCAACAGTGAAGAATCAACTCCGGTGACTATTATCATGTCTCCCCGTGGTGGAAAACCTTTCATGATCATGACAGAGCTTGTGAATAGTGCAATAGAATCTCTCCGTCAAAGAACAGAACAGAGGGTGCATATGTGTGTACATTCCCCATTAAGTGCACAATTGCGTAGTTTAACTCAAGTAGGGGAAGTCCACAAGGCTTGGGAACTTTACTCAAGGCGCGTGGTAGGAGCAGCACTCTCCGTTTATGACGATTTGATAGCAACTGGCTCCTTGCCTGAAGGAAGTTTGAACATACAACAGCATGCATGTTGGGAGAAACGTCAAAGTCTTAACAGTACAAGGCTTGAACCCTTTGAGGGGGAGAAGCTTGGCTACTGTCATTGTGGAATGTTTACTGATAATTAGACGATAATACAGAGGGGAAAAAGAGCATGCATTGATTCTACATGTCCCTATACTTATCACATTCCACTCACACGCAGTAAACCAGAGACAATTGAATAGAGTTCAGAGGATAAGTTGAATGGAGAAATATTCGACGGAAGGGGTAATTATCTAACAGCGGTTCGGCCGTCCTGGGCCTGATTCTATCGGCTAACACTCCCCCACGGGACAATGCATGACTCTGCGGTAGTCCCGGACAATTTATTGATGGTGACAGCGAGGTTTGTGATGATGTAGAAGGTAGTAATGATGAAATGTTGAGTGTTATGTGCGTGGCAGTAGTGGTTGGTGAAATCGTGAAATGAATTTTGGTGGGGCCCTGCACTAGGGCTCAGCTCTGTCATGTGGTGTCCACCCACTACCGACGTCTCACTCTTCTCTTGCACTACCATCACTTCATCACTTTTATCTCCACCAAACGGTATGTCCAATTTTTGTCTTTCTCCACTTTGATCACTCATTTCTGACTGTCTGAACTTCCTTCTATCCTGTCTACTTCTTAAAACTTCAGGTTTGGTAGTAGAATCGCAAGAATCTTTGAATCTCCTTTGTGTCCCTGGCTGACGATATATTTAAAAATCACCACCAACCACAATATTTTTATTTTCATGACGAACATCTTTATGTCTAGGGCTGGTTTTCTTCTCCATGATTTGTTTAGGCCGGAGGAAAGAAAGGGTATGCGGTTTACGTCCTATGGTGTTAACTCGACTGATTTTTGGAAGTTTCATTGATGATGGTATACTCTCTTGGTGCATTGATTGGTACCTTGTCCAATTCCCAGGGCCTTTTGGCAGATCTCTCACACGGGGGACAGAGAGCCTCCTCTCCTTTGTTTGATTTGCTTTTCCAGATGGAGGTGTGGATAGATGTCACAGCCGTTGAACAACTACTTTCTAACAGACCAATGGTCGATGAACCTCGGCTAACTTGACACTTCTAAGTCGATGTCTCACCCAACCAGGAGGGCACAGCCGTTGAAAGGAGTGTAACTACGATGTACTTCAGCGTAGTTACTCTAAGTGGGGGTTTGTTCTACTGATGGCAATGTATCTCGATTTGAATATAGCTACCTCTATCTGTCTTTCACTACTGACAACAATCAAGGATCACTGAAGAACTTCAGCAATCTGTAACTATCTATACTTCACTTCTCTCCTCATGAACATCTCTCAACTCCTACACAGCCTCACGCTTAGCCCTCTTTGTTCAACTTCACCGTTCCTCACCATATCCCCAATATCCTACTTGGCTAACTTGGCCGCACTTTGTCTTGCTCCCTTGATCTCCGTCTCCTAACTTCACCGTAGTTCTCCGTCAGGCGCGGTTGTTGGGACTAATAATCCCTAGGTACCCGTAACTTTGTCATAGTTGGTTTCAGTGGTTTGGGTTGTGATGGTTGATGACAGATAGGGGTTCAGTGATGGTGAAAGGAGGGTCAATGATGGTGGTTGTAAGGAGATGTTACAATACGGTTTGTGACATTTGTCCTCTGGTGAGTACCTGGTTTTCTCGCTAGTGATATCAATCCTTGATTACCACAATTCAAGACAGAAGGATTTGGCAGATTATAGCCCAGCTCCCTCAGCAATCCTCGCAACCACTGAGCTTCCTTTGCTGCTTCAGCCATCACAATGTATTCTGCTTTGACCGTCAATGACAATACTGTAGCATGTTTTTTTGAAGTCCATGTTATCGGTGAGTCGTTCATCATAAACATCCAGCCTGTTGTTGATTGTTGTGTGTGTTTACAACCTGCCCAATCGGCAACTACCCATCCTGCTAGATTGCTAGCCTTGCCACTGAGACAAATACCATGTAGATATGTGGACCAAAGGTATGTGATTACCATTATCCCTTCCTCCCACACTTTCTTTGTTGGTTTGGTGAGGTACCTAGCTAGGTATGAGGCTGCATAGGATATATTGGGTTGAGTACATGTGGCTAACCACTGTAGACATCCTATTAACTCTTGAAATGGTCAAATTTCACTTTCCATCTCCGAAATCGATGGATTTTTGGCAGTGAGGGGTAATGGTGTTTTTTTATCTCAATGTAAGTTGTTTTCAAGGAACTTCTGAACTATCTTATCAATATATGCTGGCTGGCTTGACCATATCGTCTTTTCTTCTCTGTTCCTTGTTACCTTCATACCTAGAATGGTACTTATCTCCCCCAGGTTGGTTATTATCCACCCTTTTCCTAGTCCATCAAAATTTTCTTTGCTTCTTCCTTCGATTTTGTGGCTAATACTAGATCATAGACATAGGCTAGCAATATTGCTGCTCCCTGTCACAATAATTGTTCCTTCTCTCTACTGACCGACGGTTGACAAACCTCGGCTAACAACTGTCACGAGACATACTGACCAGCATATGCACGATATAACAGTACCCAACGTGACAGTGTTGTTAAACACTGTGACGAAAAGGCCTATTAATTGGCGGTTAACCCTACCACCAATCGCTGGTTAAATACCCTTCCCCGACATTCGCTCGACTTGTCACACGCTTTGTGACAACTACATTGTTGTGGGGTGTTGATGTCTCACCGAGACAGGGTACTCGTTGGAGAACTACGGCTAACTACGCCGTAGTAATACGTCTAGTGGTAAACAATAAGGGGATCATCCATGAACTGCGGCTAACTTCGCCGTGGTGCGTCAAACTGCTGAATGGTAGCTCCCCTTAACTCAATGGTTGTCGCTACTGAATATATCTCTCACTACTGACAACAATCAAGGATTGCTGAAGAAGTTCAGCAATCTGTAAACTATCTATCCTTCTCCTCTCTACCCATAGAACATCCCTCAACTCCTGCATAGCCTCACGCTTAGTCCTCTTCGATCAACTTCACCGTACCTCGCCATATCCTCGATATCCTACTGCACTAACTTAGCCGCACTTCGTCTTGCTCCCTCCACTCTACTCTGCATCCCTTAATCTCCATCTCCCAACTTTGCCGTGGTCCTCTGCTAGGCGGGGTTGTTGTTACGACCCGGATAATGCCCTAGGGTCATAACCCATATCATACCAAGAGCTGATCTCATTTTCTCGCATTCTCAAGCCACAAGCCACTGAGAACAACATGAGACAGGGTATCTCCATGGGATCTCTAGGAGACATGAGACATCTTTATGAGATACACACAAGATCTCTATGAGACATGAGTCATCTCTATGAGATACATACAAGATCTCTATGAGGCATGAGGCAACCCTATGAGATACATACGAGATCAGCCCAAGGCACGAGACATCTCTAAGATATCTCTTTGGTATCTCTAGGAGACATTCAGGGAAAGATGAGATTAGCATGAGAACACAAGACATGAAGCAAGAGAATAGATTGAGAAGATCACAAGACATCTCTACGAGACATCCTGAGATGTCTCTTGACATGTCTCTAGGTTTGTCTCTATGTAAAGTATATGAACCCCTTCCATAGAAAATGTAGTTCTTGTCACAAACTACGTTGTGACACCTCGATTATCCCACCAACAATGACCCTCCTTTGACCATCCAAACCCCCATCACGACTTAACCTCTTTACTCTACACGTAACTCAGGACATCTGAGACCAAGTATGGCAAAGTTAGACGGGGTTAGGCTAGGTAGGGACAATGGGAGCAGAAGTGCGGCGATGTTAGGCGGAGTTAGTTGAAGGAGGAAGAGGATGGCCGGGGCTCAGGGAAGTTGGACGAAGTGCGTTGAAGTACGTCAAAGCGCGAGAGGGTTGGATGAACGTCTAGGAGGGATAGATAATATTAGCTGAGAAGATCGCTGAAGTTCTTCAGCGATCCTTGATTGTTGTCAGTAGTGAAAAGACAGATAGAGATAGCTATATACAATCGAGATACATCGCCATCAGTAGAACAAAACCCCAGTTAGAGTAACTACACCAAAGTACGCCGTAGTTACTCTCCTTTCGACGTCTGCTCCCTCCTGGTTGGGTGAGACATCGACTTAGAAGCGTCAAGTTAGCCGAGGCTCGTCGACCGTCGGTCTGCTAGAAGATAGTTGTTCGACAGCCGCAACAGTTCTTCTTCTTGAAGGATCAAAACATTATTTGCCACTCTACAAAGACCTCTTCATGACTTACACTTATTTCCGACACACTTCCCTCAACAAAACCCTTGTCCCCATCATCACACACACCCTCATCTGAGCATCATCTTGACTTACTCAGATCCTTCGCAAGTCACTCTAGTCGTCCAACCAAATCGCAAGTCTACGAACAACATAATGCTAACCGTTGTTGGTCAAGCCAACTAAACAGTTGTGGCCCACCTGTCTTTGATTCATTGAGGTCTGTCAAGGTGTTACGACCCTGTCGTAACCCATGTAGTAGATGTCCATATAATATTGTATTGTACCGTATTGTAGTAGAGCTGCAGGTGGGAGATAGCAATTGGTATATACAGACTTGAGTCGCAAACTGATCTTACCGTTTGCACTTGCCATTGGTAGTGTTACGGGGTAACAACGAATCGAGGGAACTCTATCGAGTTCGACGGATTAGGACAGAGGAAAGCGGGAGTTGGAGGCAGTGCTGCAGTAGGTAGGGACGGGTTTTCCCCTTTCGAGATTTTCCCCACTGGGTTTGCTCAAAGCGGTTTTTCACCTGTCCGAGTATGTACATGGACGCTTGCAGTAGGACTGAGAAGAGGAGACGGATACCTGTAGACAGTATATAGTACAATCAGCAAGGTACCAACTTTGCTGATTCTTCAATATCATTCTTTGGCTACATTGATTGCAGAGGAGACACGATTCATTAGCACCAGAGCCCCTAGATTTCCACGAGACATCCATCGAGTTCGACCCAACCTGCGACTTAGTCGTCGTGTTTCCAGTACCGTTACAAGTTGAAGAATCAGCCTTACGCACCTTGGGTCGAATCGGAGAGTGCTGTATGCTCACCAGAGGGAAAGCGCGGAAAATGATACCAGAAAAAGAGGAGTTGGAACAAGGGCTGGTCCCAGAGGAAGAAATACCAACAAGTTCTTCGAGAAGTACCATTTCACATGATTTCACTTCTACCACCACTACCCCAGATCCGCTAAATGAATTATCGCAGCAGTTGTCACAATTGTTAGCCATTATGACGATGCAACAAAAGGAACAAAATGCATTAAGGGAAGAACTGGCTACGATGAAAGCTGACCGACAGAACCAACAGATACTCACATCGAAAGGGGCAAGTTTGATCGAAGTCGAAGAAAACAAGCCGTGTTTGGAGCCAAAACTTACCAACAACGAACGAACAGGAAGAACCAGGTGTGCGGATCCACCTACCTTCAGTGGAGAACGAGGAGAATTGGACAACTTCCTTGCAGCATGTCACATGAACTTCGAATTCAAGGGGGCAGAGTACGCCACCGATCGCAGAAAGATCCTGTTCATGTACGGGTATCTTCGAGGCACCCCTCAAATGCTTATAACCCCGGCCATAACCAATCCAAGTATATGGAATTCGACCGAATGGCTAGAGAGCTACGACAAATTCATCCAGCATTTACGAACTCAATTTGGAGACAGTAACATGGCAGGTACGGCTATGAGGAAATTACAGGAGTTAAGACAGACGGATACGGCCGCCGAGTATTTTGCCAACTTTGAACTTTGGTCCACACACCTTGGAAAGGTACCAGATGCAATGAAAATCGCCTCAGCCATACAGGGCCTGAAGGAAGAGCTACTGAAGGTGGTAGTGGTAAATAACACCGACCCTCGAACCAAATCGGACTGGATCTATTTCAAACAGCATGTGATAGGGACTGAGGAGAACCAACGGATGGCTGAAACGATGATTGCAGCGAATCGATGGGCTGCTAGACGCAAACATGAGACGACCTGGCTTCCCCCTCGATCGAATTCGATGCGATTGGATACTAGTTTGCCCAACCCGGTAGAACGCCACTCACAACCGACTGGTAGAGGACCCTTGCCCGGTGGAAAACCAGGGATGATGAATTATGGTCTACCAAATGACCCTCCGGTCACTTGGACAGAGGACGGAGGACGTCTCAGCGAGAACGAAATGACTTGGAGGAGGGAGAACCGACGTTGTCTCAAATGTAGAAGTCCAGAACATTACGCCAACAACTGTCCAAATGGAGGAAATACGAGAAACAACATTAGGGGATCCCCAAACCCGCATAGCTCACCAATTCCTAGTGGATCGAACTCGGTCCCAACCGGATCCAAAGGGCCATTAGTTCGAGGAATGGCGGTAACCTTTGAAGAAGAGGGAAACGAATACCTGGCCTAAGTGATGCGACCACTTGCGGCCAGGATCTAACAGAATCGCACAAAATTCAACTACCAATAGATCTCAGTAATGACTCGGCTATAATATACATAAAGATACAGACAGAAGAAGATACCCTACGATTTGGAATGTTAATTGATACCGGAGCTACCGGAAGATACGTACAGCCGGCCTGTCCATTATACCATTTATTCCCAAAGAGACAGTATCAGGAACCACGGAAGATCAGATTCCTCGATGGAACAACCGCGACGTTAGTGACCGAGTATGTAGAAGCTGAGTTGGATTTAGGAGCAGGACTCAAGATTGCGACTCGATTGGATGTGATGGCATACGAAGGCCCCGAGGTACTGGTGGGATTGGATTTCTTGAAACAGTTTAGGGCAAGGATCGATTGTGGAAAGGGATTGATCGAGTTCGACGGAATCGGACAGGATAACGGTTGGAAATATCCGAGGTTGGAGGAAGGATTGATAAGAGGAACAGCATTGGAAAAAGGAGAAGATGAGATGAGCGAAGAAGAGTTACGACAGGTCATACCGACACAATGGCACCAATACCTGGAGCTATTCAAAGTGGAACGAGCCAGAAAACTACCACCAAGAAGAGAATGTGACCACGAGATCGAATTGACCCCCGGAGCAGAACTAAAACCAGGACCAATCTACCAACTGGATGAACATGGGGATGCATTCCTAAAGCAGTGGATCAACGATGGTCTGGCCAGCGGCCATCTACGAAGAAGTAAATCACCTTATGGGTCTCCTGTATTCCTGGTTCCAAAAAAGGGAGTGATTCCCTATCGAGTGGTAACGGATTATCGTGCGCTTAACAAGGTAACCATTAAGGATTCATACCCAATGCCACTCATCTCGACACTACTCGATCGACTTCAATTAGGAAGGATCTTCACTAAGCTCGATTTGAAAGGGGCTTACCAGTTAGTCAGGATAAAGGAAGGAGATGAACAAAAGGCTGCCTTGCGAACAAGATACGGCAGTTTCGAGAGCACAGTCCTAAGGGATGGGTTGTGTAATGCACCAGCCACCTTTCAGAACTTTCTACAAGACATGTTTCACGATCTACTTGACGAAGGGGTAGTAGTTTATATCGACGATATCACGGTATACTCCGACACGATCGAAAACCATCAGATAATTGTCCAAAAGGTATTAGATCGACTACTGGAAAACGATTTGGTCGTCAGTCCGAGAAAATGCGAATGGAGTTCAAATGAAGTGAAGTTCCTGGGGTACGTAATAGGACACGAACGGATCGAAATGGATCAAGAAAAGGTGAAAGCTATTCTAGAATGGGGAGAACCCATGACAGTCCGGGATACTCAAGTGTTCTTGGGTTTTGCGAATTTCTATCGGAGGTTTATCAAGGGGTTTTCGCATATTGTGGGACCTCTCACACGATTGACTAGGAAGGATCAAGCTTGGAACTGGACACAAGAATGCCAAAAGGCTTTTGACGATCTAAAGAAAACATTCACCACAGCACCAGTACTTCGACATTTTGATAGGACCCGACCGACTTGGATCGAAACCGATGGATCCGACTGCGCGATAGGTGCAATAGCGTCTCAAAGATTCCCTCACCCATCAATAAAAGGAACCACCGAACTTCACCCAGTAGCGTACTGGTCTCGAGCAATGACGCCCTGTGAGCTAAACTACACGGTGGGAGAGAAAGAATTATTAGCCATCGTGGATTGCTTGGTCGCCTGGAGACCCTACTTGGCTAACAGTAGTGATGTTATAAAGGTCATTACCGATCACAAGAACCTAGAATACTTCCAAAGCAAACGACAACTAAATCGAAGGCAGATGAGATGGTTGGAAATATTGGGAGACTTCAACATAGAGATCACTTACCGACCAGGCAGCAAAAATGGGGGAGCAGATGCTCTGACTAGACGAGGAGATTATCATCCGGGAAGGAGTAGCAAGGACCCAGACCTAAACAAAGGTAACTGGCTACAATTGCTACCGACACACGAACAAATTGAATCGAATTCGATGGACTCAGAACACAAAGGACCAAGACACATAGTAAGAGGAGCAATCCGGGAAGACTCATTATTCGGACTCATCAAGAACGGACTGAAAGACTCAGAAGACATAGCAAACATACGACAACTAGGACTACAGATGACACAGACACATAGCACACAGAGCACACAGAGCACCCAGAACACACAGGACACACAGGACACACAGAAGACACAGGCTAGCAACGAGACACCAATAGTATCATGGACACAGAGCGGATTACTCTTGTACAGAGACAGAGTAGTCATACCAGAGGGACAGGCAAGATTAGAAGTAATGAAAGCAAGACACGATTCGATACTAGTGGGTCATCCAGGAAGAGACAAAACTATCACCATGGTCAAAGAGGACTATTACTGGCCACATTTGGACGAGTATATTGCAAAATACGTAAAAGGATGCGAGATCTGTAACCGACACAAGACTCATCGACACCAGCCGTATGGACATCTGGTCTCTTTACCAGTACCCACACTGCCCTGGACAGATATCTCTATGGATATGGTGGGACCCCTACCAAAATCGACCGAGTTCGACGCGATACTGGTGATAGTCGATCGACTAACCAAGATGGCTAGATTTATTCCATGTACAACTGGACTAACAGCGAACAAAGTGGCCGACATCTACATCAAGGAGATCTTTTCAAAACATGGAGTACCTCGAACAATTGTGTCAGATAGGGGAACTCAGTTTACGGCGGAAATTTGGAAGGAAATATGTCAGTTCTTGGGAATAAAGAACTTATACTCGACTGCGTATCACCCTCAAACAGATGGACAAACTGAGCGAGTAAATCAACAGATGGAAATCCTGCTCGGAATGTATGTAAACTACAACATGGACAATTGGGATCAACTTCTACCAATTGCTGAGTTCGCTTATAACTGTTCGCCACATAGTAGCCACGGTCTGTGTCCCTTTGAAGCCTGTTACGGCTATGTGCCACACTACGACATCCATTCGCACGATATTCGATCAAAGTCAAACAAGTTGGAGAGGAAATGGAGGGATATGGGAGAGTTACATGCGGCTGTTCAAGAACAGGTCAGGATGGCTAATGAGATTAGTGCCGAATACTACAACAGGAGACACAAGAGTGTACCAGAAGAATTCAGAGAGGGAGAACAGGTACTACTGAGTACGAAGTATCTTACGACGGAAAGACCCAGTCGAAAATTAGAAGCAAAATATGTTGGCCCCTTCAAGATCATAAGGAGAGTGGGGAAAAATGCTTTCGAATTAGATCTACCTCCATCAATGAGAGTGCACAATGTCTTCAATGTCACGTTGTTGGAACCATATCCTAGAGACATGATACCAGGTCGACAGATACAACCCCCACCACCTGTAGTAATAAACGGCCAGGAGGAATTCCATGTGGAAGCAATTGTGGACAGTAGAATTCGACGAGGAAAGGAGGAATTCAAGGTAAAATGGTTAGGATACACAGGGAATGCGGCCTATGACTGGGAACCACGAGAAAATGTAGAAGAGTTGGCCGTTTTTGGTGAATTTCTGGAAAAGAGGAAAAAAGATCCCAGAAGAAAGTGAGAATTCGATCAAAATCAACGGAATTTATTGGGAAATAAATACATACACAGGAAATATGGCTACGTATAGAGAGATATAAAATACACTAGAAGTTGGAGGTGGTAGAATTGGCTCGGGGACGACGGACCGAGGCGGGAATACGAATGACATTGCGGGGGAGAGGAGTATGGGGAGAAGAGGAGGGACCGGCGACTGGTTGAGAAGAAGTCAATCCGGTTGGATCAGCAGCAGAGGTGAGATGATCCAAGGTTTCAGAAGGAGAGGGAGGGGTGTAGTTGGAAGGAATGAGATGAAGAGATTTGTAGAGGCCCAGATGTACTGGGGGAAGAGGAAGAAGGAGAGAGGAAAAGAGGTGAATGTAAGCGGAGAGTTGGGTGAGAGAAGAGGATTGATCCTGGGAGGAAAGGGATCGATATCGGGCCGAGACAGCACAGAGTTCGTGCTCCAGGACAAAGGTAACCTTGGAAGTAACAGTCTGGGCTCCGACAGTAATACCCTTTACATCAACATCGACCAAGTTCGAAGGAAGAAGATAGATACCTCGCGAAATTTGGACTCGGGATTGTTGGTTTTCACCGAACACTTTGAAGTTCCCTTCGCGGAGCACTCTCCACAAACACCACCAACTAAGTTGCATCAATATCGAACAGGAAGAGTAGGAAGGCTCACGAGGACCGATACAACCGACACGAAAATCTTCTCCACCATCGAGACGACGCTGGCAATCGGAGCAAAGCTCACCCTCGAGACGGACAACAGCGCCATTCTTGTTACGAAGTCGCCAACCTTGGGCCAAGCGATCAAGCTAACAGTTAGAATTCGGTGGAATACGAAGGAGAAAAAGCTCACGGCGTTACCAAACCACTTGACAGTGGGCTTGATGGCCCCAGTCTCGCGAAAGCGATCGAGGGCTTCATCCTTCAGAGCGAGACGAACAGAGGAGAAAGAAAGGCGGGCCCAGAGGGTAGCTGACGAGTCAGAAACGCACAGAATTCTGTAGAAATCTCACCAATTTCCGAGTCTTTTCGAGCATCCAGAGCCTTAGCAAGTTCATCATTGACCGGAACCTTGCGAGGGGCGTGAAAAATGGTTTCGAGTTCATGGGGAACCTCGACAAGCCCTTCGGAATCAGAAGGTGGCACAGGGGACTTATTACCAGGAGAATTTTGATTTTCAACGATGGTACCGTGTTCGGACTCGACAGATTTCGCAGGAGATGGGTTCTCACCAGTGGTAGATGGCCCTGCCCCCGCTTCGAAGTCGATATATTGCTCGATGACCTCGTCATCGAGAAGAGACGATTGTTGGTCGCGAGAAGGGCCGGATTGATATCGATCCTTAATGGTGTCGAGAGCCCTTCGAGAAGCGTCAACCAATGGAGGTTGAGAGGGAACTGGCGCTTGGGAAGTAATTCTCATTCTTTTCGTTTGACGCATGAGAAGTTCGGGATCGACGTCGGGGAGAATGGCCACAGTAGAGGCCCGAGTTTGACGAGAAGAGATAGACGAGGACAACTAATCTCGTCAGCCAGTGATAAACAGGAGGAAGTGCATCGAATTCGAAGAGAATTGCTTACAGTACGCTTAGACATGCTCACAGACAGGTCAGAGTTGGAAGGATGCTCTAAGATATGAGTAAGATATGGATGGATAATGATAGATAAGTAAAAAGAATGACAAACAAGAGGTAAAGAGAGAATGAGGAGGAAAGAAGAGAAAAAAGACGGGGAGGTAACTTGGTCAGTAATTTCTCGATCACATTGGAGGTCCGTGCGGGTGACGCGTTTTCATGGCAACCGTCACACTAGCGTGGGTATGATGTCAGGGCGCACCAAAGGTGTCTAAGAACAATCCATGTGCATCACCTGGTTACAGGGTTCAGGATCCTCGGCGAGGATCCTTGAGACAGGGGGGGAAACTTGTTACGGGGTAACAACGAATCGAGGGAACTCTATCGAGTTCGACGGATTAGGACAGAGGAAAGCGGGAGTTGGAGGCAGTGCTGCAGTAGGTAGGGACGGGTTTTCCCCTTTCGAGATTTTCCCCACTGGGTTTGCTCAAAGCGGTTTTTCACCTGTCCGAGTATGTACATGGACGCTTGCAGTAGGACTGAGAAGAGGAGACGGATACCTGTAGACAGTATATAGTACAATCAGCAAAGTACCAACTTTGCTGATTCTTCAATATCATTCTTTGGCTACATCGATTGCAGAGGAGACACGATCCATTAGCACCAGAGCCCCTAGATTTCCACGAGACCTCCATCGAGTTCGACCCAACCTGCGACCTAGTCGTCGTGTTTCCAGTACCGTTACAGGTAGCTACCGTTTGCAACTACCAACTGTATGTACCGTTTGTAAGTACCATCTGCACTTACCGTCTGTCAGTACCATCTGTACCCATTTGTAGATACCAACGGTACTTAGCTACCGTCTGCAGCGCAGACGGTGAAGGACAGTAAGGCTCCAGAAAAGCATACAAACCCTTCCGTAGGATCCTTTATAAATCCTTTTCTATTGGTCCTACCAACAGGGCGCGCCTTACATCTAGCCGTTTCTGGGTTGAAGATCGTTAAGACCTTGTCCCAGGTTCTGTCCCTCTCGGGTTCCGTCTTCAGTTCCAAGTGGATGATCCTGTAGAAATGCACTAGAATGGTATTGAGGAATAGACCGGCTTGTTCCTGTGAGTTGAAGATTGTCACAAACCATGTCGTAACATCCCTGACAACCTGTCACGGCCGTCGAACAAGTAATTACTAACAGACCAACGGTCGACGAACCTTGGCTAACTTGACGCTCCTAAGTCGATGTCTCATCAACCAGGAGGGTGCAGACGTCAAAAGGAGTGTAACTACGGTGTACTTTGACGTAGTTACTTGAACTGGGGCTTTGTTCTACTGATGGCGATGTATCTCAATTTGTGTATAGCTATCTGTCTTTCACTACTGACAACAATCAAGGATCGCTGAAGAACTTCAGCGATCTTCTCAGCTAATATGATCTATCCTTCCTAGACGTTCACCCAACCCTCTCGCGCTTTGACGTACTTCAACGCACTTCGTCCAACTTCCCCGAGCCCCGGCCATCCTCTTCCTCCTTCAACTAACTCCGCCTAACATCGCCGCACTTCTGCTCCCATTGTCCCTACCTAGCCTAACTCCGTCTAACTTTGCCGCACTTCTGCTTCTTTTGTTCCTACTTAGCCTAACTCCGTCTAGCTTTGCCGTACTTTGCTGTCCTTATTCTCCAGACCCCTGTACACCTTATTCTCCCGTTGTACTTCCCCGTAGTTGGTCTCAGATGTCCTGAGTTACGTGTAGAGTGAAGAGGTTAAGACGTGATAGGGGTTTTGATGGTCAAAGGAGGGTCATTGTTAGTGGAATAATTGAGGTGTCACGACGTAGTTGGTGACACAACCACCACCACGGACCCTCCTTTCACCATCACTGAACCACTATCCATCACCAACCATCACAACCTCAAACCTCCAAGACCGACTACGACAAAGTTATGAACCTAGTAGGGAGGATTAGTCACAACAACCCCACCTGGAGAAGAACTACGGCAAAGGTAGGAGGAGGAGAATGAGGGAGCAAGGCAAAGTGCGGCTAAGTTAACTGAGCAGGATATTGGGGATAAGGTGAGGTACGGCAAAGTTGAACAAAGAGGACTAAGCGTGAGGCTGTGCAGGGGTTGAGAGATGTTCTATGAGGAGGGAAGAGAAGTATAGATAGTTTACAGAATGCTGAACTTCTGCAGCAATCCCTGATCGTTGTCAGTAGCGAGAGATTTATTCAGTAGCTACAACCATCGAGTTAAGGAGAGCTACCACCGAGCAGTTTGTCATACCACGGCAAAGTTAGCCGCAGTTCATTGTTGATCACCTTACCGATTACCACTCGACGTATTACTACGGAGTAGTTAGCCATAGTCCCCCCGATGAGTACCCTGTCTCAGTGAGACATCAACACCCCAGTACAAAGTAGTTAGCCAAGGCTTGTCAACCGTCGGTCAGTAGAGAAGAAGAAACAATGATTGTGACAAAGATCAATCCAACCAACTTTGCTTCAGCCATTGTCTTCGAGAACTCCTCTACATGTTTAGCTATTTCTTTGGCCGTCACATTGTCTCTCAAGTCAAAGCTAGACAACACTTGATGGACGTTCCTCTGGTTCTTGTTTGTGGCCATCACCTGTATGTTCAAGCAGTGACTCCACATTTCTCTAGCTGACATCTTCTCAGATAAATCAAGCACTACAGCGTCAGACACTGTCCCCATGTGTAACAGTACTGGAAACACAACAACTAACTCGCAGGTTGGGTCAAACTTGATGGAAGTCTCGTGGAAATTTGTGTGTCTCTGATGCTACGTGGTGGATTGTGTCTCCTCTGCAATCAATGTAGCCAAAGAATGATATTGAAGAATCAGCAAAGTTGGTACTTTGCTGATTGTACTATATACTATCTACAGGGATCTGTGTCCTCCTCTCAGTCCTACTGCAAGCGTCTATGTACATACTCAGACAGGTGAAAACCCACTTTGAGCAAACCCAGTGGGGAAGTCTCAAAAGGGAAAACCCGTCCCTACCTAACTGCAGCACTGCTTCCAATTCCCGCCCTTCTCCTTCCTTATCCGTCGAACTCAATGGAGTTCTCTCAATTTGTTGTTCCTCCACAACACCTTGATCATCCCCTGTGCTTTACTCTCCCTTGCTTGCCGCAATCCCCATTCCTTCAACTCCTCTCCAGTGATCCTCCTACCTAACACTTGCCCTTTGACGGGCATTGTAGGAGGTACTGATTTCACCCTCTCAGCTGCAGGCCTAACCCCTACGCGACCAGGTCCGCTATCATTACCCATGACGACATTCCAGACGTCACCTATCTGTAGATACACCTCAATCGACTTCCTCCACGAAGCATACGTTGATGGATTGTAGGATAACTTGGGGAGATTCTTGAACAAATTCTTAGACGACACAGAGGCCATTATGAGGAGAGTTGAAATAGGAACTTGCCTTAGTTATACACAGAGGTATGAGGACTTCCAAATGTTAATCTGTTTACTGATAATTAGATGTTAATACAGAAGGGAAATAGAGCATGCATTGATTCTACCTGTCTCTGTACTTATCACATTCCACTCACATGCAGTAAACCAGAGACGATCGAATAGAGTTCAGAGCATAAGTTGAATGGAGAAATGTTGAGGTAAGGACTAGAATGACAACTTTTCCGTGTGAAAACACTAAATTGACATCACACCCTACAATAACATTGAAGGACTAAAATGACATCACCACTTTTAGGAAGTTTTGGACACTGCACAATGATAATGACACTTTCTAGTATCCCTGTGGGGTTGAAAATATCTTGAAAGAAACAAGTCTCAAAATTCATAGATAGGGATGAAGAATCATGTGAGTTGACTCGTGTCATTCTAGTCCTTTGATGTTATTCTAGTCCCTGGTGTTATTCTAGTCTTTTCACCCAAAAAAAGTGTTCTTCTAGTCCTTACCTCGAGAAATGTTCGGCAGAAGGGGTAATTATCTAACGGCGGTTTGGCTGTCCTGGGCCAATTCTATTGGCTAACAGCATGTGCTCATTATTTTACGAAACCTCCATTCTAGATAGCCAAATCACACCATGCTAATTCATCTCAGACCGTCCAGTACTCCAGAGTACTTGTAATACTGGGTGTGCCAGGTCTCTTCCCACTCCCAAGAATCTGGCGTCTTGGTCACCTGACATTGGGAATTTTGGCCCTAATGCTGTCTCTGACCAAGGTGAATGACAAATACAAACACGTGACCATGACTGGGGTAGCAATACACCAATCATCATGCATTACATGCCCAGCAGCCCAATGTGGTTATACCTCTTTCACCTCTACCACAGAGCAGACAGATACTACAAATACTACTCATATCCACTCTCGAAGTCCACCCTTCAATCTTCGTTTCCACCGTCGAAACAAGCCCCCCCCCTCTTAGCTCTTCAATGTCAAAGATCTCAGGGCGGCAGCATTCCACCTTAGTGTCGCCTCAATTTCCTCCCGTGCTTCGCATCTCCATCTTCTCTACCCATCCGTCGCCTGGATTTCACCTTTGGTTCCTCTACTTCCATCTCATCATATTCCCTTTTCATTCCCGACCCGTAAAGTTCCCCCCTGTCCTTACTCCTGCCTCCTGGACTTGTATTGGTGTACCTTTCTCTGTCTCTCTCCGCAATCATCAGAGCATGCCTATCCCTCTCGGTTAAATTCACCGTATGCCTGTCCCGTTCGCCCGATGTCACGTTGTACCGTTCTCCCGAAATGTGTGAATGCGAGATGACCGGATCGAATGGGCTGGTGGAAGGTCTCGAGCCTCCCGCCCTAGATGGGGAATTTGACCCTTTCATTCGTATTCTGGCCGGAAGTGGGGCTATCTGTCCATGAGGAGTATAAGAAGGCGATGGGGAAGGCTCGATGAGTGTAGTTTCGCCTGACATGGATGGTGTGGAGATATGTGCTCGGCGTGGTGGTGGAATACGAGGTATGAGGTCGGATCGTGTGGGCCCGGCGGTTGTGTGAGAGGGCTGAATGGGCGGTGTCGGGGTGCGCTGTGGATTACTGGTATGAATGGGTGGGTCTGGGCGATGGACGTGATTATTTGGGGACGAGGAAAGTTGCGTGGAATTCAGATGTGCAGCGAGTGCTTGTCGAGTTAGGGTGGCTAACCTTTCCTGAGGGGGGATAATTTCTTCTCCTTCTTCTGATGCGAAAGCTGCCATTGCGGTCTGTGTGTGAGCACGACTTCTGGGGGGGCAGCGGGGACAACAATAATATCCAAGTCGACAATCGAAAAAACTGTAAGGGACGTAAAAGAGTAAAAGGAATGATAAGATTGAGGAAAGAGATATGACATACCTCTCGAGCTTCAGCCCAATCCATGAGTCTCGACAAGCATAGCGTCGCATCGTGTTCAGCGACGATACAGCTCTGCACGATCCCCAGAACATCGTTAAGAGACGCTTTGTAGCCTGCTTGGTATGCATGCTGATATATCAGCTTTTGTCCTTCCACTATACTCCTCGCGTATTCTACTCCTGACACAGTTTTATTTCACAAGAACGCCCGTCCTTTGAGCAACACTGAAAGGGGTGAAGGGGAAATAAGCTCATTTGAAGCTCCACTACGGCGTTCCGAGCGGAAGGGGAAGACAATGTGTTAAGAAGGGGAAAGTCTGATGGTAGGGACGACATACCTTCGAGGTGGCCAAACTCGATTTATACAAGTTGGTAATACTGGTCGCGGCAACTGAAAGTCAGTTTCTCGTCGAATGTACACCACCCCAGTAACAATTTAAGATTTCCATCTTGACTTCGAGCGGATGTGGAAGCTAGGTGGCGAGGAAGCGACGTGGAAGACGTGAGAAGCGGACATGTGAACGGTCGGACTACTGAACTTCCCGAGAGATAGATGTGAAGTGTTATCACATTAGCAATGAGAATTACCCCGTCTGGGATGATGAGGGGGACATTATTGCTTCTTCTGATTCCTCGACTTAAAGGGGTGAAGGGGAGGGTGGCGAATGAGTCATCTTCCATGACCTAGAAGCAATTGATTTGAGTTATATATTTCGAGATGACCCACCTCTGAATCTATCACCCAAATCTCGTTCCGCCGTACCCAGCGGCAAACTCGAGTCGAGTCCTGACAAATCCATCTCTTTCTTCTTCGTGATGATTTCCTCGTACTTCTTTTGTCGTGATTCTTCGTACTTCTTGTCCAATCTCGAGGTCCTTGTCCCGGCTTCTCACTCTGTCTGCAGTCTGATTCCTTCTCGGCTGATTGATTTAATCTGCTCGCGTTTCCGATCGTTCAATGAAAGATTTGACTTGCCCACGTTTCGTGACGTCAACTTGGGTCGTGGCGTTCAACGTCACCGTTTCCACTTTCGTTCCTTCGGCTCCGTTCGTCTTCTTGAAAACAGTCAGACTTCAGGCCGACAACTATGGATAAGTACAGCTGGATACACTGCCGAAGAGATGCTATATCGTAGAAGAGTGAAAGAGGATGTGAGGTGGGAAGAGGAAGCAGAATGTATGTACGAGGTTGTACTCTCCTAAAGGGGGGGATCATATAAAACGCGGGTCGCAGCCAACACTGTTCCGCGCGCAAATGACCACCTGGAATGGAAACATCATCCTTCCCCATACAACCCGTCCAGTGACAGTATATGCATCATTTCCACTACGCCAATCAGCATACACAAGGTCAGTATGGTCCGCCGGATAATGGCAAACTAACGTAGCCCGAAATGAGCACGTATTGTGGCGGTGGAGTCATATTCGAGGCCTATGGTCATGCCAAACACCATCTTGGCCCGGGCCTCACACAAAGTCATCACCTCTTTGAGTTCACTACATGCCTGTAAACGCTCAGCAAAGGGAGAGTCTGGTGACCAGGCAAATCTCTGGGCAATTCCGGACTTGTATCTGTCCCACAAGGGCTCGTCATTCGGAGAGACATGATCATGATATACTATTTGACAAGTGATTTCTGAATCAGTTCTATTATACATCAGACTATAATTGATCTGAATTTCAGGGCCTGGTCTTTCAGGTGGACACTGCTCTTGGTATGCAGCCATCTCTTCCACAGTTGCACAACGTACAAATGCTGTGAGGCTGGTATTTTGGGGGAAGCTGGTATTCTGGTTGGCTGCAGCTTGTGATACAAGTCCCACCAGTTCATTCACATCGCAGGGCAGCGATCCGCCGTTGAGTTCCATGGCAGAAGAGAACAACCTCACCCCATAATCAATGCTGGCAGTGCGCGAATATGCCTCGGTCCCACACGGGTCCACCGAAAAAATGCCCATTCTGCGATTTTTGAGATCCTCATAGCCAGCATACGTGACTTCAGTGGGTTGTGACATGCCGTTCAATCAGTCAATACTGTAAGTAGATGATCAGAAATGTTTCAGGTGGGGAAATTGGGAGATTATAATCAAAGAAGAAGAAGAGATTGCCACCTTATCACCATTTCTCAAGCGGATTTCATGGTCCGAAACCTTCCGTATCATCTCGTCGGAGTATGCCGCGTTGCCGGTTGGCCAGGCGTGGAAGGAAGGAACGTTCTTATCGTCCTACGGGCGTGTTGACAGAGGGTATGTACTGATAGAGGAGGTGGAGGAGAGATGTAGACAGATCACGTCCTTCACACCCTCCACTTTCCATTTACTGTATACCCCGAAGATGGAAATCCGTGCGACTGAAGCAACCCGAACGTATTCGACAATAACCACCAGGGAATATACACGATTTGACTTGCATCTGGGTCTAGTGAGATAAATTTCATGTCAAATTGGCTGGTAGTGTTTCGCCCTAGCCATTGAAGGTGCCAGGATGTTCTGACTTGGCCGCACTCCATACAACAACACCTGGTGTGCTGGAGTTGACACCGTTGGTCATCCTGTCATGATCTACCCTACCGATTACTGTTGATCGGTCACATACCAGGTTTTCATGATTGTTCTTGGTACGGGATAGAAGTCATTGTGAGATACTGCTTCAAATGCTTGAACAATATGCCCACGCACCGCACACCAGCCTGCCAATAATCATGCATAGTCAAACCGGAGTGAAAACTCATTCTAGGAATTTGTCACTCCTCTAATGTGACTGCTCCAGATCAATGAGTATCAATCAAGTATCTGGTGGACCAGGAGCCGTCAAATGTTGCGCGGAGTTTTGGGAGGTCAAGCTGACTACCATAACCCTTCAAACCCTCATGGTTTCCTTCCCTCAGCTGACAAGTGATTCCAGCTCATTCATGATGTCTCCGCTTTACACGAGTATGATATCTACCATTCCCTCCAAGCAGTGATTTCCTTGGGAGAATAGTGTGTCAGAGAGTAGTCAGGTTGCCAAGTGAGATTCTTTTCCAGAGGTTGCCTTCTGACAGCACTAACGCTGACACGGTCCAGCACTGTTTTGAGTAACATGGCAACTCGTTGATCAGCTGCCTCTAGGACTGTCAGTTTCCCGCCCCTCAAAGCTTGCGCAAATGCTGAATGATCAGGAAAGGAGAACATTGCTTCAAGCATTCGAAGAGTGCTCGTATCTGAAAGGAGTGCACAAACTGTCGGTTTAGATTGCGGCGGAAAGCTCAATCTACAGTTACGGTATGAGCCACCCCTCTCATGATGTGCGATCTCTAAGGACAGGTCATACAAAACACGAATCTTTGGTTTATTACGTTGAACCAACTTTGTGATTTTTACCCTTGTGGATAAGGACTTCAGGCTTCCAAGAAAGATGTTTGACACAGTGACGTCCCGACTTTGGTAAGTTTTACAAACCTGCTTGTGCCACTCATCTGCAGTATGTGGAAGAGATGGGTTTCCATCAAAAAGAGCCTGCTTGCTCAGTGTGTCCACAAAATCGTAAACTGAGCTTGTGTAGCTGTCAAACCCACTTAGCGGTGTGGGAATCACCTCAATAAGTGAGCCATCATGTGAAAAGTGGGTCAGAAGATCAAGTGAGACATGTCGGTCCATCCTGTTGTACAGACGGGATGGTTCTTATAGTTCATATGGTGAGAAGATAGAGAAATGTGGGGTAGGGGACATATTTGCCACCTTATATCCTATTCCTTCCCCTGCTATACCCCTCTTTGCCAACCCAGCGTTCCCAAGCAAGCTCCACGCGATGAATGGAGTAATCGCCATTTGGCCGGCTCGCCCGAGGCGACACCGATGTCCTGGGCCGTCGACGTCATCACGAAGGCGTCTCGTCAATGGTTCGCCCAGTCGTGTGACCGGAGGAGGGAGGGGTGATAACATGGAACTCAGACATAAATGACCTACCAACTAAGGGAAATCTGAGGGGGGATCATCGGAAAACCGTGGAGGACCTGTGCAAACATCACGATCATCGAGGAATATAAAGGAAAGGTAGGTGAATGTTGATTTGATTTGATTTTTCAATGGGTACATATGTATGACCATAGACCAATGCACCGGCTCACTTCCTGTCATTCCCGCCATATCTTTGGGGGGGAGGAAAGTCAGACGGCAGGATTTCTATGTTGTGTTGCAAACACAAGCCATTATAAGGTCACATTGTATAACATGGTGCATCCATGGCGCAGGCAAGACTGTCTTTTGAGCTCCTTCAATAGCAGCTTTGGAGGGCCCAAATCTCGGGAGGAGAACAGAAGATGACCCGTGCGACCTTCCTGGTCCCTCATGGTACCTAAACATAAATTGTCAGATCCGCATAACATGTCAAACCAAACGTACATACTTGTGCAAGCCCTTGCAACAGCACCGGTATGATGTTTCCGCATACTCAACATATTACACACGCTCTAGGAGGATTTCAGGGACCACAGGGTCATGTTTGCGGACAGGCGATGGGTAGATGATGATCTGACGTGCACTGCAGTAGAGCAGAGCAAATGCAATACATATGATGGTGCAAACAAGTAAAAGGGAGAAAGAGTCATATTTTGGTGTGCACATCTGATTAGCAGCTAATAGTGGGTTTTTCATCATGGCTAAAGCTACATACTTCATCCTCCATTTGGACAGTTATTGGCGTAGTGTTCTGGGCTCCTACACTTGAGGCAGCGTCGGTTCTCCCTTCTCCCAGTCATTTCGTTCTCGCTGAGGCGTCCTTCGTCCTTGGTCCAAGTGACCGGAGGGTCATTTGGTAGACCAAAATTCATCATCCCTGGCTTTCCACCTGGTAATGGTCCTTTACCACCTGAATGCAAGGTTTGTTGTAAAGGGTTCGAAGAAATTACTATCCAATCGTGTCAAATTCAATCGTGGGGGAAGCCAGGTCGTCTCATTTTTACGCCTAGCAGCCCATCGGTTTGCTGCAATCATTGTTTCAGCCATTCGTTGATTCTCCTTGGTTCCTATCACATGTGGTTTGAAGTAGATCCAATCCGACTTGGTTCGAGGGTTGGTGTTATTCACCACTACCACCTTCAGTAGTTCTTCCTTCAGGCCCTGTATGGCTGATGCGATTTTCATCGCATCTGGTATCTTCCCAAGGTGAGTTGACCATGATTCAAAGTTTGCAAAATTTTCAGCTGCGGTGTCGGTCTGTTGTGGCTCTTGTAATTTCCGCATAGCGGTACCCACCATGTTACTGTCCCCAAATTGTGTTCTTAAGTGTTGAATGAATTTGTCGTATGTCTCCAGCCATTCGGTTGAATTCCATATACTTGGGTTGGTTATGGCCGGAGTTAAGAGCATTTGAGGGGTACCCCGTAGATAACCGTACATAAACAGGATCTTCCTGCGATCTGTGGCGTACTCTGCCCCTTTGAATTCGAAGTTCATGTGACATGCTGCAAGGAAGTTGTCCAATTCCCCTTGTTCTCCACTGAAGGTAGGTGGATCCGCACACCTTGTTTGTTGTTGGTAAATTTTGGCTCCAAACAAGGCTTGTTTTCTTCAATTTTGATCGAAATTGCCCCCTTTGAGGTGGGTAGCTGTTGGTTCTGTTGGTCAGCCTTGATTGTAGCCAGTTCTTCCCTTAATGCGTTCCGTTCCTTTTGTTGCATCGTTATAATGGCTAGTAGTTGTGACAACTGCTGTGATAATTCCTTCAGCGGGTCTGGGGTAGTGGTGGTAGGAGTGAGATCATGTGAAATGGTACTTCTTGAAGAACTTGTTGGTATTTCTACCTCTGGGACCAGCCCTTGTTCCAAATCCTCCCTTTCCGGTATCATTTTCCGCACTTTCCCTCTGGTAAGCATGCAATTCTTTCCACTTCGACCCAAGGCGTGTAAGGCTGATTCTTCAACTTGTAACGGTACTGGAAACACGACAACTAAGTTGCAGGTTGGGTCAAACTCGATGGAAGCCTTGTAGAAGGCTAAGTGTCTCTGGTGCTAATGGATCGTGTCTCCTCTGCAATCGATGTAGCCACAGAATGATATTGAAGAATCAGCAAAGGTGATACTTTGCTGATTGTACTATATACTATCTACAGGGATCCCTGTCCTCCTCTCCATCCTACTACAAGCGCCTATGTACATACTCGGACAGGTGAAAAACTGCTTTTGAGCAAACCCAGTGGGGAAATCTCAAAAAGGGAAAACCCGTCCCTACCTAATTGCTGCACTGCCTCCCTTTCTCAATCTTCTTTATCTGGATCCATCGAACTTGATAGAGTTCCCTCGATCCGTAACAATGAAGCCCCTTGGAAAGGCAGGTGTCTATCACCTAGTACAGTCGCTGTCAAAAGCTCGTACCATCCGTACCGCATCAATCAATCATCAGTTACTCACCATCTCTTCTCTAGACATTTAGATGCATCTTTGCTTGTTCAATCACGTCTACAGCCCAACTGTCATGAATCACAAGTATCAGTTTCCTCATGTTTTAGTTTTGCTCTTATACCTTTAAGGCAAAACACCTGAACCTTCAGTTAGTTAAGTCATCCTCAGTTAGTATGCCTGGTATGGCATTAGACCCAAGATTGCAGATTAGTTAGATTTAAGTGTAACGTAGAGTTGACATTGTCATGTGTGCGTCTGTGTGCGGTCAACAGCGTATGGTATGCATCACGTTGCAAAGACCACACAGCTTTCTGATCCATGGTTGAGTATACACACGGGATCAAGAATCACGACTCTTTCCTACACAGTGTCACGAAGTGACAAGACAGTTTGGTAGTGATAGTGATAGGATGGGTTGGGTATTTAACCAGTGACCGGCGGTATGCAGTAACCGCCGGTTAATAGGCCTTTTAGCACAGTGGATTAGACCGCTGCCTCTGAAGGGCACTGTTATATCATCCCAATGCTGGTTAGTTGGTCTCGTGACACGCAGGACGACGGACATCCCAGAATAGACTTGGAAAAGGATACAAACCCCTTGTATTTCTTTCATAGGTTCTTTTCTTCAGAGATCAATTATCATATGTTTCAACCTTTACTGACCAGGTCATCATATACTGCTCTAGCCTTCAAGCTTGTCCTCAACCTTGGCCCCAAGCCTGTCTTCCTTCACATCTTGGGTCTCAATATTGTTACCAGACACGCTTTGGTCATCATCATATTACAGAGAGGAACTCTGACATACTTCAGTAGATCTTGTAACCTTGGGGGCTCCGTTCAGAGCTGCTTCTGAGAGCTGCTTCTAAGAGCTGGTTCTAAGAGTTGGTTCTAAGAGTTGGTTCTAAGAGCCTCTTCTAAGAGTACTTTCTAAGAGCCTCTGCTAAGAGTACTTTCTGAGAACCTCCTCTAAGAGTCGTTTCTAAGAATACACTATAAGAACCCGTTCAAAGAACCCGTTCAAGAAGCATTTTGCCACCCAAAGTGGGGTTCTTTGGAGGGAGCCAAAAAGGATAAAAGGAGGCCTTCCGGCCGCCTTTTCCCCCAAGGATCAAATTATCAAAAGTTACTTCACTTGACCTCAAACCAATAAGTAGCTTACTTATTTCTTCAAGAACCTTCCAGAGCTTGCCGGATCCTTCCAAGTTGATTCACCACCTTCGACCAATACACAAGTAGCGACTACTTCATTCCTTGTAGTCACACCCCTTGTAAACCTTCACTTTCCAATTGTCTTACGTCAGCGAGGTCGACGTAGGACGGTTCGTAACAGGAAGAGCGCTCTTGGAAGCTAATTTTTGACCAGTCCTGCAGGTGTGGCTTCCTTAAAAATTTGACCTTTTCACTCATAACAGGAGTGACATCTTCAATAATAGACTCATTATCTGAACTATCTGGCCAAGGGGGAGACTCTGCTTGACAAGTACCAGCTGGAAGGATGAGGGTATTGACTTGGGGGAGGGGTTGGGTATTAATGATCATTGCAACATGTTCTAAGTATGAGCGGGTTTGGAGAAAGCAGTAGGTGTGTTAGTGTTGATTTGGGAGCTGAGAGATGCATACCTGAAAAGTTGTTAGGAATTGACAATGTGTTTTAGCACTGTCAGTGGCTCATGTGTTGTTTGGATGAGAATTACTGCATTGGGAAATTTCTATATAATTCATTAACCCAACTTGGAACCCGGAAAGTTGGAAAAGACAGCCATTAGTAATGTGGTGCATAGACAGTGAAACACTTCAAGAGAGGTCAAACCGACATACAGATGAGATGGGGACAGGGTAACATATGTGATTGACGAATATCCACAATTGGGTCTGTCTCATTACTTCTTTGAATGATCCATCATGTGAATACAGCATAGAAAGCGTCATCTGTAGCCCTTCATTCAGCTACGAAATCATGTTGACTTCTGGCAGAATCACCAGTAATTTGTCAAACTGGGCTGTTGCCAGCAGCTCCCATGGCCTCCTCCTTCAGCTGTGCACCTGCCCACACAAATGCTCCGCTTTCCACAACTTCCAATACTTCTCCCTCCTGGTCATTAAACCCTGTAGGGTCTACCTGCTCAGTTGCAACTCTGACAGCAGTGACATTACATCCTCTGGCAAATGCCTGAAGCACCATCTTAGCTCTTACTTCAGCCATAGTGAGTGCTGTCGGAGGACTTGTTTCAGAAGTTGGTGAGGAACGAAAGCAGTTCTGGCAAAGACCCTTAACACGATCAGTCAGCAGACTACTGGCCAAAGGATCTGTTTGTGATTCAGGGAACTGCAGTGTGTAGACTCCAACGGATCCAGGATCTTGAGCTGGCAAGTGAACTGGACTGGAACCAGAAACCTGAAGTGACAAAATATAATGGATGGTGCACTGGGGCAATGTTTGTCTTGTGGACAGTATTAAGCCAATTCCTCTGGTAAGCTCCATTTGGTTTGCACGAAAAACTCCAGTAAATGTGTAACCTTGCCCTTCCCGAGACAAAAGTCCCATTCTCTCTGCCGCTGCTTTCACATGTGTTTCCCACTCTGAAGCATTTTTTGGACATTGGTCATCTGTACAGGCCTTTTCAACAAGCTGGCGGATCTCTGCATGCATTCGCGTCATTGTGAGGGTGTCCTCCAACGTGGGGTGCTGTGAGTCACCCTTAACAGTAGATGGACCGGCAACGAGGACTGAGTCTGGCAGTGAGTAGTAAGTGAGAATCCTCAATCGAAGTATGCCTGACATTGGAGTAGTGAAGGTTGTTCTCAGTCTGTCAGAAGAATGTTTGAAATTGGAGGAGAAAGAGAAGGGGTTTCATGGCTTTTATCTCTTTTCTCTGCATGAACCCTAACAAACCTAGACTTCTCAACCACAGTGGATTGATCCCCGAGGCCGTTTCCCCGAGGCCTTCTGCACGAAAGGACTTTTCACGCGTCCGGATCATGTACGTGATCCGAGAAGGTAAGAAACGAGAAGATTCTGTTTTTCTATCAAAAAACGTACTATGCTGTACTAACCACAATGGATTTAAGCGTGATATCATTCATTCTCACCAAGCTATGCAAGAGAAGACCCGTGGGAAAATCTCGAACCATGAATGTTGAAGGCTGATCGTTGGTGGGGTTGATGAACGAGGAGACGAAAGAAGGAGAAATACCCTGTCGATCAAGATGGGTGGGGTGGTCATGGAGTTTCACACGTATTTCAAAAGTTTCCAAAATTTGTCTTGATTATCATCAATCTGGCACGAGTTCATTGATCCAGTAAGTAGAAATGTCACGATAGAAAGACACTTGTCATCGTTATCGGTACAGATATTACGGATTATGAAATAATTCCATTGATCATCTCCATTAACCTCTATCCTCATGGGTCACCATCACCAGAATCATATTCATCCTTTCTAATCTTACATATCGTCGTGGGTTACAAGGTCGGTTCGAAAACGTTCTATGGATGTCGATATATCATCGGCTGTGGTGGTAACATATGTGGGAATGGATGACCTATTTGATTACCCACATGAAGAGGTATATTGTGTCGGAGAGGGATAGATAGCCTGGGATGAAGAGGATGTATGAATTGAGGAAAAGGATGGTTAGAATGGTCGTCTATACTATCTTTTAGTCCCATGTTCTCACTTATGATACCTTTTTCAATGACCAGAATATGGTCTATGCCCATGAGGGCGAGTTAGGATGTTAAAGGGACAGATAACTTGTAGGAGAAGGGGGGGGGGGAGGATTCAAGTTTCGGATAAAGGAACAAAGAGGGAAGGAAGGAGATGGGAAGGATGAGGAAAGAGAGAGAGAGGAACACGGAATTCACCTAGCTAGACGTAACCCATCGATAATTCTTCCGATATCAGGAAACAATCCTTCTCCTAATCCACCTAAACCCATACTTGGGCCTGAACCTACTTCTCGATCATGGATAGGATGGAATGGTTCCATCATCGACATACCCCTGGGGAAGAATTCCGCTGAGGGTCAGTGAGAATCCCACTCAGTGTGCACCTCACTGGATACAACTTCATACAAGATACGATATCTGGGTGGGGAGGAGGACCGGTTTGAATGCGTGATATGACAGGTAAGATGTTTTTCCGGTCAAACGGAAATGAAACAGAGACATTTGCCACACGCGATCTTACAATAACAACATGCCTATCAGAGCAGTAGTCCAGCAGATGGAGGACAACCCATACGAGGTAACTCAAAGATAAACAAAGTGAATCCAAAAATGAATGATATGTCAGAGTATAAGAATAGAATCGAAGAGGACTTACTCTCTATACTAATCTCCCTCGGTCTACCCATTTGTCTGGGAGGTTCCATCTCCGTACCTGGTAAAATACGTAAAAGTTCTTCCCATGGCATACCTTCACCACCTGGAAACCTTGATAAAACAGCTTGAGGACGAGGACGGAACATATCTCTAGATAAAGTCTCTGGATTGAATTGTTTGTGTAATTTCCAAGCTCTATTCACGTTAATTGAATCTTTTCCTTTCTTCCTCCCTTCCCCACCACCATCAATATCGATCGAACTCAGGAATTTCAGATCTCTCGACACAATTACCTCCCTCGTTTGTTGTACTGATATCTCCGCGATAGCCCTCATTCTGCAGGAACAATGGAAGTTATGAAGAGAGTATCCCTGGCGATATACCAGAGAAGGGAAAAGAGGTGGATTTGGTAAAGTAGAGGAAAGGTCTAAGGAGGAAATGAATATATTTCACTCACTCAGTTCTATCTTTCCAATCTTGATATCCCTCCCAACCACCATTAGCATGTCTACCTTCTACCCATTTCTCAATAATGTTTTCTAAAACTCTGACAGGTACGAAAGTATTTTCATTTGCTACTTTTTTACGACATGATGGACAACTGAGATCGTGACCTTCTGCAGCCTGACCTATCAGCTTTGAACCTCCTTTAGATATACAAACATATTGTCTACTATTTCAAGTGGTTCAAAGATAGCTAGATATCCAATCATATTCTCTACTATGACGTGTGATTTCGAAAATAGCTACGATGGAAAAGTTCCCGACAAGTTTGGCCATCCAACATTGTCTTCCGCGTACTTTATACCTCGCCAGCATACTCTGTGATACGAAAGGACATGTGGAGATCTCATCTGGATCAAAGATGAAGAACAAGTAGCATCTGAGGAAGAAAGATCAAATGATATAAAACTAGAGAAGAGGCATGAGAGATTTTATTACTCACCCGAGCTTCAAACCATGATATCCCACATGGTCCACAGATGACATGTCCACAAGGTGAGATTTGATGTGGTGCGACCCTTCTATCAGCAAGAATCCCATTTATCTATCCAAATCCAAATCCCTCGATTCCAGCTTGTGTATCCCTACCCAGTTTCCCAGACCACACAGCCATAAGCCATGGGACTCTAACGGTGCCGACGTAAACTTTTCTTCTGCTAGTACGGAGGCCAAAGACTCGTGAGAGTACTTTTAAGCCGAGAAACGACGGAAATAAGACAAGTTTTACGATGTGAACATAGGTGAGAGCGGGGAACAACAAGAAAAACTCACATGACACTCATACAAATCACACAACTAGCTTCATCCATAAAACCGTCATATATCTCATCCACAGCTTTTCGTCTTTCTTCTTTACCTTCATCCCCGCCAGACATTTTATCTGACTTGCTATTCTGACCTTGTTTGTCAGAACCTATGGTTGACTTCGCAGCGACTGTTTTCTGGGCTGACTTAGGTTCGATAGTACCTCTATCTCTAGTCCGTCTTGATGGATTTCCGGTGTTACCTCTAGTCATAAGCCCACTGGACGGAAGTGGGGAGGTATTTCTGATGAGAGGCGGAGTGACAGCTTCATGTTGTCGTTTGATAGCTTCTTCATCCTTTTTCATCCTATCTTTCCCAATTGGTACCGGAACATCTCTTCTATCTTTGGATATTGGTACAGGTGCTTCATCTCTTCTCCCTGCTTGAATCTGGATTGAAGGCTGAATTGCGATTTGTCTTCGTGGATTTGACTGTTGTTGTGCTTGTCCGTAAGAAGAACCTCTATTGTACATCTGAGGATTGATCGTTGGTTCGATTTGACCATTGCTTTGTCGTGGATACGTTCCTCTGACGTCGTATCCTGGAGGATACATTGCAGTTTGATACCCTTCACTCATCTGTCCTTGACTTGGTCTCATCATGGGAACTTCGCCTATCCCATAACCGGGATTTGGATTCACTGGATGCGGGTAGAATTGCTGATGTCGGTCTTGCGCCGAGTGAAAAGGTTCGTATTGTTCTGGATACTGCGCAGGATGACGTCTATCCGATCGGTCGATATGAACATGAGGTCGAGGCATGTTAGATGCGGTGTTCGCTACTCGTCCGCCCTTTGAAGGGTGACGATGCGGTGGATCTTGTTGAGGGGTGGAACGACTTGATCGGTTGCCCGTTTCGCCAGAGGATCGTCCGGGAGGAGTTCCAATAACTTCTGGGGTAGCTTGGTTGCTAGGTCGAGTAGTTTGATATGGGTGAAGATTACTTGGAGTTGAGGGTATTTGGTGAGGAGATTCAAAGGTGACTTTGGTACTCTTCTCTCGTTTGCCAGCTTGAGGTTTACTAGACTTCTTGTCTCTTTGGCTTGCTGATACTTGAGTGATCGGTTGAGGTGGCGGAACGGATTGATTCGAAGTAGTCGGATTGACCTGTGAAGGAAGAAGAGCGATCTGAGGAGGTTCAGAGTATGTAGGAAGATTATTTATATGATTAGAAGGTTGATTGAGAGGGACAACAGAGTCACGTCGATCGAATGAATTAACTTCTCTATCTGATCGAGGTAAAGTGATACCTTCACCAACTTCTAAATCGGGTTGTTTTAAATGACGTTCTCTCTTTTCTCGTTTATGATCACTAGCTGCTTGAACTGGTATCACCGGATAACTAGGTTGATGTAGCGGAGTCGGGATCTGTCGAATTTGCGGGATATGATTCGATTGATATGATTGGGGTAAAGATGGTTGTTGGTAATAAGGATAAACAGATGGTTGTGGGGTATAATGAGAAATTTGCCTCGTGTTATATACATAAGGTGAAGGCGTCATGGGATGACGGGGGAACATTCCTTTTCTGTACTGGGTAATCTATCGGTCGTCATTCATTCAATCGCATTTCGGGCCCTATCCGTGAGTCAACGAATGGTAGGTGAGGTTAAGTGCTGGGAACTGGACGTTGATCGCGTGTTAGGTAGGAGAGAAAAGAGTACCGATGAGAAGTAAGTAGGATAACACGAGATAGGGTAAATAGAAGATGATAGAAGACGTATGAGGAAGGTCACCCAAAGGTACTCAAGTTACCCACATGTGGCACTGTCAAAACTCACCAGCCAAAGACAAAGATTTCGTCACGTTTTCGCACGTTCAACAATACAGTAGTGAACCACTACAAGGTAAGAACCTGACCTATACAACTCCCCCGCCGTGGGAGAGATCGGTCATTAGATTTTCACAGCTTGAAGGAAAAGATGTGATAGAGAGAGAGCAGCGCAAAGGATGTTCCCTCGCCTTCGCTTAATGCACAAAAGTGGCACTGCCACGTTTACCCTTTCCTCCACCCTCCCATCCCCTTCCCCCCATCCCCCCATCGCCTTTCTTCCTTTCCTCCTCCACACCTCGCTTAGCGTTTCATAAAGAACAAAGGTTCAACTCTCATATATCCTTCCTGTCTCATATCTCTCCAATGCAAGGATGGGTCCAGAACTTGAGATCTCACGATCTGCGGGGTAAACAGGGCGTCTAAAAGCTGTGCGAGGAAAGATCAAGGGGGGGGAAGACGGGGAGCAGTGGGAACTATACAAGACAAGGCGATGAAAGAGTGGCGTCGTACTTGAAAAACCTCTATCAAGGGGGGGAAAGAGAGACAATAGGGAAACAGGAGAGAAGAGAAGAGACGAAACGCGTATCAAACCTGTTATGGACGAGGGTATAAAGGGGTGAGTGAAAGAGAAAAACATCAGGAAGAATCCCCGCACTCTACCAACATACATCTTCACACAAATAAACAAGCCTTCCAGAAGGCGATACGACTTCTTCTTTCTATATAGGTCTTCAACGCTTTCTGATACTTGTTGCAGATTAGTCCCTGGATCCTTGGAATCTTTGGATCTCTGGGTTTTCTTGGAATAGGAACAGACAAGAAGGAAGGGTTTTGATACATTCGTTTTCCATACATTTAGGGATTGACCAAGTTGGATAATAGTCCTCTTCCCTCGTTGGTCTTCCTATCCCTTCTCATACTTGTCTTCTAAACCTTGATCTTCGTCTTCCACATCTTTGATACTCCTCTTACAGATCTTCTTACCACTCACCAGCTCTGATCCTTCTGACCCTTTCAAACCTTTTGCCCACGAACGATCCACAGTGGGCTAAGAATAACGAGGAAGGAATAATCGGAAGCTGTCAAACGTTGTCACAGGCGTTTTCCTGTAAGAAGGAGACTTTACATCCAGGTGATACATAATACGTCTAAGTGAAAGTTAGAAGACTTTCTTCATCCCGCATCCACCACAGTTTACTCACTCCGCTTACCTACCACAACACGGCGAAGGAATCCCATCGACCTTCCTTTTCTTCTGCTTTGGAAGGCCACTAGAACCGAGCAAGTCTTCTGTCCTTTGGCTTCTCTACGCCACCATCCTACTCTAGAACTGATTCAGTAGAGGATAACGTGAGAAGACGATCCAACCTAACCAGGTAGTCGCTCGACTTATTTTCAAACCTTCCGAGAAGACAATTATCAATTCCAACAGGCGGAGACGTAGTAAGAAGACGAAGATGTATCATCCTTCCGCCCCCGGAGGTCAAGGACAAGGATGGGGTGAAGGTTACATGTCAGTAACGGGTAAACAACCTAATTTCTTGCAAAAGCTATACGAGTGGGTTTTTTCGTCTCATAGTATTAATGATTCTGAATTCTGACATTGACTTCTGACTCAACATCCGTAATTATCTGACCTTCTGACCGTGTGATACTTCTTCAGACATCCTCGTCATCCCTCACCGCGCTTCTTGAGAAGCCAAACTTCCTTTCCCATGATCTTCGGGACCTGATATTATTCGTCAGGGTGATTTCACTGAATTTTGATTTGGTATACGGTGACGTTATACGAAGAGAAATGGGAAAATGGGGGATGGAGGAGTGAGGAGCGAGAGACAAATGAAAGATCTCTGACATACAGATTCTTATCTCTTGAACCACACCCTTGTCCAGATGTCATTTATTGGGCAAGCGATTCGAAACAGTTGGTGATTGCTAATCCTGACCGAGTGGGTCTTTCTCTTCACTTCTTCGACATCTTTTTATTCTACATTCGTATCACTTTTCTCATGTTCTCATCCTCATACTGCTTATTCCTACATATCCTCATGATCCCCAAGCCCTCATGACCTGGCCATACATGTGTGATCAAACTCTCATTCATCTCGTTAATATCTACAAAATTGCCCTCGCATATGCTTTCACCCACACAAGCGCTGACGGGCAGTTGGTCAAAGAGGTATTACCAAAGTTGTTCAAACATGATAAATTATCTTCTTTTGGTCGACAACTCAATGTGAGTCATTGATTCTAACTTGTATTGATGCTTTCCATCAATAGTGTTAGGAAAATCCAACCTCCTCACCCTCTTCCTCTGCTCACCCGCACACGCCGAAATCGAGAACTGATACTCCATGTCACTATGTTCAACAGGGGATTTTGTTAATACACAGATATATGGCTTTTCCCGTTTATTCCCTGGTAGACAGTTCAAAGATGGGGAAGGTAACGTTTCTGATGCTTCGGTATGGGCTCGTAAGTCTCTTTCCTCACAAATGTCTTTTGGATCCTGTCTCCTTTCCTTCGTTTCTCTCCAACTTGGTTATTCCGTCCTTTTGCTCTATCATCTCAAGATATTTACCTGGGGTTTCAACCCTTTCCTTTATCGCCCACCCTTAGCAGTGATTTTCCATGTCCGTTCTGCCCCACTAGATTCATCAATCACGAGAAACAACAACTCATAGTCCACGCTGACCCGTATCAGACCCCAGCCTTCATCGTCTTTCCACACCAGGAGAAATAGCAACAATCAAAAGACGAGCCGCTCCTAAACTCTTCCGAACTCGACGTCTAGCCAATGGTCAATTAGTCCGTTCTCGTGCCGGTCCAGCTGTGGAAGCTAAATTCCGAGAAGTACGTGAATCCATAGCTGAAAGTAAACGTCATAAACCTACTATAAACATTTCATCCTCAATTTCAAATTCTTCAAATTCGGAAATACATTCACCGATCGAAGATGGACAATCACCTTTTTCACCTACTACGAGTTATTCTTCATATCATGAAGGTATGAAATTATTACCTTTTTCTCCTAATATGAGCGTTCCACTCGAAATCAATCCTGATGAAGGGATGAACAGACGTATGGATATGGAAGGTGAAATGGGGATGGAAGGAGAAATGGAATTAGAAGGTTTTAGTCCTATTACAGATTATCACAATATTTCAACAGGATTATTTTCTTCTTCTACTTCTACTACTCCTCCACCACAAAATTCATGGGAAGATAGAAGAAATTCAGATGAAATGGAATTAGAAAATCATTATTGGAATTCTTCATCTTTACCAGGTTGGGGTGCTGGTATTCCTAATTCTAATTCAACTTCTACCGGTAATTTCGGAATAACTACGAATGGGATTTCAACGGGAAATCAATCGAGTTTGGGTGATAATTCTGGACAAGTATCTCCATCTTCCTCAGGTGTAGGTGGTGTTGGATCCGGTAATCCCAATGGAAATGGAAATATGATAAGAATAGACAGTGATGGGAATGGGACAGGAATGAGATCAGGAAATACGAGTGGAATAACACTCACACCTAATGGAACAGGAATGAATTGGTCTAAACATAAACTCGAAGTTATTTCAGAAGGTAATGAAAGTGAATCAAGTCCTCATATCTATCCATCATGGGAAGAAGCTATGGAAATTGATCAAGCTTTCGGATTTAATTCAGAACCAACACAAACCCAATCGAATCCTATTAGTTATTCAACTATTTCTGATGAAAAATTAAAACCAGTGACGATTTTGTGTAATGATAAACAAGATAATCATAACCAAATTGAACATTCTATCAATCGATCAAATACTAATTCAGTTATATCAGTTCAAATATCACATACACCTTCTCCTACTCAGATGATCAACCCTGTGATGAGATGGGATAATGGTATTCATGGGAATACAACGAATGAAGTGATGAGAAGGAATTCGGGAGGGATTGAAGAAGAAATGGAAATTGATAATAATAATACATCATCAGAATGGGGTTCTTCTTTTTATTTAACAGAAACACAACATTCTCAACAAATCCAACCTTCTCAACGAATCCGTCAAACTCAAGAATCCCATCAAGCGCAACACGATCAATCAGGTCAACAAGAACAACCAATAAGAATGATCGAAGATGGAATTGGGAAAGAACAAGGAGGGATTTTGATTGATAAAGAAAAGAACGATCAAAATCAAAATATTCAAACTCCTCAAAGAACTCCACAAATGTCACGTTTCCCAATTCCAGATGTACCTCCTACTGAACAAATTGAAATCGATCAAACTATGCTTCAACCACAACCTCAAAGACCTAAACCCAAACCATTAGATTTACATCTATCAAATGGTTCCACATTCAACTTTGATCATTCGATTAAACCTTCATCTTCGTCTGAAAATTGGAGACCTCAAACAGTTATAGGTTTTACTAGATCTCTTTCCAGGGCTTCAAACGTTACTGACGTTGAACAACGTGTTCAAAGAAGTTCAAGTTTGACTGGTTTTCAAGTTGGTTCAAATGGACATATAGTGGAAGGGATGGAGAGGAATTTAGGAATCGATGAATATCCAGGAAGTAAAGAAGGAAATGGGGTGAACGTTGAACAAGGACAAATAAGAGGAAACATTGAAATTTCAAATGTTCAACAAAGAGAAAATTCAGGAATTATCAATGATGTAACAGGTGAAAGTTTGAAAGATCCTTCGACAAGAGTTTTACTTTCACCAACTCCTGCAGATATATTATCACCTAAATCATCTTCTTCACCATCATATAATTTATCTTCTTCAAACGGTCGTATTACACCTGCTCAAATATTATCAGCTGCAAGAGAACAAGTTTTAGGTAATATGTTTTCGATTAATTCTCCAAATCATTCTTTACACATGGTTCATAACAAGTTATCACATTTGAATCAATCACCAACTTCTTCGAATTCTTATAATACTTATAATCATCCTTCAACGATTTCAACGAATGGTTATGGTAATTCGAATCATAATTCTTATCATTCAAATTCACCGAATCCTCAAAATCATCTAGTTTACAATAAGATCAATATGAATTCGATTAATTCATCAAACGTTCATAATGATTTGATTTATGATAAATTGGAAAACGATTCAATTATGTTCAATACAAAATTGAACCAGAACCAAAATCAGAATCAGAATTTGAATCAGAATTTGAAACAAGGTCAAGAGAATTTAATGACGAATCATTATGGTAATATTGGTTTAGGTTTAGCAAGTGTTTTATTAAACAATCCTAATCCTAATTCTAATCCAAATCCTAATGCTAATCCTACACCAACACCTGATATCATCACAAAGAAAGATAATAGAAGAAATAGTTATAAACATATACCTGATTGGAATCAAGTAACTATTGATCCTAAATTAGTTACACCGACAAGTAGTCAATGGAGTACACCTTCAGTTACTAGAGCTTCATCACCAATCAAAGGTTATCATATTTCTTCTAATCATCCTCATTCACCTCAGAATCAATTACCTGTATCAGGTAATTTAATCATAAGACAATCTCCTTCCAATCATAATAATCATAATCATAATCAACTCGTTCAAAATTCTCATAATCCTCCTAATCCTACTAATCTTCAAGATCTTCAGAATCAACAGAATAATCAGAATCATCACGATATTCATGAAATCCCAATTCAATCTCATTCACTTTCAAACGAAAGCCAACAACAACAACTTCAACAAGATCAAACATCAAGACAAGTATCAAACCCAAATCCTTCATACGTAAAGTTCGATAAACAATTACGAAACGTAAATTCAGACATACCATATGAATCACATGGAAATCAACATGGTAATATCTTATTTCAAGGAATTTCAAGTGCTCCTCCTATTTTACAAGAAGATTGGAAGAATAATAATAACGATAACAAACATACTTCTTCACAAGATCAATCATATGGCATGACGACTTTTGGGGATAATGGTATTATAGGACATAATGAAAATAATGTTGGAAATGTTGGACATTTGGTAAATTTTGGACAATTCGGTATGACACCAATACATGCTCAAACTCATCCACCTTTGGGACAAGTACCAATGATGATTCCACTTGGTACTCAAAGTTATCCACCTATAGCTAGACAAGAATTAGCTAGGAGAGTTGGAGAGTTAGGTTTGGGGGAGTAGTGGGTTGCGGATCTGGGAATAGTTGTATCATGTGGAGATCTCTTTGAAAGATTATGTGAGAAGAGTTATCCACCATTTTTGATATTATGGAGGATACGATATCGGGTCACTACATATGAGTGAGTGAGTGAGTGAGTGAGTGAGTTAAGAGATTCTAGGTATTTTGTTGTTATTAAAGTGGAGGAATGGAGGAAGAAGAAAGGAGGGAATGGGGGCAAGGTTCAAATACAAAGGAATTGATTTGTAGGTTTCTTCCAACTTTTTGGTTTCCTCATTTCTTGATTTCCTGTCATTTTGGACATTTTTTCACATGTCATCAACAACTATTTTCAATCATGTTGGATTTCATTATTGATATGGGAAAGAGAAGATGTCAAGTGTTATGATTGAAACACTTGAGTGTGATAATGAGAAGAAGAATATGTAAATCATTCCATGTCATTATGAGATTGAGTATATACAAAGTATTTCATTGTTATCAAATTCAAGAAATACTTTTGTTAATTCAATTGTTCAACAAGAGAAGTTTCTCTGTGTTAGGTATTATTATTTGTGATCATGTAGCTCGTACGATATGAAATGGTTGTGCAAGTGTCTCTTTACCTTCCATCTCCCATTCACTTATCTACAAGTGTGGGGAAATTGATCAATTAGACTGGACAAGAAACAGACGGAAGTATGTGGTATGTTTGTTGTCTTTTGATCTAGAGTACGTTCGTAGGTGAATAACTATACATCGTAGGATATATGATAGATACAACGAATTGAACAAAGATACAAATCCATACAGAAAGATGTTTGACAATCAGTTCAAAAAGTAGTCATAATGCTTGTGAATCTACAAGTATTGAGGAAGGTTTTGAAAAATTCCTGAAATCAAGCTTCAAACCATCCTACTTTTCCTCCTTTAGGTGAAAGTAGATTGATTTCTTCTTCATTTCTTTCTTTCACACTTCCCCAATCACTCCCTTCTATTACATCTTCATCATCATGTGGATCGTGAGTTTGTCGATGATGATAATCTTCATCATCATCATCATCATCTTCATCAAAATCGTCCTCCTCTACTTGTCCCAGATGAATTTCAGCGGTTAGTCGACGTAGTCGAGTAAGTTTCAATGGATCGTATGCGAATGAATGACCACCGTCTTTACTGTTCATCAGATATCACACCAAAGCGGTTGGTGTCAATCTTGACATTTAAACTATATTGATTGGATAAAGACAAAGTGATATTTTCGTCCATCATCAGGGAAAGCGGGAATTGGGTGAGGAGATAATGACCGGAAAACTTCCCTCGTCATAGGTTAGAGGAGAGTTGTTGGTTCTTGACTGTAGAAGCAGATGCCAGTGTACGGCCTCTGTCCCACGGTACGAGTCGAGCTCTGAAGGAGACAGGACATGACAGACAGTGATTTGATGGACATGGCATTGAAGAAGGAGGAAGAAATGAATGGACACTTACGGTTGTACCCTTGCAAAAGGCCATATAGCTCGGGCCACCGCCCACCAAGTGACTTTCTTATCTGATCGGAAGAAAACCGATTTTATGTTCTCCCTCCAACCAAGATCATACACGTTGATTTTCCCAGCTTCTCGACGTAATCTTCTACGTTCAGATTGCGTCATTATATGCTCGCTTCTCCATTTCGGAACTTGATATCCAGACATATTTGTTGTAACACGGTTTTGAAATTGATCAAGGTGGTTTGAATGTGGAGGAAAGGATAAAGCGGGAAGAAGAGCAGTGGGGAATGAATGAGTTATATCTTCTAAAGTTGTTTTATTCCGTCTTTTCATCAGCTCGATTCGATAACATATCTCATTTGACACAAGGGGGAAGTATAGAGTTATAGAGTTGTGAAGTTGATGGAATGAAGGAAGTAGGGCACAGAATTGGATGTGAGAGAGAATCACGATGGGAGAGTATACACATACGACATTAAATGCCAATGATAACCTGCTAAACTACCAACTGCCAGAGTACAAAACACTCCCATTATAGCCATCAACATACTTACTACAGGACTTAAATCCACTTCTGACTCAGTTGGTCTACGCACGCAATCGGGAGTTGTACAGGTGACGTTTGATATCAATAAAGGGTCGACGATGAAGACAGTCGGATCGGCAAAATATCGGAAGGTAGCTATTATACATTCTATCGCTGCGTAAGCGGCCAGGAGGGTGGAATAGTTGATGAAGAGCACAAAGGGTTTGTCTCAGAGGTCAGCTGGGTACAACGCCTTTGCTATTCAGCTGGGGGAAATGTCTCGCGTTTATCGTACACGAAGCGACACTGGATTTACACGACATGATTTTCAATTTGAATGAGGACCGAGTTTGTTTTTGGACTAGGACGAGATATTATCGAGTGGAGACAACATTGATACGGGTAGAAAAAAAGTACTGACGATTGTGATATCCCACACATGTCCCTAGCCATGCGCAATGATGATCCACTTTGATGTTGAGCGTCTTTCCAAATACAAGGCATAGGGGAGACACTTACTTTTCAACACACAACGATCACAAAAACGACAATGATGACATCTATCAGGTTTCCAACCATCACATTTCTTACACCATCTGGGTCCACCCGTAGAGCTCTTGGCCATCAACCCCGTACCCTCTTCCATGACTCGACCGACATCCGAAGCGGAATATCTTCTTGGTCTACCGTCACTCTTCTTCTTCATACCCTGCCCCCTTGGTTCCATCTCCAAACCGCCATCCCCTATTCTCGGAGAGAGATCATTCTCTGTCACGTCTTCGTCTTCCTGTCCTGCATCGGCGGGAGATAAAGGCACGAATGGACTCATAGGGAGTGGGAATGCCGACGGGTTGCTTCCATCCGTATTATGTATGAGTGCCGGGGATATATGCGAGTGAGAAGTCTTCATGGGGAGCGGTGATGGTCTTTCTTTAAAACCCCTCGTTTGGACCCATTGGGAATTGCGAAGGAAACGAAGGGGTATATCATCAGGATCTGTGATCGGAGCTGATCGAGGAGGTTCGAAAATTGATGAAGAATGCTGGGCAGATTTCTCCGACATTTCTTGACGTAGATGGGGAGGAGTCAGGGAGTAGTCAGGATGACCGGGAGAACGATGGGAAGCTGCGTAAAGAGAGAGGATGGTGAGGGTGAACAGGGTGTTGTAGATTATAAACCTGCGTGTCAGTCAATACTAGGGACGATTATAATCTGAGATATAGCTGAGAGCAGCCGACAAAACACAAAGAAGACGCACTGAAAGATGAAATGCCACCATTCACCTCGCCGCAGGAGAGTCTCATGAGCTGACACGACGACGTTGAACGCAAACCAAGTGAGAAGGAGGATGGCGTAGCTCACTATTCGTCAGCATAGATATTCCGAAGTATACCTGTTTAGACCATCTTGCAACACTCGTCACTCGCTCCCTCCCTGATAAGAGACCATGAAGTGGACGGGACATTGACAAACTCACTGAACACTGGTATTCCCTCTGTACATCTCTCCACCTTGGACTTTCTTCTCGTCATTTCATCATATTTTGTCATTGTTCCGAGTCTTTATTCGACAATGTCTTCACCACCATGAAAGTCATGCTATTGTGCAGGTTGATATAGATGCTTTGTGAGTTGTTGATAGAAAGGAAAACGATACACTCCCTTGATCTCCTTTCCCCTTTCCTCGTTGCGGGGCTCCAGTGCTTCATGTTTACGTAACAGTAGCCCACGTGACGCGTCAAATACAAACACGTCTCTCCGCTACAAACTGACTTCTGGTACAAAATAACATAACATCATCCATCTCCCTCTCTTCCCACGTTCAAATAATGACTCTTTAATCATATCTCGTAAATGTCATCTAACGTCAGTGTCAATACCCCTCCTCTCCGCCGTAAACCCGGAGCAGGACGTAAATCTATAAACTACGCCGATTCACCCGCTTCTGACCGTTCGACTCCTTTGCAACCCCGACATGACAATCTGCCTTTGGACGAGTATCATCCGGTAAATGACGATAAATCAGAGAAAGCTATCAGAAGAAAGTCGACTCATTTCGGTCAATTGGGTGTGGAGGGTAAACCTAGGATGCCTAGTGGAGCTGTTCCCGCAGGGGGAAATGGAGCGAACGGAGGGAATGGGTTGGGACCAGGAGGAAAGAGGACTGTGAGCGCTTTAGGGATGCAACAACAGAAAAGGGCGAAAAGATTGAGTGCGGTGGTTCCGAGTGGACCACCGGTCAGTATGGAAGTGATGCATACGAATTTCGAAGAGTGGATGAAGTTGGCGACGGATAATGTGAGTGTTTCTTTTCAACTCTTTAGGTGTCCTACTTCACTCTTCATCTATCATACCTCACTCTTCGTAACGCCATCATCAAGTATGTGTCAACAGTAGGACTGGGCGCGCGTGAACATGGTTTGTGAGGCAGCAATTCGCTGACAATACAGAAAATCACAGCTACAAACACTTGGAATTTCGCATTGATCGATTACTTTGCCGACCTCACCTTGCTTCGGAATGGCCCAGACGATCAGAGTTGGTACACATCTCATGTGAACATGACGATATACTGATGATCAGGTATCAACTTCCAGAAAGCCAGTTGTACTCTTGACGGATGTGTCAAGATTTGGACGTCGAGAGTGGATAGTGTGGCCACTGAAACTGGGAAGCTGCTGAGTGGCTTGGCTGGAGGCGAGTCCATCCTCGGCCTTGTCCCTCGCCTTTCAATACTTTGTACCTTTGCGAAGGTAATTAGCCGTGAATCAGAACTGACGATTAGGTCCTGAGGAAGAGATGGACCAGACGGGAGATGGAGATGAGGAAGAGAATGGAGAACCGTCAACAAAACGCAAGGTGAGTCTTCTTGGCACCCCCCCCCCCCCTTCACTGATGAATTCATCGCATTCGTGGAAACGTGAAAAAACGGCATAGGACTGATTCAAAGGCTCCAACCAGATCAGAAGCCACCCTCGCCAAATCTTTCTCGGTACTACAAGTCAAAAAGTTTGATCTTGAATTCACTGTCGACCCTCTCTTCAAGAAAACCTCTGCAGATTTTGACGAAGGAGGTGCCATGGGTTTATTAATGAACCATCTTGGTGTTGATGGTCGTGGACGAGTAGTATTCGATGCCGGTGATGCTACGATCGAAGAAGAAGATGAAGGTGATCTTCCCGAAGACGAACAAGTAGATTTAACAAAATTGAAAGAATATCTTCCTCCAACAAGTACAATGGAAGAACTACAAATATCCAATACACTTGGAGATTTTAGGTTTTCTTCAGATCCTGACGCAATGCCAGATTTCGCTACTCTTGTCGGTCTCAAAGAATTAGATGATGAACCCATGCTGGAACATACGGATGAAGTTTCAGGGGAAGGTGGTGCACATGATTTCTTTGGTGATGAGAATTTCGACGTTCCTATGGGTATGGAAGTTGATGATGGTATGTCAGTCGTTGAAGGTGATTCGGGGGATATGGAAGATGGTATAGGAGATGGGAATGGAGGATTAAGAGGTGGTTTACAAATGTTGGCACCTGGTGATTCTCATGGACCGTTTGATCCGAGAAGACAAGGAGGGGAATTGGTCATGTCTATGATGGAAGGAGATGATGGGATGTTTGATTATTTTGATAAAGGTTTTGGAAGAGCTTGGGCAGGTGCGGAACATTGGAAATTGCGTAAAGTGTCTAGAAAGGGTGGGTCTTTTCCATCAACATCCATTCCCATCGCGCAATATTTCCGTCCCTCCTGTGACTGTGCTTTTGGTATGATGAGACCCTGGGATTTCGCTTTACCTTCCTCACAAATTGCTTCCCATGTTCCATGTCAGTCCCCTCCAATATGTCTCGTATCTGCCGACGCCCTTGTAGCTCTTGAACTACTTGTCGAATGCCTTCATGATCATGTGTCTGGTATCTACCTTTTCGCAATTGCTGAATCGTAATTTCCTCAAGACCATGCTGACAACAAGACCAAGCTCTTCCCGCGACTATCAAAACTACCAAAGTGGCCAAACAACCATTCCAAATAGATTTCCTCTCTCTCCCCGGACCATCATCCAAGACCCTTTTCGGCGCCGCTTCCAAATCTTCCATCTCATTACCCTCAACAAAGAGAGAAAGGGGTAAACGAGGAAATGATGCTAGAAAAAGAAAAGAAGAATATTTATTACCGGATGATATGCACTTTAGTAGTAGACAATTATTAAGGTTATTCATGAAACCTAAGTTTTCCGTGAGTCTAATCTTCTCCTTCTCCCTCCCTTGCTCCCTCTGTGATTCTCTATGGTGACGAACCATCTCATCCTGGTGTTCGGTACTTGTAGATCATGAATGAGTCGGGTGATGTAATCTTTCCCTTTGCTATGATATCGTAAATTATGGGAAGAATCAAATGAGATATCACGGAAATGTGTATGATGGTTACTAATGTCCAGCTTCGAATGCGCCGAAACGCAGTATCGACACGAATGGCCGAAAATCCAAATGGAGAGATCGATGAGAACTTTTGGGCTCAAGCTGCTGCTGACAGAGCGGAAGGCGATGTGGAAATGGAAGGTGAGTGGGATTCTTGCTTGATCATTCACCTCCTCCCCCTTTACAGTACTGTCCCTTCTTCCTCTTTCCCCTTTCTCCCCTGCTTCTCTTGCCGCATCTTGTCCCTCCGCCACTTGAGAATCTCACGTGACATTGTAGACAACATCAAGTTGACATCACAGACAATCCAGCACCAAATCCATTCGAATCTCAATTCTTCCATGACGACGCAACAGATGCAGGAGATTATGCAGATGTAGATGATGTCCTCGATCCTGATACCGCATATGGAGAAGAAGAAGATTTATGGCAAGGTAGTCAAGGTATTGAGTTAAAGAAATCTCGACCTGAAAATGTCAATTTTGCTAAGAAAGCGAAGAGGGTCGATGTGAAGAGATTAAAGGATGATATTTGGAAAGGACTTAGAGGTTTGGTTCCTGACACTGAAGGGGTTCCTACTTCTGAAGATGTGAGTTGGGTCGTTTGTGATTTTCCTCCACCATTCTGCCTTGTCACCAATTCCTAATCAGCCGAAAATTGCGCATATCTCACCAAAACTAAGAAGTACCGTCCATGTCACTATCTTTGAAAGAGCTCAATACCCTGTTACAAGACGTGAATTGTGACTTCGGAGTATAAAATTGATGAATCAGGAACCTCAAGAAGTTCAAACTCCGAAAGAAGAAGTGAAAACTTTCGATACTATCATCACATCTCTTCGTTCTTCTTACCCTCAGGAGAAAATGAGCGAAATCTCAACTTCATTCTGTTTCATCTGTCTTCTTCATCTAGCCAACGAAGAGGGTTTGCGGATTGAGACAGCTCGGTTTGATGGGAAAGATGGAGAAGATGTTGGATGTCAAGGTTTGGCAGATGGGGTAGAGGTCGATGATACGTTTATGAGAAAGGGAAAGTTGGATGAAGATGAAAAGATGGATAGGATAGTGGGAGAGTTACAAGCTTTGAAGGTTTTCAAGGTTAGTCAAATGGACTTTCCCTTTGTTTCTCTCATCCTTTCTAAGATCTTGCTTTCTAGTTTTGAGCGAGAACCTTTCATGTCTCTTCTTTCAACCCCGGCGCACCTTTCTATCCATCAACAACGTCTCTCGTCTCCTCGATTATGATTCCGCCCTTTGGTGTCCCTCTTCATCTCTTCAATCCTCACCTGTTTTCGATAGTTCTTCACAACAACAACACCTCTAGTGTCAACCCATCACAATCCATCATCTCATGACATGGCTTCGTCTCATTTCTTCTCAGTTCGAAAAGGGATCCTGATTCCCACGTCGTTGATGTACGAAAAAGCTGATGGGACAGGATCCGAATGCTGGTCGAGCTGCTTGAGATGTATGTTTTCTCCATTCAGCATCTTACCTACACCTATCATTATCCGATCGTACGCACAGCTACCTGTCACTTATTGACAAATTTGACTTTACTTCGTACCCGCCACGTATTTCCCCCGTCGGCCTGTCCGGTCAACTCATTCATCGCCATCGGCCAGAGTCGCCTTCCCGCGGTTTCGCCTTCCGGAATGGAACATAGCCTCACACCGCTTTACTTCCCTCCCCACGTTACCAAACGGATATAAGACGTGATCTATGATCCCCGATCACAGGTTCTTCACTCACTTACATTCATAGACGGATGACTTCGTTGGTTCAATCCGTGCATCACGGGGACACGCCTTTCTCTCGTGGACTAAGTATTCATGACACCATTGTAGCTCTCACTCATCCAGACCGGCTTACGGCTCACCTTTTTTTCAACCCTAACGATCATATGATACCTATGATTGTATCATGCACCGAAGACAAGACAACAGTACTTCTCAAACTACCTCCGGAAGCTAATGAATTACTTAATCGTCATACACTCCAAGCTATCCCAAGCATGCTAGCTTGTACACTGACAGCACCATTGGAAGAACGTGAATCAATTTGTAAACAAGCTATCGATGAACTTATATCAACATCTAAACAGACATTTCCTGATTGTTTCATAAGTCCACATACAATCACTGGCACTTTTACTCAATTGAGGGATGATTATTCACAATTTTCGACGGAAACTAAACAAAGAGTAGGCAGCGAATTACTTGGTGGAACAACATTGGTCAGTCCTGATCTTGACAATGGTTCTCCTCCAATATTTATTGAACATGTTCTTGCTTTTACTCTAAGTTTGATCAGCCAAGATGCAACTAGGATAAGAACAAGTGAAACACAAAAGAATTGTGTTGTTATATCAGGTAATTATAATACGGCAACTCCAGATCATAGTGTAGCCTTTGTTTTTGATCTGGAAAGAATGGTCAGACCAGATTATCAAAACAAATTCTTGAATACAATTCCACCAAAGGATCCAGTATAGCTCTTGGAATGAACACACTTTGTGAATGTTTTCTAGTATGAGGTTTCATCATGAAAATTTCCACCTTTACCTATACCATACAATTTGAATTGAATGATTGGCTGATTGTTACGGGGTAACAACGAATCGAGAGGACTCTATCGAGTTCGACGGATTAGGACAGAGGAAAGCGGGAGTTGGAGGCAGTGCTGCAGTAGGTAGGGACGGGTTTTCCCCTTTCGAGATTTCCCCACTGGGTTTGCTCAAAGCGGTTTTTCACCTGTCCGAGTATGTACGTACGTAGACGCTTGCAGCAGGAAGAGGACAAAGGGCGAGGATATCCGTAGACAGTATATAGTACAATCAGCAAAGTACCAACTTTGCTGATTCTTCAATATCATTCTTTGGCTACATCGATTGCAGAGGAGACACGATCCATTAGCACCAGAGCCCCTAGACTTCCACGAGACCTCCATCGAGTTCGACCCAACCTGCGACCTAGTCGTCGTGTTTCCAGTACCGTTACAAGTTGAAGAATCAGCCTTACGCACCTTGGGTCGAATCGGAGAGTACTGTATGCTCACCAGAGGGAAAGCGCGGAAAATGATACCAGAAAAAGAGGAGTTGGAACAAGGGCTGGTCCCAGAGGAAGAAATACCAACAAGTTCTTCGAGAAGTACCATTTCACATGATCTCACTTCTACTACCACTACCCCAGATCCGCTAAATGAATTATCGCAGCAGTTGTCACAATTGTTAGCCATTATGACGATGCAACAAAAGGAACAAAATGCATTAAGAGGAGAACTGGCTGCGATGAAAGCTGACCGACAGAACCAACAGATACTCACATCGAAAGGGGCAAGTTTGATCGAAGTCGAAGAAAACAAGCCGTGTTTGGAGCCAAAACTTACCAACAACGAACGAACAGGAAGAACCAGGTGTGCGGATCCACCTACCTTCAGTGGAGAACGAGGAGAATTGGACAACTTCCTTGCAGCATGTCACATGAACTTCGAATTCAAAGGGGCAGAGTACGCCACCGATCGCAGAAAGATCCTGTTCATGTACGGGTATCTTCGAGGCACCCCTCAAATGCTTATAACCCCGGCCATAACCAATCCAAGTATATGGAATTCGACCGAATGGCTAGAGAGCTACGACAAATTCATTCAGCATTTACGAACTCAATTTGGAGATAGTAACATGGCAGGTACGGCTATGAGGAAATTGCAAGAGTTAAGACAGACTGATACGGCCGCCGAGTATTTTGCCAACTTTGAACTTTGGTCCACACACCTTGGAAAGGTACCAGATGCAATGAAAATCGCCTCAGCCATACAGGGCCTGAAGGAAGAGCTACTGAAGGTGGTAGTGGTAAATAACACCGACCCTCGAACCAAATCGGACTGGATCTATTTCAAACAGCATGTGATAGGGACTGAGGAGAACCAACGGATGGCTGAAACGATGATTGCAGCGAATCGATGGGCTGCTAGACGCAAACATGAGACGACCTGGCTTCCCCCTCGATCGAATTCGATGCGATTGGATACTAGTTTGCCCAACCCGGTAGAACGCCACTCACAATCGACTGGTAGAGGACCCTTGCCCGGTGGAAAACCAGGGATGATGAATTATGGTCTACCAAATGACCCTCCGGTCACTTGGACAGAGGACGGAGGACGTCTCAGCGAGAACGAAATGACTTGGAGGAGGGAGAACCGACGTTGTCTCAAATGTAGAAGTCCAGAACATTACGCCAACAACTGTCCAAATGGAGGAAATACGAGAAACAATATTAGGGGATCCCCAAACCCGCATAGCTCACCAATTCCTAGTGGATCGAACTCGATCCCAACCGGATCCAAAGGGCCATTAGTTCGAGGAATGGCGGTAACCTTTGAAGAAGAGGGAAACGAATACCTGGCCTAAGTGATGCGACCACTTGCGGCCAGGATCTAACAGAATCGCACAAAATTCAACTACCAATAGATCTCAGTAATGACTCGGCTATAATATACATAAAGATACAGACAGAAGAAGATACCCTACGATTTGGAATGTTAATTGATACCGGAGCTACCGGAAGATACGTACAGCCGGCCTGTCCATTATACCATTTATTTCCAAAGAGACAGTATCAGGAACCACGGAAGATCAGATTCCTCGATGGAACAACCGCGACGTTAGTGACCGAGTATGTAGAAGCTGAATTGGATTTAGGAGAAGGACTCAAGATTGCGACTCGATTGGATGTGATGGCATACGAAGGCCCCGAGGTACTGGTGGGATTGGATTTCCTGAAACAGTTTAGGGCAAGGATTGATTGTGGAAAGGGATTGATCGAGTTCGACGGAATCGGACAAGATAACGGTTGGAAGTATCCGAGGTTGGAAGAAGGATTGGTAAGAGGAACAGCATTGGAAAAAGGAGAAGATGAGATGAGCGAAGAAGAGTTACGACAGGTCATACCGACACAATGGCACCCATATCTGGAGCTATTCAAAGTGGAACGAGCCAGAAAACTACCACCGAGAAGAGAATGTGATCACGAGATCGAATTGACCCCCGGAGCAGAACTAAAGCCAGGACCAATCTACCAACTGGATGAACATGGGGATGCATTCCTAAAGCAGTGGATCAACGATGGTCTGGCCAGCGGCCATCTACGAAGAAGTAAATCACCTTACAGGTCTCCTGTATTCCTGGTTCCAAAAAAGGGAGTGATTCCCTATCGAGTGGTAACGGATTATCGTGCGCTGAACAAGGTAACCATTAAGGATTCATACCCAATGCCACTCATCTCGACACTACTCGATCGACTTCAATTAGGAAGGATCTTCACTAAGCTCGATTTGAAAGGGGCTTACCAGTTAGTCAGGATAAAGGAAGGAGATGAACATAAAGCTGCCTTACGAACAAGATACGGCAGTTTCGAGAGCACAGTCCTAAGGGATGGGTTGTGTAATGCACCAGCCACCTTTCAGAACTTTCTACAAGACATGTTTCACGATCTACTTGACGAAGGGGTAGTAGTTTATATCGATGACATCACGGTATACTCCGACACGATCGAAAACCACCAGATAATTGTCCAAAAGGTGTTAGACCGACTACTTGAAAACGATTTGGTCGTCAGTCCGAGGAAATGCGAATGGAGTTCAAGTGAAGTAAAGTTCCTGGGGTATGTAATAGGACACGAACGGATCGAAATGGATCAAGAAAAGGTGAAAGCTATTCTAGAATGGGGAGAACCCATGACAGTCCGGGATACTCAAGTGTTCTTGGGTTTTGCGAATTTCTATCGGAGGTTTATCAAGGGGTTTTCGCATATTGTAGGACCTCTCACACGATTAACCAGGAAAGATCAAGCTTGGAACTGGACACGAGATTGTCAAAAGGCTTTTGACGATCTAAAGAAAACATTCACCACAGCACCAGTACTTCGGCATTTTGATAGAACTCGACCGACTTGGATTGAAACCGATGGATCCGATTGTGCGATAGGTGCGATAGCGTCTCAGAGATTCCCTCACCCATCAATAAAGGGAACCACCGAACTTCACCCAGTTGCGTATTGGTCTCGAGCAATGACACCCTGTGAGCTAAACTACACGGTAGGAGAGAAAGAATTACTAGCCATCGTGGATTGCTTGGTCGCCTGGAGGCCCTACTTGGCCAACAGCAGTGATGTTATAAAGGTCATTACAGATCACAAGAACTTAGAGTACTTCCAAAGCAAACGACAACTAAATCGAAGGCAGATGAGATGGTTGGAAATATTGGGAGATTTCAACATAGAGATCACTTATTGACCGGGTAGCAAAAATGGGGGAGCAGATGCTCTGACGAGACGAGGAGATTATCATCCGGGAAGAGGGAGTAGCAAGGACCCAGACCTAAACAAAGGTAACTGGCTACAATTGCTACCGACACACGAACAAATTGGATTGAATTTGATGGACTCAGAACACAAAGGACCAAGACACATAGTAAGAGGAGCAATCCGGGAAGACTCATTATTCGGACTCATTAAAAACGGACTGAAAGACTCAGAAGACATAGCAAACATACGACAACTAGGACTACAAATAACACGGACACAGAGCACACAGAACACACAGGACACACAGAAGACACAGGCTAGCAGCGAGACACCAAGAGTATCATGGACACAGAGCGGATTACTCTTGTATAGAAACAGAGTAGTCATACCAGAGGGACAGGCAAGATTGGAAGTAATGAAAGCAAGACACGATTCGATACTAGTAGGTCATCCAGGAAGAGACAAAACTATCACCATGGTCAAAGAGGACTATTACTGGCCACATTTGGACGAATATATTGCGAAATATGTAAAAGGATGCGAGATCTGTAACCGACATAAGACTCATCGACATCAGCCGTATGGACATCTAGTCTCTTTACCAGTACCCACACTCCCCTGGACAGATATCTCTATGGATATGGTGGGACCCCTACCAAAATCGACCGAGTTCGACGCGATACTAGTGATAGTCGATCGACTAACCAAGATGGCTAGATTCATTCCATGTACAACTGGACTAACAGCGAACAGAGTGGCCGACATCTACATCAAGGAGATCTTTTCAAAACATGGAGTACCTCGAACAATTGTATCAGATAGGGGAACTCAGTTTACAGCGGAAATTTGGAAGGAAATATGTCAGTTCTTGGGAATAAAGAACTTATATTCGACTGCGTATCACCCTCAAACAGATGGACAGACTGAGCGAGTAAATCAACAGATGGAAACCCTGCTCGGAATGTATGTAAACTACAACATGGACAATTGGGATCAACTTCTACCAATTGCTGAGTTCGCTTATAACTGCTCGCCGCATAGTAGCCACGGTCTGTGTCCCTTTGAAGCCTGTTACGGCTATGTGCCACACTACGACATCCATTCGCACGACATTCGATCGAAGTCAAACAAATTGGAGAAGAAATGGAGAGATATGGGAGAATTACATGCGACTGTCCAAGAACAGGTCAGGATGGCTAATGAGATTAGTGCAGAGTACTACAACAGGAGACACAAGACCATACCAGAAGAATTCAGAAAGGGAGAACAGGTACTACTGAGTACGAAGTATCTTACGACGGAACGACCCAGTCGAAAATTAGAAGCAAAATACATTGGCCCCTTCAAGATCATGAGGAAAGTTGGGAAAAATGCTTTCGAATTGGATCTACCTCCATCGATGAAAGTACACAATGTCTTCAATGCCACGCTGTTGGAACCATATCCTAAGGACATGATACCAGGTCGGCAGATACAACCCCCACCACCCGTAGTAATAAATGGCCAGGAAGAATTCCATGTGGAAGCAATTGTGGATAGCAGAATTCGACGAGGGAAGGAAGAATTCAAGGTAAAATGGTTAGGATACACAGGAAATGCGGCCTATGACTGGGAACCACGAGAAAATGTGGAAGAGTTGGCCGTTTTTGGTGAATTTTTGGAAAAGAGGAAGAGGGACCCCAGAAGAAAGTGAGAATTCGATCAAGATCAACAAAACTGGGTCAGAAATGAATGCATACACAGGAAATATAGCTACAAATAGAGAGATATAAACACACTAAAAGTTGGAGGTGGTAGAATTGGCTCGGGGACGACGGGCCGAAGCGGGAATACGAATGACATTGCGAGGGAGAGGAGTATGGGGAGAAGAGGAGGGACCAGCGATTGGCTGAGAGGAACTCAATCCTGTAGGATCACCAGTAGAAGTAAGATGATCCAGAGTTTCATCGGCGGAAGGAGGAGCATAGTTGGCGGAAATAAGATGAAGGGATTTGTAAAGATCCAGATGTTGAGAGGGGAGAGGAAGGAGAAGGGAGGTAAAGAGATGGATGTAACCCGAAAGTTGGGTCAGACAGGCGGGTTGATCATGGGCAGGAAGGGATCGATAGCGGACCGAAGCCGCACAAAGCTCGTGCTCCAGGACAAAAGTAACCTTGGAAGTGACCGTTCTTGCTCCCACAACAATACCCTATACATCAACATCGACCAAGTTCGAAGGAAATAGACAGGTACCTCACGGAATTTGGACTCAGGGTTGTTGGTCTTCACCGAACATTTTGAAGTACCCTTAGCAGAGCATTCACCACACACACCACCGACTGAATTGCATCAACATTGAACGAGTCGCAGCAAGAACTTACGAGGGCCAATACAACCAACACGAAAGTCTTCACCACCATCGAGACGACGTTGACAATCGGTACAGAGCTCACCCTCTAGCCGAACAACAGCACCATTTTTGTTGCGGAGGCGCCAACCTTGGGCCAAACGATCGAGCTAATGATTAGAATCGATAAAACTTGAAAGAATTCGAGACTTACAGCGTTCTTAAACCACTTTACAGTGGGCTTGATGGCGTTGGTTTCGCGGAAACGGTCCAGAGCTTCGTTCTTCAACGCGAGACGAACAGAGGGGAAGGTCATGCTGGCCCAAAGGGTAGCTAACAAGTCAGAAGCGAACAGAACTCGGTGGAATTCTCACCGATTTCGGAGTCTTTTCGATCCTCGAGCAACTTAACCAGTTCCTGGTTGACGGTAACCTTGCGAGGGGCGTGAAAGATGTCACCAAGTTCTTCGGGAACCTCCACAAGTTCGTCGGAAGCCTCAGAAGGAGGACCAGTGGGTTGCTTACCGGGAGAATTTTCATTTTCGACGACGGTAGGGTGTTCGGAGTCGACGGATTTGGCGGGAGATAGGTTCTCACCAGTGGCAGATGGCCCAGCACCCCCTTCGAAGTCGAAATATTGCTCGATGACATGGTCATCAAGGAGCGATTGTGCTTCGCGAGAAGGACCGGATTGATACTTCTCCTTAATGGTGTCGAGAGCTCGTCGAGACGCATCAACCAATGGGGGTTGAGAGGAAGCGGCTTCAGACGTAATTCTCATTCTTTTCGTTTTACGCATGAGGAGTTCGGGGTCGACGTCAGGCAGGATTGCCAAGGTAGAAGCTCGAGTTTGACGGGAGGAGGTGGAAGGAGACAACTAATCTCGTCAGCCAGTGAGAGATAGGAGGATATACATCGAATTCGAAGGGAATTGCTTACAGTACGCTTAGACATGCTCACAGACAGGTCAGAGTTGGAAGGATACTCTAAGATATGAGTAAGATATGGATGGATGATGATAGATAAGTAAAAAGAACGACAAACAAGAGGTAAAGAGAGAATGAGGAGGAAAGAAGAGAAAGAAGACGGGGAGGTAACTTGGTCAGTAATTTCTCGATCACATTGGAGGTCCGTGCGGGTGACGCGTTTTCATGGCAACCGTCACACTAGCGTGGGTATGATGTCAGGGCGCACCAAAGGTGTCTAAGAACAATCCATGTGCATCACCTGGTTACAGGGTTCAGGATCCTCGGCGAGGATCCTTGAGACAGGGGGGGAAACTTGTTACGGGGTAACAACGAATCGAGAGGACTCTATCGAGTTCGACGGATTAGGACAGAGGAAAGCGGGAGTTGGAGGCAGTGCTGCAGTAGGTAGGGACGGGTTTTCCCTTTTCGAGATTTCCCCACTGGGTTTGCTCAAAGCGGTTTTTCACCTGTCCGAGTATGTACGTACGTAGACGCTTGCAGCAGGAAGAGGACAAAGGGCGAGGATATCCGTAGACAGTATATAGTACAATCAGCAAAGTACCAACTTTGCTGATTCTTCAATATCATTCTTTGGCTACATCGATTGCAGAGGAGACACGATCCATTAGCACCAGAGCCCCTAGAGTTCCACGAGACATCCATCGAGTTCGACCCAACCTGCGACCTAGTCGTCGTGTTTCCAGTACCGTTACACTGATGTTGACATCTTGTATCAATGTATGAGTAATGATGGAGTTTCAATGTACAGTACTGTATCACCATACAGCACAGGTCCAAGTATCATGACAAGCAAGTACCCTTAGGAGATTGGTTACCACTTGAATCTGATATCGGGACTTTATGATTTGCTTCTCATCCAATGTTTATCACCTTGATTTATGTAGTGTCAGTACAAGTAAAGGTGTTTGAGAGCTGTAAATGCTTGCGGCCCAATCATTGTATGTGGTACTTGTGATATGTAATATGTAACTACGTCTCTCCTTCTACTATTGCCTCCGAGGAACCATAGAGTAATAATTATCAAAATCCTGTCATTTCAGTTGTGTGATGTACGTTTCCCGAACCTATTCGGTTCTCAATTTCAAGGATCTGCTATGATGTTTCAAAATCTACCCCTTCCGGTGTTTTATAACGCACGGGATCCATTCATATCCTACCTCAAAGGGTGAGATGAGTTTCTCTCAAGGGTTGAGGAGATGAGAATATGTAATTACATCAGTCATCACTCCTGAGAGTTTCCTTACTACAATTGTAGGTCTCAATTTATTGATTTACACGTTTATATATGAACGGAATGATAGATGGAATGACAGATGACGCAGCAGACATTCATGTTGACGGGAACCATGTGGCTACCGAGACCGCTGGCCGGGGTACAGCGGGTGCAGAGAATGTGGATGATACAGGCGACACAGTCTTAGGTCCATTGGATGTGGTAGAGAGGGACGATGGGGGCGACCTGAACGAGACAGAAGGCAGAGATGAGGGTGACGATGAGGTGAATGAGGACGATGCTCACAATGATGACCCTGAAGAAGAAGAAGAAGGAGAAGGAGAAGGGGGAGAAGGAGAAGAAGGAGGAGAAGATGGAGAAGGCGGAGGAGAAGGAGGAGGAGGAGGAGAAGGAGAAGGAGGAGGAGAAGGAGAAGGAGAAGGAGAAGAAGAAGAAGAAGAAGAAGAAGAAGAAGAAGAAGAAGAAGAAGAAGAAGATGCTGATACAGGTTCGTTCCACTCTGACCCATACTCAAATTCTCCCGATTCAGCTGCTAGTCAACACCCGGTAGAACAGGTAGTTCAGATTGCCAGAAAATTGATCGCTGACGGTGCGGTCAAACGTCACGAGCCCCGCGCCGCCCGTGTCGAATTGAGTTCGGGATGGGATCCAGTGATTCTTAGTTGCCAGGGGCGAGAAGACGGTGGGGAGGTTCTTGTTATCACTCCAAATTCGGCATCGCTCCTCGAATATCCCTCTCAATTCCATAAGCTCATCCTCGACGTTGTCCCACACACACTCATATCGCATGCTCTCGACCCGGATGATACTATGTCGCAAGTGCAAGACAGGATCGACTTGTCCAATGACAAGATAGTTTCTACAGGAGAGGGTCATATAGACGAGGAGGTTGATGGGGCCGATGCTGATGATTTTGATAACGCTCCTCCGGAAGAGGGAGAACACCCACCTTGGAATGAGGACCTTGTGGAACTTGCTGTTCCTCAGACTATACTAACAATGGAAGGTGCTAGTGTGCCACCTCTCAATGAATCAGAATATGAGTTCCCTCTCCCCATGATACCGGCCACCATTGAAGGTCTTGCATGCAGCTCACCAGCTTCAGGAATGTGGGAACAATGGGAATCTTTTGTCCCCAGTTGTTTGCTGATAATTAGATGGTAATACAGAGGGGAAAAAGAGCATGCATCAATTCTACATGTCTCTATACTTATCACATTCCACTCACACGCAGTAACCCAGAGACGATCGAATAAAGTTCAGAGGATAAGTTGAACGGAGAAATATTCGACGGAAGGGGTAATTCTAACAGCGGTTCGGCCGTCCTGGTGTCAGGATCACGCGGTTACCACGGGTACCTTACCATGTAGTCGTACTCTTTTTCCATTCCCGTCCCCGTCTCCATTCCCGCGTCCGGGCTTACTCCGTTCGCTACTACGCCTGGTACCATTTCTTCGACACCTCTACCCTTTTTTACATCTCCGTCTCGGTAACTATCATTGCTCTTCCTCTCCTATTCTACCTGGACTTCATTCCAAACTACGCATGCTCTCATCGGTATCATCCCGCTCTCTTTTTAGTATATAGACGTAGTCTTTTCTCAGCAATGTCTTGTCGAATGTATTTTGTGTTTTCCTAGTTATATCATTTGACATACATCTCATCGATCTTACAGATCTCTTCGATACACTACATCACTAGGTTTGTTCCCTACAAGGCCTCATTGTCACAGCTCATCGACGCAGACTATCCCGACGTCTGGTCCTTACACCTGGCCCGATTCTATTGGCTAACACCAGTGGTACGAACATCTATTCTTTGGGATTCAATAACGGTCTCACAGAAAGACTTTCAATTGACTTGACTTATAAACCAAGCCAGCTGTTGATCGATGTTGCAAATGCCACACAACTGACCAATATTGTGGTATTATCCGTGAAGATGATACCTCAAGTCCCTCACCTGGAGCGCTTACCTCCAGTGTGGTAACAGCTGCAACAAAGCAAGGATCAAAGGCATTCCATCGGTTCACCTTTAGCTGCATGACAAGGAAGGGATACTTGGCTAAATACCATTCAGATGTTATTCCGTGATCTCAAAGTCTGGAGGGAACTAGTATGGTACAGTCACATGGCCACACTCATGTATCCTAGACTTGTGGTAACTCCAATGATCAGTGGATAACTGGGTGGTGACCTGTTTCCTGCTTATCAATTTCAATTAGTGCTGAGCAGGTAACACATAACGGAAATCAAGGAGGCCGCATTTGTAGTAACCGTAGATCCGTGTGGATCATTCTCCTTCCTTCTATCATCTTCCACTACATCCCACCACAATCTTCTTCTATCCCATTCCATGAGAATCTATGCTTAGTCATCTCGTAGGTAGTTTGTAGATATAAACCCTTGTAGATAGAAGTATGCATCATCTTTACCCTTCAATTGCCTTTCTACATTGGAGACATTTTCGGTACCCGATCGATCGCGTCTTACAGCATTGACCCCATTGACTTCTGTGGGAAGCCGGATGAATGATGAAGCCATACAAACGCATGAGACTTTCAATTTGATTCTTATCATCGCTCCCGCATCTGTCAAACAAAATGTGGGAAGACTTGTACATGATTCTTACTTAAAGTAGCTGCACTCAGCTTATTTGTGTCAGGATCACGGGTACCTGTAGACGGGTTCCTCAGAGTCGTACGCAGAAGTCGTACTCCACCTACCCCGTTCCCGTCTCTGCTTCACAGATCCCGCTACAGCATCGTCCGTTCTCCATTCCTACCTCATCGCTGTTCTATTACCTTGCTATACTTTTCCTCCATCTCCGTGCCCCTCATCTATCTCTGTCTTCATTCGTTCTTACACCCCATATTATTTTCCAACTTTACTCCATAGATTTTGGTATCACTCCGCTCCCTTTTTAGTATATAGAAACAACCCTTTTTCGTAGATGTCTTGTCGAATGTATTTTCTCGTCATTTAGCAAAGCCTTTGCCACTTGATCTCATCGACTTATAATCTCTTCAATCCACTACATCACTAGGTTTTTTCCCTGCGAGGCCCTATAGCCATAGCTCATAGACGCAGACTATTTTCAACGTCTGGTCCTGACAATTTGGAGACTACAATGTTACAATGCCACATGTCTATAGCCCCAGTGACTAGCGCATTCAAGCTGCCTCTGTTGCCAGGCCCGGTGTGCACCTTTCTCCCCTCCTCCTTACTTGCCAAATCACTTCCTCACAACTTGTGTTCCATGGTACTGTAAAGGTGAGAACGCTTGAATCCGTGATAGGTATGTTGAATAACATGTGTTAGTGATAGTCTTGCGAAACATCATGTACCTCCCTAAATCAAACTTTTCACCTCCTGGTAGTCCTCTATAGTCTTATTCAGAGACAAGAAGTACCAGGACTGCCGCTCTAGGGACCTCTGACAAGGGAAAGCCACCAACTGGAGGTCGGGTACACTCCCCAGGCGCTTACAAAACGGCTTCTTTCCTGGGATAGGTGCGCCCTTTGCGGGAAGCTTACCACGCCGGGTGAACGGTCCTGTTCTAGTCCCACAACATCCGGACATACACGGTGATCCACTCATAAACCTCCTGATCAGAACATTATGACTATTTCTGCGTTGCCCTTCAGTATATTGTAGAGTCCCAGTCTGGTGCACTTGAAGTTGAAAACCGACCCAATCAGGTAAGCAGTTTGAAACTCCGCTAGAAATCGTGGAGAGCATCGCTTTTCTATGTCCTCTTCTCACATCCTGGGTAAGCCTCTCATCCTCTTCCCTTCAATTTTTGACAGACATTCAAACGGGTGGTGAAACATCTATATAGGTTATTGGGACAAAAGGGTACTGCAGACCCTACGCAGCAGATCACCATCCCAACATTTCAACTAAATCAATTGTCTACTTTCCGGTCCCCTGTCAGTTCACATTGCTGTGCTTGCCACTTGGTGACTGCTTCCCACCTAGCAAGCACATAATATAACTCATTTGGTGACTGCCAACAATTGCATTTCTCCGTCTCCAAGATGACATCCAACTGGTTGATTGGCATCATTCCTGTATGGTGTGAAGAACCGCCAAGCATCATGTCACGAACTACGTCGTAACATCCCTGACAACCACCATCACCGACCCTCCTTTCACCATCACCGACCTTCCTTCCACCACCACCAACCTCCACTCGAACCACTGAGACCAACTACGACGAAGTTACGAGAACCAAAGAGGGATTTGTCACGGTAACCCCGTCTAGCGGAGAACTACGGTGAAGTTAGTGGAAAGGAGCCGAGGGAGAGTAGGACAGGGGAAGTTAGGCGAAGTTAGTCGAAGTGAGCAGAGTAGGATATCGGGGATATGGCGAGGTACGGCGAAGTTGAACGAAGGGGACTGAGCGTGAGGCAGTGCAGGAGTTGAGAGACGTTCTATGAGAAGAGAGGAGTAGTATAGATAGTTTACAGATCGCTGAACTTCTTCAGCGATCCTTGATTGTTGTCAGTAGCGAGAGATATATTCATTAGCTACAACCTTCGAGTTAGGGAGAGCTACCACTTAGCTGTTCAACGTACTACGGCGAAGTTAGCCGCAGTTCATCGACGATCATCCTATCATTTACCACTCGACACATCACTACGGCGAAGTTAGCCGTAGTTCCTCGTCGAGTACCCTGTGTTAGTGAGACAACGACGCCCCACTACAACGTAGTTAGCCGAGGTTTGTCGACCGTCGGTCAGTAGAGAAGAAGAAACGACGTTTGTGACACATCAAGATCAGTATGTTGAGGAACAGTTCTGCCCCTGCCCCTCATGAGATCAATACAGTCTGGGAGAAAGCCTTATTTGTTAACAGCTATGCAAAAGTGGGAATCCCCGATGGCATCCGTGCTGGTTGTACTATTTCCAACACTCCCCCTCAAGCAGTACGGATGCTAAGTACCACAGAGTGGACTCGAACCCCGGACTTTTCCCGCATCACTCCCCCTGCTTGGCTGTCCCTTCCTCGTACACAGAGGTAGGCTCCGACTGTTAATCTGTTAACAGCTGTGCAAAAGTGGGAATCCCCGATAGCATCCGTGCTGGTTGTACTATTTCCAACATTATTGGCCGAGGACCGCTCCGTTCCTGGTACAGAAGGAGCATGGACTCAGCGAGTTAGGGAGGCTGCAGCTGGGAGTCCTCACGGCCCAAACCTGAAATTCATAGTTCTGCCTCAGGATCACCATTCGGTACAACCACTGTTAACGAAGATAATGCAAAACCGGTCATCGGGTGTTACAGTAAATCTTTCTGTTCTTCAAGTACCTGGACCTTTGAGCAATTACTGCACAACAGTGATATGCTTTCCCAAGCAACAGTCAGAGGAAGCCGCTAGCAAGATTGAAAAATATGAATCCCTTATCTGCCAGGGCACAGTGTTTCCTCCAGAATCGTCTGGTGAGAAGGCTTTGGTTGAAGTAGCTCAGAAGGGCCCAGCACAAATCAAGAGTTTCTTGGAGTTTCGGGTTACGGCTGTGATCTGGCAGAAGTTGGGAGAGATTGTGGCGGAACAAGCTGACTCTGCTTATCCTGATGTTAATCTAATTTTGAGCTTGCACACCACATCAGGTATCATTGGCAGAGCTTTTGCAGTTACAGTGAGAAGGGGACAAGTTGTTTCAAGGCAACAGCTCTTGCAAACATCAGTGGACAAATTGAAGTCAAGCAGACTCATGTTTGCACCCTGGGTGGCAGTCCAAGATAGTGTCACAGCCACTGGAGGTATTCTGGGCTGTTCAAAGCTTGCTTACTTCCTCACCACTGGCCCCAGCCGCTACAAGTAGGATAACTCCCCATGAACCAGACAGAGAGGCGTCTCAAAACGAGTCCACAGGCTTTTGGAGCTAGGCTTAGACACCCGGACTGGTGCAAGGACCTTGAGAATTGCAAAAAGCACCCTGATCTGTATACACAGTCAATATATCTCAGATGAAGACAACACAGCTAGCCATGCAGAAACCAGTACTGAGACTAGCATGGAAGAGGGAACATTGGTGGGGAGCCCTAATCCCTGGATGAAGGATGAGAAATACCTACTGTATCTCTGAACTGGAGGTAAGTGTTACGGGGTAACAACAAATTGAGGGAACTCCATGAAGTTGGACGGATTAGGATAGGGAAGATCAAGAAAGGGAGGCAGTGCTGCAATTAGGTAGAGACGGGTTTTCCCCTTTCGAGACTCCCCCACTGGGTTTGCTCAAAGCGCTTTTCTCACCTGTCCAAGTATGTACATAGATGCTTGTAGCAGGGAAGGAGGGAGACATGGATACCTGTAGACAGTATATAGTACAATCAGCAAAGTACCAACTTTGCTGATTCTTCAATCTCATTCTTTGGCTACATCAATTGCGGAGGTGACAGGATCCATCACATCGCACCAGAGACACATAGATTTCAACAAGACTTCCATTGAGTTCAACCCAACCTGCAACTTAGTTGTCGTGTTTCCAGTACCATTACAGTAAGCCAGGCCAAAGGTAAAGAATCACCTCCTGACCTCCTAGGCCCCTTATACTGGGGAAGTGTGCCTCCTTCTGTAACAATAGGTGATGATTGTACTGCCACCACGAGTCGTACACAGCTTACCGAAAAACTCCGCAAGATCAAACTCGGGACATCTCTCTCTCTTTTATGCATCCTCTCTTGTCTCACCAACCAACAGAACAGTCAGACACTACCACTGCTGCTGTGTGTAGGCAACCTCTATCACTGTGGAACTGGTGAGCAACATTGCATCAACTGGTCCCCTGCACGTTTCCGGTGAAGCAGTGATAGGTGGTGGGCCAAGAGGGGATCGCGTTTATTGAGTCAAGCGAGATCACGATTGCGTGTATTATCGACTATTGTGTTTATTAATAGGAGGGGATATTAGGAGTGCTAGTACTGGGTACTAGTATGGTTATAGATCTAGACGGATAAGAATAGGTATTGGACGACGGGAAAAGGCGTTATTGGTTTGACAGTAGGAAGCGAAGAATATCAGCTGTCAGTTTACTGCAGTGGAGATGTCTTTGAGACACATACCTACGGGCTTGTTAGGGACACGGCCGGAGACGTGTCCAGAGCTGCATGGTTCAGAACCCCCCTTTTCGACCCGGCCAGAGAACCATGCAGCTCCAGAGGGGTCCAGACACGGCCAGAGCATTCTTAATCTTGAGATCCCCAAGCTCTCCACATTCATAAATCACAGTACAGATATCCTGTGGTACCATCTTCTGGACTCTTGGAGTCATGATGGTTTGGCCACACAACTAGAAATTTACAACACTGCAACTAGTACCTACAATACATCATCATTCAAATCCCCCCTGATTCAAGATATTGGCTGACCTTCGTGCCAAATACGGCATGTGATGATGAACAGCACTTTGATGGTTATGTTAGGTGCCGTACGGAAGACGTGCCACTTCGAAGTGTCATGGGTCTGACCGTGCCAGACTGAAGCTGTGACCCACAGAAGAAGGATCACCATTTTATGGGAAACACTTGCAGGTCCAAAACAACTTCACAGCTGTAATAAGATGGTCTTCATCTGTTCTCTGTCAAAACAAGGAGGGAGTAGCTTATCAGACGCTTGTGCTTTTCACTACACAAGATGAAGGTTCCTGAATAAATTTTCTTCCTCCCATGCATGTATTTGCCAGATTTCTTGTGGTAGTCTCCTTATAATCACTTCCAAATATCATATGCTTGATCTACAGTCAGTCTTGGCCAGTGATGTTTGAGAAACTTCAAATCTTCTGAGCTGCATGACCCAGAAGATGTGACTCTTTGAAGAGTCATGACTTCATCCTGTGCAGCTTTGAAGTGGCACAGATCTTCAGTCTGGCACATAAAGGGGTCTCAGGACCCGTGCAGCTTCAAAGTGGCATGTCTTCTGTACGGCACCTAACACATCCGTGTACATACACGAGATGCACTGAAATGAATTCCTCAACAGTTCACAATATGGTGTGGAGATGTCATGACCGGGTAGCGAGCCCGCAATCATAAACCGTCCTAAAAGGCTCAATATCCCTCCAGGGTGGGTACTACTTTTCAGTTCTAAAGACTTCTTCTCAATAAGTAACTGGCTTTGGATGCTCCTCAAGCAAAATCGAACTTTCTCACTCCACACCAGACGTACTTTTGATGGGGAACGCAGATGACAGGTTATCTCATCTTCCCCCACGCCCTGGTCAAATGAACTCAAGATGGAAGTGGAGCCCATGATAGCTCTAGGCGTCGTATGCGTGAGGTAGATGAGTTCTAGACCTACGTGAAAGGATACGGCTCCACCCTGACCTGGACCATGACGATTTTGATGATCAGGAATAGGGGACTCAACCCTAGGATTTGAGTATATCTAGGGAAATTCCTTTCAAGCAATTACCATCTCTCCACCCCTTCAATTAGTCTTGTGTCACCAAAAATTGGTGGTGTCATTAGCCGGACGTACATATCATCCAAGATTCCACACTCCCCAATCGAGTTTTGACCCCTTGGCAATCCACCATGGATATCTACTCAACAGATGCTATACTAGAGTTCCCAGACGCCGAACACTCACCCAGGAGTACGATCTTACACCTTAGGGAAAGCGGACTCCAGCCCCAGGAATCACCTTGTCATCCTACTGATCTTCTTTGGGAACCAAGCTTGATCATTACGGACGCTTCTAGCTTCCGAGTGCGGGTTGGGGCACCATGGCCTTTGCGTCCGTCTACCGTTATTCCAGGACCTCTTGCATCGCTTCCTACCAAATTAGACATTCTTGTCATGATGCAGACTACAGTACTATCCGAAAATCCAGTTAGTAACCAGATGTTTGACCTCGTCTATGAGACCCTTTGCCAATCTTTTGCCGTAGTCCCTCAAGTGGGGTGGTCCGCAGATACTTAGACAGATATTGTGCGCTCTAATGTGACCACCCTCTATGAAGACACTGACCGATTTCCATCCGCCGAGTTGGTCGTTATGAGTAAGACCGATCCCTCTTTGGAAAGGATATTCGACTCATACCAACCGGAAGATAGTTATATTGAAGCCGCCGTAGTGGGTCCTGGTGATCCTGAGCCGCGAGTGCTTATCTCACTTGGGAATCCGGTAGATTTATTGAGGGAATTTGTGAATCTTATCTTAAGCAGTCACTTACAGATAGCAGCAAGGGTGAACGACCCAACAGACAGCTCATATGCTATTGTGGTCAAGGCAAGTGAAGGCTCTGCGGTTTCACATTGCTCAAAATTCTCCACTGAATACATGAGTGTAGAGGAGTTCCGTACCACCTACCCCGCTTCTTGAAGCATTTTTGAGAAGTGATTGAGGGGGTTACAGGGTGCAGTGGTGGTGATGGAATGCATGGAATGAGAGAGAGAAAGACATTGCCCATGACAGCGAGCCGGTCGGTGGAATCAGCAATGGGCATCCTACACTAACAACCCTCATTGTGTCCGTGTCATGTTTTGAGGACGAAGGAGCTTGCATGACAAGACATGTACGTGGGAAGGTCTAAGTATGACGGAACTCCTGATCTGAATTGACCTTCCTAACGGCGGCACCTAGGAGTTGTTCACCATATTCAGCCTGCTTCCTTGTTGAGGGAGTTAACCAGGAGGGTCTAAAGGTCGAGGACCTTGCCAAGCATTAAACGCTGAGGCAACAGACATTTTGTTTGATATCTTACACCCCTCACAGTGCACCACACATTGTTGTTCCAGTCATCAGACATGTTCAGTAGAGGATAAAATCAAGCTGAGAATAAGTCAATGGTATTAATTACACATCTGTGTGTGCCTGATTAGCCAGGATGGAGCACTTGGGTGTGCCTTACAAGTCAGACGCCAGGGAATGGGCTACAGGCAATATTACTAAAAACAACAGTAGTGATTGGTGGGACCACTTTGTTTTCCAGTTCGGAAACATACTTCCACCCTCGGCGCTGTCACAGGCCTAGAAGTATCTCTTCCCATGTTGTGTTGGGTGGATTGCATAAGCTACAGGTATTGAAACTTTTCTCTTGTTTGCTTCTTCCAATCTTGATGCATAAGTATATTGTTTGATTTTGACTGAGTTTTTCAAAATGAACAACTTTATTTTTGTCACGCAGAGTGAACGGAGGCTGTTGCTCTCTGAAAATGTAGTTCTCCGGGATCGACACTGGTTACCGAATGTTTGCTTGAAACGTTTCTGTAGGGCACAGGAACCCAACTTCCCGCACAACACAAAATCTCTTCCCGCACAACAAAGTCACGTACTGTTTGATAGGCATGCATATCTGGGGTTAGGCGTGCATACCACGTGACCTGCACAGGCCTCCCTTCAACCTCTCTGCCCTCTGGTCAAAGTGAGTAAACCATGTCAAAAAGTCCATGATCTCTACATATAATCAACTCGGTTTATAATAAACATGTAAGGCAATTCCTCCTCTATCTCTCAGTAAAGATTTCACACTGAAATATGAAAAACTCACCGAGATACATTGATTTACCTTCCACCCCCCTGTCCACCCCCTTGTCCACCGGTTGAATTGTATTGTTCTGGCCTGTACTGGCGAGGTTCAAAGTAGTGAAAAGGGGTATTCAAGTGCTCTGAGAACAATAGAAAAGAGTTTGAGACTGTAACTTGTCTGGTGTGGGCTGGAGAGAGTGACGATGTTTATTGATGTTGGATGATGTTGGTTGAAAGTATGAGAAGAGTTGAAACTGAGGTCCGTGCAGGCCACGTGGTATGCACGCCTAACACCGAAAAACCGCATGCCTATTCAATAATCACGTGATTTTGTTGTGCGGGAAGAGATTTTGTGTTGTGCGGGAAGTTGGGTTCAGGGCACAGATCTTCAGCCGGTCATGATCAGACCTGTGACGCTTTGAAGTGACACGTCTTGCGTCCGTCACCTGACACATGTGGGTAACACAACAAAGGGAACAGAGCAAGGGTCCCTGCCTCCGGATGCATAGACCTGGCTGGATCGGGTGATCCGGGCCGCTGCTGAGTTAAGAAAAGAGCTCAAAGCTAATGGATCTGACTTAATGTTCATGCCACGTTTCATACTCCCTGGCAAGGCTGAGTCAAGCGCTTATCAAGGGTCTAAGTCAAGGGGTGTATTGAAGGGGGCAATCATAAAGTACTACACGTCTATTGCGCAGTGACAACCCTGAAGCCACACAAATCACTTACACCATCTTCCAGCCTAGGCAATTTGATGTAAAAGAAGAGACCATCTAATTGATCCAGAAAATAGTTGGGTGCCCACCAAGATCCAGTGCTTGGGCTTCACTTCTAAGGCTTAAAAATGACTCTGAAGCCTTGGATAATTGGGCAAAAGATCACATTTCACTGGCCCTTTGCTTTCTCCTAAAGAAAAAAACACCCGTTTACTTCTCATCCCGGCCTAGAAACAGGGGAAAGCCTCTTTGTGCAAATAATCATACAAACAAATCAAGACACAAACAAACAAGTGAGTGTCAATGAGACCAGCTACTTCTCAGGAGGAATGTCCTTCCGCAGTTTGACAGCAAAACAAGGGGGCACAGTTTGAGTCTGCAGATGATTCGGACTCCTTCAGCCAGTCTGTGTACTGATGCAGTTACTCTTCAGTGAGGGAGCAAGGGTGGGCCAGCTTTGAATCTGAAGTTTGCTGAGGGATATTGAGGGATATTGAGGGATATTGAGGGATATTGAGGGATATTGAGGGATACACATAGATTGCTGATGCAAGGAAAGCCTGACACAGGAGACTATGGAAAACTACTTCCCCCCCTTGACCTACTGCACACAAGCCCCAATGCTTGTACTACAGCCCGGGTGAAGTAACTGACATGACTGTCCATGATGGGCATACAGGGTGTTCTGCAGGCCTAAAAGGTGATACAAAAAGGCACGGATTTTGGCCTCGTGATACTTCAAAGTGTCACAGCTTTGATCCGTCACAATCTGAACCGTGCCACTTGGAAGTGTCACGACTTTGAACGGTCACCTAACAAGGCGATTCGGCCGCTCCGGAGGATCTCGGAGGTCCTGTGTGAGAAGAAATACTTGGTGCAGGGTATAAATTGGGGAGATAGATGGGTCATCACCCCAACAAACCTCAATTCTATGACTTTCACACTGATTACTACACAAAAAGAACTTTTTGCTGATCAGCATGAATTCTGAGAATATGGAAATGTGGATCCGAGATGCAAAGGCAGATGGCAAGGACTATGAGCTGCGCGAAAACACAGAGGACAGCTGGCATTTGTTGAGCAAGACTGTGATTATCCAGGACACCAATGGACACGGTACTTTTGCACTTATGTATGCTCCACAGTCCAAATACCTCACGGATGACTATAACGACCGTGTAAGCAGACTCGTACCGGAATTGATTCGGGAGCTACACAACAAAGGCTCAAACCAAGATGTTTTAAAGAGAGTCCTGACCCAGTTCCCTCCCGATAAAGAACATTTGACAATAGCACACGCCTCTCACCATCTCCGGGATGACGAAAATTCACATCACAGTTATCATGAGAGCAAGTTCTCATGCCGTTATGCGTTGTTCATAAGTAAAGCAGAATCCGAACCCACTGAATGGTTGGTTGCAGAAGAGCCGACTGAAGATCTTAAGGATCTGGTAACAAAACTCTATGGGGGGTGTCAGGAAACATTCAACGACATCTATAACTGCCTGGTGGTGGACGGCCGCTACAATAATGACCAGCAGTTGTACTCTTTGAAAGTGTTCCGAAAGACCAGAGAACAGCTTGAGATTGACTTGCAGAGCTCTGAAAACGGATCATTGCTTAAACTCCCAAAAGATGTGACTGAATGAATGGCAAAAACCAGGAATGCATTGATTGATGAGAGTCACATCTTCTTGCACCTAGATACCCCTTTCTGAGCTACCGACTCCTTGAGCATATGACACTGAGTCACTGCATGCTCACGGGTTCAAGTCAGCCTCGACCGGTGCTCACGTGAAAGTGAGATTAAGGTATGGACGCACGGTTCATGATGGTGAGCTTGGCGGGGGAAAATGCCACACTCAAAAACTGCCACATTCCGCTGTCACATCTCCACCACCCCCATCTCCTATCTATCCTTCTCGCATCTCTCTCACCTCTTGCGAACAAAATGACCATGACTATCCCTTCTTACATCACCGTACCATCATCAGCGACCCTTATCATCCCCTCTTCACCCGTATCCTCATCATTCACCGCCACTCGAAAGGTCATCGTCCCGTCCAGAAGACCTTCCTTCCCTCCCTCCACCGCACCACCGCCACCTACCTCGAAGAAGTTTTCTGTTCCTACCGGATCAATCTCTGCCAATGTGTCAGATTTAGTTTTGAGCTCGTTATTACCTCCTAACCTTCCGAAGTTACCACCGACGAGTAGTAAGAGTGAACCGGGGCGAGTTAAGGAATTGAGTTCACAGAGGGAATCTTTGAGCGTTCCGTTGTTGTCGTACAACTTTCGAAGGTTCGTCACCAGGGTGAGTATACATTAACTCTTACTTCTCCCTTATATCTTTTACTCGGATTGTCTCATTGTGTCTTTTGAGGAGGCAATAAGGAGAGAACTAGGCTGATGCTGATGGTAGGTCGGACCACTTTTTTGGCTGCAAGATAGAGTAGAAGAAGTTCTCTTTTGGAGAAAACCAATTTGGACATGGGGCTGGCTCATGCTGTGGACCTTCGTCTGTGAGTGATTGATTCCATCCACCCATCCACATCTCAAAGCCTACCTTAGTATTTTGGTTACTGTATCAAACACCGACCGGAGTACATCAAGGATGCATTGTACCAAAAGGTAGCATGAACTGACAAGTAGCATTCCAACCTCGTATCCTCCTCTTTCTCCCCTCTTTCATCCTTATAGTCATCCTCTTACATGTTCACGAACGAACTCACCCATTACCTTCTCTACTCGGGGTCTACCTTCCTCCACCTGCTGCAGGCACGACCCGCATCACCTCGACTACCACCGGATCCGGATCGGTGTCAAAGGACGGGTCGTACACCGTCACCACAGGTACAGAAGAGACACAACCTGTGGTCCCGCCTAAAGAGGCTGAGAGTGGAGTTGATTTTCTTGTGAACATGCAAGCTATACAAAATCTCATGTCTCTGGTGTAAGTCTTCATCTTTCTCCCTTTCCTCACCTTAGTTTTATTATTCCTAGAACTTGTTTCCCCGACGTTTTCCTCGATCAATATTTTGCCACGCTCACTCCGCTCACTCACCTTGACAAATAAAGATCATCCGGACGAGAATCTATACTGTCAGACTGGTTATATAATTAACTCTCAGATCCGACGCATACGACCAAATAGCTCCTCTTATCCTGATCCTGACCTCTCCATCCACTTCTCAATCACCCACCTCGTTACCCATCACCCCTACCCTCATCCTTCTCTTATTCCTCCCTCCTACCATACTCCTTCCTTTGATCCCATCATGGGCCATCCCTTACCTCCTTCTTCCTCTCGGATGGATCCCTCCACTGATATTTCATCCCAACATTACTCCTTTCCTCCTCTCCCTACCCACTCACCCCACCGCACTCCACCTGCGTAGCAAATTGGAAGATCTAGCAATGACCGACGCCCTTGACAATGTTGTCGGTCGGTCTGAAATCTCCAAAGTTGAAGTGTGGGAAAACGAACGGTTCGACTCCAGCTCGAAGCCAGTTGGGTGGGGGAGTAAGTTTCTTCGTGCTGGGGAAAGGGCACCTTGGGTGAAAGTACTGGGTGAAAGTAGTCCATGGGGCTCAGATATCGTAGGGGAGGTCGAGGGTGGATCTGGGGGTATAAAAGATAAGGATGGAAAGGAAGAGATTATTAAGTTGAAAGAAGGATGGGAATGGGTACCTGGGGAAGAATGGAGAGTAGATAGGGATTGGTCAAAGAATGGTTTAGATGAAGGTGAATTGTGATCCCTCTTCTTTCCATTGTCTCTCATTCATGAAATAGCGCCCTTTTCTCTCGTCGGGATGTTCTGGAGTGACAAGATGACGGGTTGATTGGGAAAGAGAGCTTACCGTTAGATGGGTGGGTATATACCGACGATTCTTGGCAAAACCCTTCATCCTTACCCGTTACAGAACCTGATCCTTCGAACTCTAGCGGTGGTATGCCAGTGACTCAAAAAAGAGTCACTAGGAGACGTAAATGGTATAGACGAGTATATAGAAGTTGACTCAACCATCCAGGGACGACCACTTCTCTCGTGTGTCACAGATTGGCCGCCGATTTCCATCCGTCACATCAAAGTGGTAGACTCTGATGTCCATATATCAGATAAATCCCGATTATCCCTCCATGGTTTGTCGTATTTGTTTCGTATGTACTTACTGTAGCTCTCATGAACGCGACATTCAATTTGCAACAAATGGATGCATAACCCATATCTTGCATATTCATTCCGAAGTGTGTGAATATGTTGCTTCTTGTTCCCCACCTATAATCTTTTACTGTATCCGAGTCTTACGACCTTTTGTCCTTGGAATCATCTTAGATTTCACTTAGAGATTAGATTTCTTCTGTCCCTCTTCTTCTTTCGCCAACCGCTCAAACGCCTTTTTCACAGCGGGTCTATCATATCAGTTCTTTATCTACCAATGAGTGTCTTTGCAAAACTCACCGAGCTTTGACTTTATCAAACCAAGCTTTGGTTGCTGGTCCAACTTTGAATTTACCTTTTCTAGATCCTTCGAATAAAGATCGAATAGGGAAAAGCATGAGTATCTATAAGCATTAATCCCCATACCCGTATTATGTACTTCAACCTTGAAAGCGTGCCCCTCGTCTCCTAGCTTCTGGTCCGAATCTCAAGAAGATGGGAAAAGGATAAATGTGGATCCATTGATGCCTACGTATACCATGGCGGAAATTGGGGACCATTGACGATACAAGTGGGGAGAATAAGTGAACGTACAGTCGGTGATTTTGTGAAGTGGATGAATGATGTATTCAGAAGGAGAGAGAACAATCACTCACATCCCCTTCTCCTGGTTTATCAGTGCCAGAGAAGTATTTTCCAGGATGAGCAGCGAGATAAGCTTCGATCTATTCATTAGTCTATCTTCTGGATCAGACCCCACAAAATCTGAATTTGCGACGATCTCCGTAGGGACATCAGATGGTAGGAGTGATATCTGTGAGAAACAGTAGTGAGAAGGGAAGAAAGTAGACCAGGGGGGAGGGGGAGGGGGTTCGGAGGTTAGGAAGAAGTTGAAGGAAGGTCTTACTTCTTGTAGATGGACTTTGCTTTGAGCACCCAAGACATTAGTCTAATTATCAGCCGCTGACATACTTGATAACCTAGCTCAGTATTAGGGACGCGTGGGTGGGTGAATGGAGAGACGTTATCCCTAGATCATAGTCGATAGACAAACGAGTGATAGGAAGGTGAGGTGACCATTCTAGTAGTGCAAATTGGTTGCGTAGGTGGTTCATCGCAGATTGGCAGATGAGAGAAGTGAGGAGAAAGGGTAGTAAGTGAAGACCAACTCACCGTGACCCAAGTAGCATAATCCCCAACGCTCTTTTTTCCTTCTTCACTGATAGGTCCCCCTGCACCAGCGAGGAAAGCTTGACTTGATCCTCCGATCAAAGCGGATGCCTTTGAGGTCAGCATTGTCATCCCTCACAGGCAACCTCGTCAGGGTCTATGACAAAAACGATAGACAGAGGACGAATATCAAAAGATGGAGAAAGAGGAATGAGATGACGACTGACCTGGAAGAAAGTCATCAAACTTCCTTCACACCAATGACTCCAGAAAGCACTATCATCTCCCGTCACATCCTCCAGATTCTCCCTCCCCGGAGCATCCTTGAGAGCTAAAAGACGTCGGACTATCGAGCCACTCTCAGCTAACAACTCTCCGTCGAGCTCCACCACCGGTGCTCTGCCGAAAGGGTGAACTTTCTTGAGTTCAGGGGGACCGGCACCGCCGGGAAGACGGTAGTATACTTTGACCGTGTAAGGTAGACCGAGTTCTTCTAAGAGCCAGACTGAGTGAGGTCAGTCCAAAATCACCCCTCAAATTTACGTAACTCTTTTCTGAGCTCGTTTTCGGACGATTGGGGGAATCCCAGGATGGAGGACGCCGACAGAAGGGGAGGAAAGGAGTCAGTACTCACATAACCTTTCAGATCTCGAGGCGTTCAAGTGATGAAGTACGATTTGGTGTGACATTTTAGACTCTTTGTAGGTGTTTGATATGCGAAAAGGAAAAGTGTGTGTGAGAGGGAGAAAGAGGAGATGAGGGTGAGTTGGAGATGGTGATTTCGGTGACGCCATCGATATCTCCTGACCACTACCGGATATCTCCGAAGGGTCCGTGTTATCACTATCACCCACGTGGCTACGACCTCAGGGCTCAATCACACGTCATTATCGCACGGTACACGAAGATGCATTCACCCAGATCACTTTACAGGGATCTCACACAATGCAGACTAGGTTGATGCACCAGTGTGATTTGCATGGTGAATCATTATGACATGTGGAACAATTTGATCTTACTTGCTTTTATGGGTGTGGACAAATAGTTGTAGCTTGATAGTTGAGATGAGTGAAATTGTCAGGTTCACGAGTATCCACATAGGACGAGTTCCTCAGAATCGTACTTCTTTTGATTGTTCCCGTCTCTGTCTTCTCATTCCCGTTGAGAGATGATTTTCGTTCTCCTTTTACACCTAGTCGCTAATTCTATGATGCGTGACACTTTTCCTCCAGCTCCATGTCCCCCATCTATTTCTGTCTTCCTTTGCTCTCCTACTGTCATGACCAGGTAGCGAACTGTCAGGACCAGACGTTGAAAAATAGTCTGCGTCTATGAGCTATGGCTATAGGGCCTCGCAGGGAACAAACCTAGTGATGTACATAGTTTATAGTCTAGTGATGTAGTGGATCAAAGAGACTATAGTCAATGAGATCAAGTGGCAAAAAATTTGCTAAGTGACGAGAAAATACATTCGACAAGACATCTACGAAAAAGGGGTGTTTCTATATACTAAAAGGGAGCGGAGTGATACCGAAATCTATGGAGTAAATGTGGAAAGCGATATGGGGTGTAAGAGCGAAGGAAGACGGAGATAGATGAGGGACACAGAGATGAAGGAAAAGTATAGCATGGTAAAGAAGTAACGATTAGGTAGGACAGGAGAACGGAGGACGCCGTAGCGGGATTAGTGAGACGGGGACGGGAACGGGTAGGTGAAGTACGACTTCTGCGTACGACTCTTGAGGAACCCGTCTATAGGTACCTGTGATCCTGACACGAACCCGCGATCATAAACCATCCTAAAAGGCTCAATTACAACTCTGCTAGTGAGAGTTGATCTCGCTATAAGTACTGGTCGTGACACCTACCCCATATCATTTTCCATCTTTACTTCATAAATTTTGGTATCATTCCGCCTCCTCTTTTCTATATAGAAGCGCCTCACCTTCATAGATGGCTTGTCAAATGTATTTCCTATTCACTTAGCAACTCTTTTGCCACTTGATCTCATTGACATATAATCTCTCTGATCTTCTGCATCACTAGACTATCTACTATGACACTAGGTCTGTTCCCTAAACAGCCCTGGAGGCTATAGCTCATAGATGGAGACTATCCATAACTGTTAACACTTATAATTAGATGATAATACAGAGGGGAAAAAGAGCATGCATCAATTCTACATGTCTCTATACTTATCACATTCCACTCACACGCATAATACCAGAGACGATCGAATAAAGTTCAGAGGATAAGTTGAACGGAGAAATATTCGACGGAAGGGGTAATTCTAACGGCGGTTCGGCCGTCCTGGCCCGATTCTATCAGCTAACACTCCCCCACGGGACAATGCACAACTCTGCAGTAGTCCCGGACGATTTATTGATGGTGACGGCGAGGTTTGTGATGATGTAGACGGTAGTAATGACGAAATATTGAGTGTTATGTGTGTGGTAGTTGTCACAAAGTGTGTGACAAGTCGAGCGAAAGTCGGGGAAGGGTATTTAACCAGCGATCGGCGGTAGTGTTAACCGCCGATTAATAGGCCTTTTCGTCGCAGTGGTTTAGATCACTGTTCCGTTGGGCACTGTTATATCGTGCATATGCTGGTCAGTATGTCTCGTGACAGATTAATCGGCGGTTACGGGTAGGATCCTGGGTTCGACTCCCCGGACGGCGCCGGGGGTAACCCAGGCCCTACTTGGAAAACCTCCCTCTCGGAGTAAGTTTTCGGTCTATCGTACCCTTCCCAAGTGTGGGGGCCCAAGCGGGGTCCCCTTGTCGGGGCCCCAAAGCGGGGGCCCAAGAGAGTGCATAATGTCACAAAGTGTGTGACAAGTCGAGCGAAAGTCGGGGAAGGGTATTTAACCAGCGATCGGCGGTAGTGTTAACCACCGATTAATAGGCCTTTTCGTCGCAGTGGTTTAGATCACTGTTCCGTTGGGCACTGTTATATCGTGCATATGCTGGTCAGTATGTCTCGTGACAGTAGTAGTGGTAGGTGAAATCGTGAAATGAATTTCGGTGGGGCCTCCCGCGGGGCTCCGCTCTGACACGTGGCTACCACTCACTACTGACAACTGACTCTTCTCTATCTTTCCTTTTACTTCATCACTTTTACCTCCAATTATCGGTATGTCCACCTTTCGTCTTTCTCCACCTCTATCTCTCATTTCTGACTCTCTGAACTTCCCTTTATCCTGTCTGCTTCTTAAAACTTCAGGTTTGCTAGTAGAATCCCGAGAATCGATGAAATTGCTTCGAGTACCTGGCTGACGATATCTATCATTAGTAGCAAAATCATCATGTCCCAAATTTCTCCCTCCGTTTTCGCGACTGTTGCTACTCCCTCGGTTCCTGGACCGTCTGATCGTCCTGCTCTTAGGTTGCTCCCCAGCAATCCTCCCGACTGTAAGTTTATTACTGTCTGTCATGTCATGAACTTTATTGAGTTTGAGATCTTTCTCAGAAGGTACAATTTGAGCTGGGGATTTTGAAATCGAACCTCGATAAACATTTCCTTTTGCTAGGGAACGCTCTATTGGAAGGTGGTGGTACCCATGCGAGGGTACAAGAGATCGTTGATACTGTCGACTCTCTCCACAAAAAGATCAAAGCTGTCCTGGGTGGTTATAAAGTCGCTGGTTACCAGCCCAAGTTCCCGGTATTCGTGGATTTGACGATGGAGGTTGAGTAGAACCTCCGCTATGTATCATCTTATCCCTTCTCTTACTCTTCTCTTTCATCTCTCTAATGACTTTAGGTTCTACCGGTGGTTTCTGACCTATCTTCAAATTACTCACATTCTTAGGTACACCTGAAAATTTTACATTTTGGCTCACGAGAACTTTTCCTTCAGTGATACCTTCGGTGGGTTTCTCTGAAGTTCCTTCCACCCACACTTCTCCTTCTGGTACCACTTCGTTCTCTGTACCACCTGACAGATCTCCTAGGTCCTCGAAATCAGAATAATCGTAATCGATGATTTCATCATCATCTAATGTCACGTATACTGAACCAGTGTTTTTCTTCTTCAGTGGTTCTACCCGTATCGCTGACATATTCACCGAATGTACTGGTCCACCTAAAGCTTTTGTAAGTACATCTGCTCTCTGATAGACAGTGCTGACGTATTCTAGTTCAATAACTTTATTACTGACTAGATCTCGAAGAGCATGATGTCAAATATCGATATGTTTTGTCCTCTGGTGAGTACCAGGTTTTCTCGCCAGTGATATCGACCCTTGGTTATCGCAGTTTAATATAGTAGGGTTTAGCTGATCGTAGCCTATCTCCCTCAGTAATCCTCTCAACCACTGAGCCTCCTTCGCTGCTTCAGCCATCGCAATGTATTCTGCTTCGACTGTCGACGACGATACCGTAGCTTGTCTTTTTGAACTCCAGGTTATCGGTGAGTTGTTCATCATGAATATCCAGCCTGTAGTTGATCGTCGTGTGTCTTTACAACCTGCCCAATCGGCATCAACCCATTCTGCTAGATCGCTAGCCTCGCCACCAAGACGAATACCATGTAAACGAGTGGACCGAAGGTAGGTAATTACCATTATCCCTTCTTCCCAAACTTTCTTCGTTGGTTTGGTGAGGTACCTAGCAAGGTATGGAGCTGCATATGATATGTCGGGTCGAGTACATGTGGCTAATCACTGTAGACATCCTATTAATTCTTGAAATGGTCGAATTTCACTTTCCACCTCCGACATCGATGGATTTTTTGCAGTAAGGGGTAATGGCGTTTTTCGGGCTCGATGTAAGTCGTTTTCTGGAAACTTCTGAACTATCTTATCGATGTATGCTGGTTGGTTTAACCATATTGTCTTTTCTTCTCTGTTCCTTGTTACCTTCATACCTAAGATAGTACTTATCTCCCCCAGGTCGGTTATTATCCACCTTTTTCCTAGCCCATCGAAAATTTCCTTTGCTTCTTCCTTCGATTTCGTGGCTAATACTAGATCATCGACATAGGCCAGCAGTATTGCTGCTCCCTTTCCTTCGATTTTCCCTTCTGGTCTGTAGTAAAGACCCCAATCTGACTCGATTCTTGAAAAACCTAGGTGAGATAATCCTTCCCCGAGTTCAATCCACCACGTTCTACCGGATTGCTTTAACCCGTAAAGAGACTTGACTAACTTCAAGGTATTACATCCAGGTTTTGGTTTTATCCCCTTGGGATACTTCATGTAAATTTCGACATCGGGTTTACCGTTTAAATACGCCCCTTCGACATCGGCCTGACGAATTTCGAGACCTTTGGTGGCCGCTATAGTCAAGAGTATTTGTAATGACCCCGATCTACCGACAGGTGCGAATGTCTCTTCGTAATCGACACCTGGTACCTGTGAGAATCCTTGAGCTACTAGTCTGGATTTATACTTTAGTAAGTTTCCTTCTGAATCTGTCTTCACTTTGAATACCCATTTACATCCAATGGCTTTACGACCCGGTGGAAGTACCGTTTCCACCCATGTTTCTTTAGATTCGATGTTAGATATCTCTTTCTCCATGGATTCTAGCCACTTCTCACCATCTGCACCGTTTACTGCTTCCTCAGGAGAGATAGGATCAATGAGAGAAGTATCACTTTCGATACCTGCGATAGAGGCGAGTGAGACTAACTTATTAGGCTCGCGACCAAAATCTAGGAACGAGTCTGTTAGGCCTGCGAAACGGTGGGGGGGTCGAATAATTCGTCCGTGACGTGTCGTCAGGATCCCCTCATCCCCATCATCATTTCTTCCTTCCTCATCATTTCTCTCATTTTCGACGATATCGTTCTCATAGATCCAATTTCCTCCCCAGATGCCCTGTCCTCGTCGTCTTTCAGTAGGTTGTGGGCCTGTATTAGGTGAGTTGTCTCTGTCGACATCATTTCCTTGTTCATTATCGATATTTTCCTGTTCGCCACTTTCTGAGCGGTCGTCAGGGAAAATTTCTTCGTTGACGACGGGGTCTAGGTCCACTTCGATGGCGTCAAGAGGGTTTGGATGACATCTGGCGACTCTCTAGTAGCCACCATTTGTCCTGTCGAGCGACGAACGTCTCGTGAGTGTTCGATTCGTCCCGATCCGTCCATTCTAACAATCCAACCGCTCACACCCTCATCCTGACCTAGTATAATCGCTGACAAACCCCTAGGTATCGTGAAGTTCGACTTCAGCCTTATCTCCCTTGGTATCTGAACAAAACATCGTTCACCAAATCTCCACACGCTATCTAGATTCGTGTATCTTCCTGTGAGTGATGTCCAACCTGATTTGCCACTGACACCAATTGATGTTTTCATGATTATAATGGCGGCGTATCTGACAGCATAGGACCAATATTCGTTCGGTAGTCCTGAGTCAAACAACATCGTTGATACCATCCCCTTCAAGGTACGTATCATTCTTTCCACCACTCCATTTAATTCTGGTGTGTATCTTGGTGTGATGTAGTGGTTGATCCCTGCTGACAGGTAGAATTCCCTCATATCGAGGCTATCGAATTCACCTCCCCCATCAGACCTAATCACCCTCACCCTTTCACCAGGCTGTTTCTCTAATTTCGAGATACACTGTCAAACGATATCTGACGATTTGTTCTTCGTAGTTATCGGTATGGCGAACACAATTCAACTCGCCCTTTCCACACCAACGAAGAAATATCGTTCACCTTTTATCGCTGGACCGAACGGGCCAGCAATATTGACATCCATTCCTACTCCTTCACCATCTCCTTTTAACATTGGTGCTTCTTTATTCTTCGGTAGACGTGTTATCTTGGCCTGCATACAGGCGGGACATTTATCAGTTGTAAAGGGATCGTTCTTGTAAGTGTCCCAGTCCTTCTTCAATATTCCCTGTCTACCTAGACTCTTTAGTTTATCTACACCTATATGTCCCAGTTGCTGATGCTCAGATTCAAGTGGTGAAGTTGCCTTCGGTGTCGATATCACGATCATCACGGCAGACATTGCTCTGCCAAATCGTACCGACCACAGTGAGTCATGTTTCCTCAAACCTAGTTTCTCTTTACCTTTACCTATCCACCCACCACCGCTGCTTAGATTCGCCTTCCATCCCCATGAGAGTAACTTCGAAAGGGAGAGAAGACTTATCTTTGCTGTGGGGACGTGATGTACATCTTTCAGTACCATTTTCTGTCCTGAATCTAGTTCGAGGTTAATGTCACCTGTTTCCCAAGCCATCATTGACTTGCCAGATGCTAGTCCGAACACTCTCGGTTCCACTAGTCTTTTAATATTCGTCATTATCGACCTGTGAGGAGTTATGTGGTGAGTAGCACCACTATCCACTACCCAGGTGGGGATTACACGAGTGTGGCTTACATCATTAGACTCTGTAGCTAATCCCACCCACTCATTATCCTCAACCCACGGGTTTTCAATTTCTTCGGGCCACACGATGTTACTCGTGTACCCTTCGTCATCATCGAGCCATGATTCTGTCGACATGGCCATCCCGGCCCACGCCTCATGTTCACCATCCAATGACGAATACATCAAGGAGGTTTTGGAGTTATCCTTGGACTGGTTCTCATCCTTCGAGACCGTATGTCCTTTCTTATTATTCTTATTATTATTATTCCTCCATTTCTTTTTACCTCCATCCTTTCCATCTGTGTTTTCTTTCCTGTTCGTATCCTCTCTTTTAGGTTTACGACAGTACTTCGCTAGATGTCCTACAGTGTCACAGTTATAACACTTCCTGGTTTCATTCCTGGGCTGACCATCAGAGATATTATCTCGGTTCACCCTCATTCCTTTATTTCCTTCGACGAACATCGTGAATCCCTTTCTATTGGTCCTACCAACAGGGCGCGCTTTACGTCTCGCTGTTTCTTTATTGAAGATCGATAAGACCTTTTCCCAAGTTCTCTCCTCTGCTATGAGGGATGTTACTTCGATCTGGATGATCCTGTAGGATGGTGCTAGAATGGTATTGAGGAATAACCCAGCTCTTTCCTGTGAGTCAAACTTCAACCCTACCAATCTCGCTTCGGACATCGTCTTCGAGAAATCCTCTACATGCTTAGCCATTTCTTCGGCCGTCGCATCGTCCCTTAAGTCATAGCTAAACAACGCTTGACGGACATTCCTTTGATTCTCGATCGTCGCTGTCACATGCAGGGCTACGCAGTAATCCCACATTTCTTTAGCTGACATCTTCTCAGATATATCAAGCATCACAGCATCCGACACTGTTCCCTTGATCATCCCCTGCGCTTTATTCTCCCTCGCTTGCCACTTTTCCCATTCCTTCCACTCTTCTCCAGTAATCCTTCTACCAACCACTTGCCCTTCGACGGGCGTGGTAGGAGGTACTGATCCCGCCCTCTCAGCTGTCGACCTAACCCCTACGTGACCAGGTTCGGTATCATTACCCGTGACGATATTCCACACGTCACCTATCTGTAGATACACCTCGATTGACTTCCTCCACGGAGCATACGATGCTGGATCGTGGGATAACTTTGGGTGGCTCTCAAGAGAGATCTTAGACGACACAGAGGTCATTATGAGGAGAGTAGAAGTAGGAACTTGCCTTAGTTATACACAGAGGTATGTGGACTCCGACTGTTAATCTGTTAACGCTTATAATTAGATGATAATACAGAGGGAAAAAGAGCATGCATCAATTCTACATGTCTCTATACTTATCACATTCCACTCATACGCATAATACCAGAGACGATCGAATAAAGTTCAGAGGATAAGTTGAACGGAGAAATATTCGACGGAAGGGGTAATTATATAACGGCGGTGCGGCCGTCCTGGCCCGATTCTATCGGCTAACACGTTGGCCCAAAGCGCCAGCTCTAGGATCCTCATCATGAATTGTCCTTTTTTATGGATTGACTAGGGTTGGGGAACGGTACTGGAAACGTGATGAGTAGGTTGCAGGCTGGGTTGAACTTGTTTTAACTTGGTAGAAGTCTAGGTGTCTCTGGTGCTAAGTGATGTATTGTGTCTCCTCTGCAATTGATGTAGCCAAAAAATGATATTGAAGAATCAGCAATGTTGGTACTTTGCTGATTGTACTATATACTGTCTACAGGTCTCTGTGTTTCCTCTCCCCTACTGCAAGTGTCTATGTACATACTCAGACAGGTGAAAACCCGCTTTGAGTGAACCCAGTGGGGAAATCTCAAAAGGGGAAAACCCGTCCCTACCTAATTGCAGCACTGCCTCGGGCCTTCTATCCTAATCCGTCGAGTTCAATGCAGCTGCTTCAAGTCGTTGTCACTCTGTAACAGTTTGCTGCATGACCATGGCGGAAGAAAGGTACAGAGACAGGTAGTATTTGGTATGCTTTTCTTCCCTCTGCACTGTGATTTGCAATTGGCATGTCCAGAGCGCTGTGTGTGAAGCTCCAAGACTATGTATCTGCCCTCATGTTCACCCTGATCAGAAAACCAGTTCCTTTTTCATGTTCTGTCCCTTCTACTCTGACCGGTATAACACGCCTATGATACGGTGCAGCCACCTATCACTGTTACAGCTGACCTCCCAGCCTTTTGGCTCATCTTATATATTCCATCCCCCACCGAGGGTCCAAAAGGAGATCCGAGAGCGTGTTAGGTGACCGTTCAAAGTCGTGACACTTCCAAGTGTCACGGCCTTTCAAGGACCCCTTGAGTGACATGCCAAAGCGTCATGACACTTCAAAGACGCACGGGTTGATACCATGCTACTTCAAAGTGGCACGGGTACCGTGGACAGGAAGTCTCAGGTTGAATTTCCCTGCGGCCAGTTCCACTTCCACTTCCATATCTTGTACATCTTCCTGTTTTTCGGGCTTTGAACAAGACACATGCCAATCTATACTTCCTCCATAATGACAGAGGTTCTCCTTGGGCCTTGTCAAGACCAAAGACCAACGGTTTTGAAATACAACCATACTTGCTGCAATGGAATCTTCATAGGAGGGTTGTAAGATGTGATTGAATGGTGAGTACTGAACATATCTCTGATATCGAAAGTCAATCATGGGATAAAGAAGATGCTTAATACTATTTGCTAAACATGCATGTACTTATCTACCTAGCTGAGTAAGCGTAGAGTCTCTCAAAAGCAGAGAAAAAAGACCAACATAGAATGTGGTTCTTATGTAAGACCCGATTGAAGTAATTACTGAAAACATCTCCAATGTAGAAAGTCAGTTTGAGAGAAAGAGATGCATTCCGTCAATCTATCTACCTATTTTTCATACTGACTGTATCCTGCCAAGTCATCTTTCTAAGAAGCCTACGACATCTATACTTTTAAGCGGACTAAATAGTTAGCTAGCATCCGCCAAATGACTATTGGAACATACATTTGGACCAAGCAATTCTTGACCATACTTGGCTTTGAAACGTTCCCTAGCCATTACAATCCCCTTCACATGAGCCATCATCTCAGCATGCTCTTTCCCAAACCCTGCCTGCAGAATACCTCGTCTTCCCCGCATATGCCTTGTCATTATCTCATGCCAAAGCCAGGACTTGTATTTCCTAGCCAGGTGCAGAACCCGACGAGTGAGACCCCATGTCTTCCCATCCACTTCCCATTTTTCATTCAGCCATAAATCATCTTTGCCCTTCATCCATCGCGGATAATCATTGAGAGGACTTTCAGAATGCCAGAATCCAGAGGGAATGTCGTCTTCGTTGTAGTCGCTCCATGTCTCAAAGGTAGAGCAATTGTCAGGCCACTGAGTGGAATCACTATTGGCTCCGACTTCTGATTCCGACTGAAGATCTGAAAGTGAGGGTGGAATGGATGGAGCAGAAAGAGAAGCACCTATCTAGATTAGCAACCAGCTTGGTCGACTTGTCCGTGATATGCTCACCATCTTCGGACTCCCGTATCACTTGACTTTCTTCACTCTCAACAGACGTCTTGTCTTGTTGACGACTCTTCTTAGATTGTGTTGTCTTCCGACGACGTTTTGGCCTTGGTTCACCAGCGTCAGATTCACTGCTGGAGTTTTCGATAAAAGTTCTTTCCGTGGCCGTCAATCGAGAGTAGTTCTTACATTCTCTTTCCGCTCCATGACAATAAAGTGAACACTTCACATTCTTCTTTTTGCAAGGGCATCGAGTGGTGTGACAATGTCCCTTACAGTTGCACTTGATCTCCCTTTTAGACAAGTCTCATGGGTAAGCATACTATACTTCCTATGACTCTGTACTCACGGAATATCTTTTTCACTGCAGATCTCAAGGACACCAGGGGCTGATTTTTCCAGTCTAGAGCTGCCAGCCCTACCACAATGGGAATTTCAAATTGATCTGCCGGATTCAGAGCCTTACTTTGGTAGAGACGATTCAGCACTCCCGCTTCACAAACAAGTCGATAAGCTTGAGGTTCATTGGGCTTGGAGAAAACTTCACAGACAATACAGGGAATTCGACTTGCCGGTGCACCAGGGCGATCTATTGCCGGTATATGAAGTGTTACTTTGTCGCGGATCTTGTATTTGAAACTGTGATGGTCTTTTCCAAAACGATCTATCATTTGTTGACGAACAATAGCTTGACGTTTCTGAAGTTCAATTTGGAGTTTCTTTCGTTGAACCTCATTGGTTCTCCCCTCCTGCATGAGCAGTGTGAAAGGGTGAGATTCTCCTGCAGATGAGTTTGACTGTCCTCTTTCTTAACCCTATCAATGTTTTGAATGACTTACCAATACCATCCATGTCTTGATGTCCATCACCAGTAGCTCCTGGACTTGAATGTCTAGACTCATCCGCAGCTTCGCTTACATTGTTCTCCTGAGGTCCATTCTGCATTTCTCTTTCCCCAAGAGGTTCTTGACCAACTTCTTGATCACTATCCTCTTCCCAACAAAAAGGTGGCAGATCCACATGTTCTTCTTCATCCGTCTCCATTCCTGTTCCCAAGTCCAGTGCAACTTCAAGCACAGCTTCCCTATCTTCTCCCGGTAGCCACATCTGAACTTCACGGTGAGTGCGATTGAATACAGCTTCGTACGGGGTGTGAAGGGTTGCACTGTGTTTTGTGTAGTTGATGGAACGTATCACATGGGGTAAACCATTGATCCTGGATATCAGAGCATGCCTTCGCAAGATTTCATAGCTTACCAAGGTTGTCCTTCATTCTCCAATCTCCACTTGGACAAGCGAGACTTGACAGTGCCATTGGCTTGCTCTACCAGCCCTTGAACACGAGGCGTTCGGGGCAGACCATGCTTGATTTTCACCGAGTATGCCTGGGCAAGATGTGTGATGATCTCGTTACAAAATTCGCGGCCATTGTCAGATTGCAAGATCTCAGGAGCCCCATAATGGTTGATCCATGTCATCAGATGTTTCTCAACATTTCGACCTGTTTTGTTTGTCATTGGATACTTCAGGGTCAGTCACTGTGCGGCTATCCTTCTTATTCACTCACAATCTGGGACAGTTTGGTGAAGTGATCTTTGATATGACATATCCAACGCATTTTCTCCCCTTTTGGACCACAACATTCATCTGCTCGCATATCAATGAGATTGATTTGGATGCGTTCAAACGGTGAGGAGGATGTAATTGGTTGGAGTTGACCAGGGTCTTTATTGCGGGCTCTGTTATGAGTTAGCGACTGCTTGCAGTTGACATGTATCAAGACCCACTTGAGTTGACAGACATTGCAGGCATCGATAACTGCTTTAATCTCCTGTTTTCCAATCCCTCGATAATGAGCTCGCAGTTTGGCCCTAGTCTTGTTTTGCCCAGAATGTGCAAGCGTAAGACAATGAACATGTTTGATTCTTGAGAACACTTGTGAGATTGGGACCAGCTTATACCATGTTGGTGATGTTGGTGAGGAGCGAGTGAGGATATCTTGTTGATCTTCACTGAGACAATTGTGCTGTTTGGTCCGGGTCAACCAAGAGTTGTGAGGTGGTTGGAAGGGTGGATTTTCAGCCGGATGTTCTAATAGCCATTTACGATTGGAATACTCCTCATCGGAGATTGTGTGGGCAAACTTTTGATCACGAAGCCAGGACTCAAAGTTCTGTTCAAAATTGGTGCTGAAGACAGATTGAATGCCGGTCATGGTATGTATGATTGAAGGATGAAGTAATGCAGAATTTCAAGTACAAGGAGGATTTGTGGGTTTCATAATACCGCTGGTGTGGCACTCTACGGTCACTCAAAGCCAAGAGTCGTGACCGTTGAAAGCACAAACGTTCCACTTTGAAGGCGCACGGATTATACTTGTGACCGTTCAAAGCTGTGCAGCTTCGAAGGGGCACGGATTTTGGCCTCGTGATACTTCAAAGTGTCACACCTTTGATCCGTCACGATCTGAACCGTGCCACTTGGAAGTGTCACGACTTTGAATGGTCACCTAACAGAGCGGACCCGTGGAAGAGTGAAAGTGCCACACTGCCACATGCCACCTGCCCACATTTTCTTCCCCCTCCTTTCCCCTTTTTCCTCCTTCCCGTCCATTTATTCTCTTCCGATCTTGTAAGACTCAACCAACCATGTGCCAAAATGGTTATATCAGCAGCGAACACAAAACACTTGGATATACTTTATCATCCTTTACCGCAAGATGACAAAGTGATACTTGAATTACAACAAATTTCCATCCAGAAGGAGGGGGGAGTGGTGAGGAATGAACATGAACGAAATTACCAGCAGACATCCCGGAATACATCAGATTCCACAAAAGCGAAGGAACCGTGTACTCAATTTAGCCGCGGAAACCTTGTCACAGACGTTATCCATGCTGTGGAATGTGACGAGGGACCTACCACAGGTAAAAGGTACTTGAATGGAGGACACGGCGGGAGTCTAAACCCGATTGATCAAAAGCTATATCACGAGGAAGAGTTGGGGATGAAAGGGTTAAATCTACCATTGAGATCAAGAGTGAAACTACCGGTTTCAGTAGCGGAAGGTGCGATAAGAACGACGGGATATGTCGGTAGAGGTACAGGAACGACGGGAACGACACTTTGGCCCAGTTCTCAAGTATTAGCAGCTTATCTCGTTTCTCTTTCAACGGAAGAACGAAAGAAGCGGTTGGTGGGAAGAAAAACTCTCCCACATGCTTCTATCACGTCCATAAAAGATGGAAATCAAAAGTCAATGATGAGAAGCTTTCCCGGTCACCATAAACAAGGGAACCGTAACCTCGTCGAATCATTCAACTCCACCAGGACCGACGTCGATCGAATAGTAGCCCCTACCGATGAGAACTCGATGACAATAGATGCCAATGGGGATCCCAATGTGAACTTTCTCGAGGGATGTATCATCTACGAAAGCTCGGAAAAGATAATGGTCAATGTGAAATCCTCTGGAACAACTCAAAAGATGATAGGAGATAGACCATTAGTCATTGAATTAGGTGCAGGAACAGGATATCTTTCTCTTGTCTTATCGTCTTTAAACTACGAAGTAATATCTACAGACCATCCTTCCGTCTTATCACTATTACAATCAAACATCCATCGTAACCTTCCTATCCTCTCTCGAGCAGGTTATGACCCACATATCGTTATTCATCCATTAGACTGGGAAGAAGTCAAACGATCTGGTAGATTACCGAAACAGCTCTTGGACAAGAGAGAAAGAGAAAGACCAACATTGGTAGTGATGTCCGATACTGTCTATTCGACTGATTTGATCATTCCTTTATTGGAGACTATACGTCTTATTTGTCTATCACCCGAATTACCTGAGGTTTCACTTTTTGAGAGATTTCCATCTGAGGATGCTATCAATGAGAAACAATCATTGATCGATGAAGAATTAAATATCTCACAAGAACGATCGTTCATCCACCAAGAATTACATATGCGAGAGATGAAACATTCGGCGAGTAATGATGAAAGACAGCGGAACAGGGACGTAACGGGGAAATTTGAAAAGATGAAATTGAAAAAAGGACCTACGGTAATTATCGCTTTAGAGAGAAGAGATCCGATGTTGGTTGATTCTTTCCTTCGACAAGCTAAGGAGATAGGGTTAGAACTTCGGAAAGTCGGAAGGAGAAAGATGATCAGGGCTTTGAGACTATGGGGCATAGGTGAGGGACTTAAGGATGAAAAGAAGGGGATCAAAAAGGATGAAATTCAGATGGGAGCTAATGGACTATGGGGTGAGAATGAGAATTTTGGGAATAAAAGAAATAAGATGAAAGCTAAGCCAGTATCGGACGGACGATGGCACGGTGATTCAGATGATGGAAAGGAGAAAAGGGATACAGAGCGGGGGAAGGATCGATCTGAACGTATGGACAAAAGTTTTGGTGATATGGACCAAGAGAAAGAGGAGGAAGATGAGGAAGAAGGAACTGAATGGGATGATGTAGAAATTTATACTGGTCGTTGGAGATGATGAAAAACAACAGACACTCGCATTCTTTACGCCACTTTATGCATATTGTCTTGCCAAATGAAATGTAAAGGAACATCTACTCTTGTTCAATTTCATCACTTCCTTCGATAGACCCACTGTCACTGGATCCACTATCCAACTCTGGCATTTCTTCATCTTCCTCTATTTTCATATCTTGCACGACGGACTGAGGTGACTTGGCCTCCCGTCTTACCTCCAATCTCGTTTTCACCATGGTCATCCCCACTTTCGGATCTATCTGTTGTGTTCGTACGTTTGTATTTGAATTTACTTCCTTTATCGTAGATTCGACTCGATCTGGCTCTGGAAGAATGTCCGAGCCTGAGACATGTTTGACCACTTCAATTACAGCGGACGAGATTTCAGACTCTACCATCACACTTTCAGCCGGCGTCGCCTCCCCTGCATCTCCCTCGGTCCTCTCATCCGCTCCTGCCACCCTGTCTATCCTCGAAACAATTTCTGTTCTCGGTACAATTTCATCCATTTCGTCCTCCACGTGCGATGGAAGAGGAGCACCAAACCCTACCTCCTTTCTCACATCCGCCTCTTCTTCCGTTTCCTTTCCAAACAGGTGCAAAGCGCTTAACGGCGGTCCGGGTCGCATGAGAGGTGGTAAGACAGGATGTAACATCGTCCCTAGACCTCTGGACACTTGAGACGATTGGAGGACGAAACACAACGAGGAATCAGAGGCGAGAGATTGTGAGCTGAGATATGTGGCTGGGGAAATTGGGAGGAGAGAAAGAAGTACGGTCTTCCAACTTCTCGATGTACCTCCCTCGCCTTCCGTAGATAAGGCTAGATGGTTTAACACTCCTTGTGTAGCAGTTTGGAGGGAGACAATGCTTTGTGGAGAAGGCTTAGTTAGGGTGGGAAGGAGAAGGGAGAGGGAGAGTAGTAGACGGATGGAGAATGTGAGTAAGGCAGTTGGGAGTAGTGGAGCGGTGAGGAGAGAAGGTAAGACTATATATCAGCAGAATTCTCAAATTCGCAGCGTAACTTCACGAGGTGTGTTACATGTGACCTGATAAGCATTGGAACTTGGACGCAAGACGGGAAAGAGGTGGGGAGAAGGCAGAGGTCAAAGCTAAAAGTCGGGCTGACAGGGAGCTGGGGCAAGGACGGAGACAGGGGTGAGTGAGGAATGAAAGAGGAATAGTACTAACGATTCATTACTTCCAACATGACCCCCATTTCCTCATCCGACACTCCTCTCCCATCTCTACCCTCCAACCCAGAGATAAGCCCATCTTCGTCATTTCTAACTCTTTTCTTTCCTCTCTTCCCACTCGAAATCAGGTCTTGTTTCGGTCCATGGGACGATTCGGATGGTTTGTCCAAAATGGGAGAAAGACACGACAGGACAAATTTGGTAAGACGGGTAGTATACTCCACAGGCCAGATAGTGGCGGGATATACGTCCAAGAGGAGTTGATGTAGACGAAGTAGTCGTACTCTGACCTCGCTATGTGTCAGAAACCTCGATGTAAATGTAGATGCGAGAGGGTATGGTCGTTCGGGGACAAGAAGAATAAATTTTGGATCCCAATAATGAAACCCATAGTGTGTGAGAGAGGAAAGGGACAAGGAGGGTTGAAGAAAGATGACGTAGACTTACATTTGAGATACGGGTACAGACTCTAGTAGATAAACGCTGTGTTCTAGGATTGAACTCAAGTGAGGAAGAAGATGATCTCCGCATCTGATGATCAGTCCATTTCTTTTGGCTCGTTATCTCTTGCTGTTTAGGGATAACCGGAGCATCGATCAGCTCGCTGGAAGAGATGGGAACATTACGAAAAATGAAGTTGAGCTCACGCCATGGCCATAGCCCCAAGAAGAAGAGATCCAACTGTCCATATTCTGGGCAAAATAACAAGTATTGAAGCATGATGATGAGGACTGATATAAGAGACCATCTATCTGTCAGAAATTCTGCCTCATCTCTTTACGCCGTTTCATTTTAGGCCATGTCGTCAGCTCAGGTCCATCTCTACCGTCGAGGACCTTCGAAGAGGCAAGAGTCTCGACAAGACCGTAGAGGTTGACCTGAGCTGACGACAGGGTTTTAGATAATTTGAACTCACAGGAGTGTCATATGTGATGTTCATACACCTCAACGACGCCTCTACTATAGCGCCGATTGGCACGGGTACAGGTCGGACAGTGACGAATCTCCAGAGTCAGTTTATAATCAGACATACAAGACGTGATGACATACCTTAGAAGGGCCAGAATAATCTCTGTGCTTCCCTCGAGGATTGAGAGAGCTGTGGGTAGCCTCTCCGTCGGGTCTACAGGGAGAGTGGCTAAAGAAGATGTTTCGAGCGTTGTAGGAGCTGTGGTAGTCAACATACAGCACAGGGTGGACATGGATGAGTCGGTCGAAGCGTTGAAGAAGGAGGTTGGTCAGGTGGAGACAGCAGCAAGTGAGCCCAGACATGTGAGCGAGACGCGATTCCAAGGCAGAAGCCCAGGTGACAAGTTGGAACGTTCAGAGTGTGACCAGTGAGAAGAAAGCAAAGTTTGTACTTCGGTATCAAACACGGGAAAGCGACAAGAAGCCCGCCACAAAGATGTCGATAAGTAAGACGGAATAGAAGAGTATGTAGCCAATACAAGCGAGAGCATCGACTGACTCACTTTCCCAAGCATCCCTCATTATAGCACTGAGAGAATCATTCATACCCCCTAAAGCACCTTTCATTTCCCCCGCCCAAGCCTGTGCAGCTTGAGTCTTTCCTCCACATAAATGAAGAGAGGCCAAGAGGTCGGAAGCAGTCATACGAACTGGAAGAGGGACATCTTGCTGATGTAGTATAAGATCTAGAAGATACGTCCGAAGAGGAGAGAGGGAAGGACGGAAAGTCGAAGGAGAATGACATAGGACTGTTCTTGTTGAGGTGAGGGTTGTGAGCTGGATGTTAACCTCTATAATCGCTAACAATTAGGTTATCAGTATGACATTTCCAGCTATCACCAAAATTTTCACGCTTATACGTATGTGAGAATCGAGGAATGACGTGATTGATTGAGACGATAAAGCTTACCAGTGTAGACCAATCGTTCCCTATTTGCTGTAAAACTCCAACCAAAGTCACACTTATCTTTCCCATAAGAGGAAGGACTGATTCTCTTTCAAACGATGGCCATTGAGGTGAGACGGTGATGATCGTTTCGAGTAATCGGATAGCTGAGTCCGTAAGAGTTGATGGAGAAGCCTAAAGTATGAGTAAAATGTTTTGCCTTGCAACCTTGGTCAGAATAGAGATAAGGTGACTTATCAGAGGTGTAAAGATTCGGAGGGATGTCAAAATAGATATGAAACTCACATTGATCAAATCTATAGTTATTCCTAACCAAACTTTTCCCCACGTACTAACCGCCCAACCTTCTTTATCCCTCCTAACCACCCTGAGTAAGATTCCAAGAACCGCATCAACCTCGGAAGTTCCCCCTCGGACCGTATTGTCAGATCGTAAAACAGTAGTGCAACGTTGTAAGAATTTCACGTTGGCTTTCGTTTGACGCAAAGATGTCGTCTCTAAGATTTCCAAGAGAGCCGGGTGGGTGAGAGGCAGGTCTGAGAAAACCAAATTTGACGAGGATTGAGACATTGTATGAAGTGAGGTATATACTAGTAAACGATCCCCTTTACGTCGAAAGTGGTAACGCAGGAGATGGAGTAAAGTGTGTAGAAGAGTTAAGAGGGTTGGGACAAGGACCAGAGGAAAACTTCATGTGGAGCCCCACTTTGATGACCCTGGAGGATTGACAGAAAAGGATACAGTACATTCATACTTACACATAAAATTAGAGACAAGAAGAGGATTCCACCCAAAAAGTGACTCACTTTTAGTGCAAAGAAGCATACAAGGGTTTTGCCTCATGACAAGCACAATCAATGTATTTTTAAACTTTTACTGATTCCAATATCTTATCAAGGATAAACTTATTTCAGAGCAAGCACAATTTCATCACAAGTGACTCAAACTAACCACAACCAACAGTTCAAGACGGGTTCCCAGTATTGGCTCACATCAATCCCTAAACCGTGGAGCAAGTGCCTCAGTAAGCTGTGATGGTGTCATGCAAGTCACTTCAAACAATGTGGAATTCGGTAGTACCGATATGCTGAGCAGGGCACAAGACTTAGGACCAAGATTTTTCCCCTTCATGTATGTTTTGAATGTTCTCATTGTTTCCACTGCAAGGTATACTATGGCTCTGCTTGGATGTCTACCAAACCACTGACTCATTGTGTAAGTTCTTGTATCATCATCATGAAGTGAAAATCCATGATGATGAAATGGACAAGAAAAACGTCCGTGAGAGTCGAATAACTTGTCAGAAAGTGGTAGATTTGTCTGGAAACAGGTAATGACTTCTGTCACTCTTGTTTCATCAATCTTTGTTCCTTCTGGTGGATCAATATCTGTTTCTGTTGGTGGATCAAGCTTGCAGGCTGAATCGATTGCAGCTTGTATTGAGTGGGCTGATACATATTAAATCTGTGGACCCTAACATTGTAAGAATCTGAGGTACAACTTCTGTCATTAGTTTGATGTGGCCAGTATTTGGCAATGGATACTTGTTGATACACAAGATTCTTGACCCAAGAGGCTGCCCATCTTTATCATAAGGCTGGGTAGGTCTTTCAATAACTATGAACATGGGATTGTATGTAATCATAATCAATCTTGCTCTTTCCACACTATCAGGGGCCTCAGGGAGGGATCCTCCCTTCTGCAGCACAGTCAGGGCAGGCCAGATGATTTCTACCACAATTTTTTATTCAGCAGTTAGATAGGCCTGCACTACTGCCTCACCTGTGTTGATTTCCACTTCTGCCTCGGAGGCTTCTGCATTGGAGGCTTCTGCATCGGATGGCGCACTCATTTCAAGAGAAGTGGAGGTTGTCAAGTGTGTCTACGACCTAGGAGACGGTTCGAATGATTTCGCGGGGTGGGCGACGACAGGTGTTGGAAGATCCAGTAGTCACGATTTAAGTGAGGGATCGAGAAGGAGGAGGAGGAGGAGGAGGGGAGGTGCTTGTAGACTTGAATCGAAGAAGAAGAGGAAGGCGCGGGCGGGACTCGAGAAGCGGGACCCCCGGTAGGGTGAGAAATTCGTTTTTAGAATCGTTAGAAAGGATGTCCACCTCTGGACGGGTCGAGCCCGTCGCCCGCCCGAGGGCGAGGTGGCGAGACCACATAGTTTGTCGCGGGAGGGATGAACGGGTGAGAACGGGTGGGAGATGAGAAGACAAGATTATGCATGGCGGTGCGATATATACAATGGCCGAATGGACTCACCAGCCTCTATTCCCGTATCGTACTCATCCCCACGAAACTGGCCATGACAATGGATCTCATATCCTGTTGCTTCGGGCCAAATCCTATCTATGGCGTCCGCTGAAAATCAACCTCGACGGCCCTTTCATTGTCTATGGTAAACGTCGGCGGGGGATACACCGCCTTGGCCCCGTGTGAGACTGTTTATCAGCTCGGCTCGCATAAGAAGTTCGACTAGGAAGCATAAGTCAAGTAAGAAAGACCAAGTGTGGTTCGAGGGGAGCTGGGAGGAGCGGAGTGAAGCAAATTTAGCGATGAGAGGATGTGATTTAGGGGATTACGAGAACGCAAACTCACTTGGCTCGACTCCACGCCTTGATCCTGATACTAGAAATATCGATGAACCCAGTAGTCGCCGTAGGTTCAAACCCTCCCATCTCATCCATACTCGAAAACTTGGCATCATACAGTCCCTCATCACTATCCCTTCCCAAAACTATCACATTCCCCTTGTACAGCTTCAACCTCACAAATCCATTCACAGTCTTTTGAGATGCTGGGATAGCGGCTGTGACAAATTCCCTTTCGGGAGAAAAGAAGAATCCGTTATAGAGGATCTGGGATAATTGAATGGTTATGAATTGATCTCGCAATGCTCGGACGTTACGGTCCAGAGTCATGCCTTCCAGATCCATGTGGGCCACTCGGAGGATGGTCGCACCAGGTGATTCGTAACAACCCCGAGATTTAACACCGATGAATCGATTTTCGACGATGTCGATCCGACCCACACCGTGTTTCCGAGCCAAGGCGTTAAGGGTGAGGAAGACATCGACGGAATCAGTGACGACTTTCCCGTCTTCGCATGTGACTTTGACGGGAAGACCTTTGGAGAATTCAATGGTGAGGGTTTCAGGAGTTTCGGGAGCTTTTTGAGGAGATGTGGTGAGCTTCCACATGTCGTCAGGTGGTGTGGTGTTGGGATCTTCGAGAATTCCGGCTTCGTATGAGATGTGGAAAAGGTTCTCGTCTGTCGACCAAGGTTTGGCAGCGGTTTGGACAACGGGAATGCCGTTCTGGGCGGCATATTCAAGGAGGGCGGAACGACCTGCAAATCGTTGGTAGAATTCTGGCACGTGAGCTTAAGTAACGAGTAGGTGCCGTTGCAGAAAGCTCACCTGGAAGACGCCAAGGAGCGATGACTTTGATACTTGGAGCGAGACCGTAGAAGGCAAGTTCGAAACGGACTTGGTCATTACCCTTGCCGGTGCAACCATGGGACACGAAGCTGTTGATCAGCACGGAACAGCAGAGATTGGAAGTGAAGGCATGGTCAACTCACTCGCATTTCTCCCGGAGGGCAACTTCGATCATGCCCCGGGCGATGACGGGCCGAGCAAGAGAGGTTCCGAGCAAGTAGACATTTTCATATATGGCGTTGCATTGCACGGCGGCTACTACATCAGCTCATGCGGGACGGCGAACGGGACAGCTGACGGTAGATGAGTTCTTCGACAAACTCTCGTTTCAAATCTGCGAGGAAGAAACCGACAGCACCACATTTCAAAGCCTTTGCACGTGCGGCTTCAAAATCCTCATACTATCAGCTAATGAGGCTCATCAATAAGCATTTGTCGCTTACCTCTTCCTGACCGACATCAGCCATGTAAGCCACGACATCATAGCCTTGTTCAATGAGCCAGAGCAAGATGCAAGAAGTATCTCCACGGTCAACGATATACAATGCATACAGGTACAAATGGCTCACCAAGACCACCAGAGTAGGCCAAGATGACCTTGCCTTTTTTATCACCTGACATTATGGTATGACTGACTGTCATTCAGCACATTCCTCTAGCAACGACAAGTTGATCATATGAGTAGACGAGTAGATCAGACATCCAAGGAAGTGAAACTTCAAAATAGCATCGCCCCATCCCTCCTCGTCCCGTTTACCGGCTGACACAATCCTAATCACCTAGGTTTTCGGACCGCGCCCACGGTTGAGGGACTTCAACACTCAACAGGTAGGTTCAACCCGGAATGGAGAAGTCCGACTCGGTTGTGGAGGAGAACGGGGGTGGAGGAACGGGTACAAACTCCCTGGCAGGGGAGGACGCGTTCAGTGGAAACTGCGTATGGTTTTAAAATATGTTTCATCATTTCGACTCGTTGCAAGGGCTGAAACTTTGGCCCAAGCTCAAGGAGAGGGAAGGGTGGGTGGGAGAGGGGAAGAAATAAACTCACGATGTTATACTACGGAAAGGGAGCAAGATGTGAAGTGATCTGTCGTCAGAATCTTCAGAAGATCATATGAATAGTAGAATAAGAAAGTAATGATCAGACAAAAGCACTGGCAAGCGCTGAAAGCTCGTCTCCTTGACGAAAAGTCAAGAAAGAAGAGGGTCCGGACAATCCCCGCGAAGGGAAGGTCCTATCTCGTTCGACATGGTCGGTAAGACGGGGAGAGAATAGAAGGTCATCTTTTCGAGTAAAGAGGGTATGGTTTGTATCTCAAGAAGGATATGAACTCACCTAAAGTATAGAGAGGGAGGAGAAAAAGAGGAAAAGACAAGATAGAAAGAGATGAAGATGTCGACTGAAAATATTTCAGATCATTTCAACGTGACTCGGTTTCACTTATTGCCGCCGAAATCCCGAAGTATACGAAGTGTGGCACTCGTCATACGGCCGATCGCCCCCTCCCCTTCACCCCTCCGGCTTCGCTTCTAACTACCACCAGCAAGTCATTCATTTCGTTATGGTGGTAGCTCCACCTTTTGGCTCTGCCTCAGCTTATAGAGATACTTTCCCTTCCCCTCCGCCCAAGAATGTGACCGTACAAGCGGAGACATGTTTCAACTTGGGTCTTTTCAAAGGTAAGCTTAACTCGTGTCTTCTCTCCTCTGTCCTCCCCGATCTTTTCGGACGTCTCTTCATTCAAGTGACAGAGCTGATTCATAGATATGGTCAGACAGTATCGTAAATTAGATGATCAGATTATCGTGAGACTCAACAGAGCTCAGGCAGAAGTGCGAGATCGGACTCGATCTCGTAATTTGGCAGGGAGAGGGCTGAGGAGAATTGAAGGGAATGAGGGGATGTGTGCGGAGATGTGGTCAGAGATGATGTGTGAGTTTTTTCAAAAGCATACTTATCTCCCTACAATCACCTCCATTCGTTCAGTTCCCTTATTCCGGGTTACGGATGTTTTACTTATGTCATGGATTTGAGGTTTCGCTGACATATAGCGGGCTGGGCACATAGACAAACTTTACTTTCATACTGCTTGGAAACCGTCAATGCATCGTTGGAACTACGACGATCTACCATAGGATCATCGTCAGTTAATCACAGGATCAAAGGTAGCCTTCCTGGCTACGGTGGAAGGGGAATGAAAGAAGAAGAAGTCTTGGTGAGTCTCTCTTTCATCCTCAATTGTTAAATTCTTCGTCGAGCTTTCCCAAGATTGGGGATAGCGAGAAACTCACTAATATTCAGGCGGATCAATTAGCCAATGAACATAGTATAGAAGCTATCATTAGGAAACGTACGCACGACGGTATGTCTTTCTTCTCTTCTTTTCTTTTGACCAAACCTCGTATGTGATCAAATCCTGTATGGTCATTCATGTATTCTCGGAGAGTCTACTTTTTCGTCCCCCTGAACCAGTTGATAGATCATCTCGCTGACTACCAGCTTTCCGTTCCCGATGTCCTTTCTTCTCCCCACCGTCAGATCCCATATCAAAAGCATGGTGGGATCTTGCACAATCTGCTGGATCAGGTCGTGGGCCAGATTTACCACCTTCATCTTGATTGGTCCGATCAATCTTATACCATCATTTCTATTCGCTGAACTCGAAGGCGTCAGATTCGAAGCCTCAGCCAGCCTGTTAAACATATCATGGTGTTCCGCGTCAAAAGCAGTCTATGGAGGTTGTACAAGGAAACATTGATTGTATATACACCCATGTTGGGCTTCGGCTCAATGTTTGAGTCTCCAATTGGCGCTTGGTTATACATATATTGAGGCATCATCTGTAAATCATCATGACACACATTATGCATATCTCTGATCATTCACACTGCTCGCAATCAACCTCTCATCACCTACGACCTTTCTCTTATGAAACGACCACCGTGCTACCGCCAGTATCCGAAGTTTGGTCATCACTCCCTGGTTGCGGCCCTGACAGTGGTCTTGTAAATCTCGCAAGCACTCGAGTTTTCCTGCGAAAAGTGTACCATACCGTCAGCTCGGTCAACATTTGAAACCACTGCTGAGCCTCGTTATCATTGTCGAACGTTTGTAATTTGTCAAAAATCCGATTCCCCTCTACACAATCCAATCTCTTTCGTATTAAATCTGACCATTCCTTTATTGCTGTTTCCACATCTTGTGATTGTTTTTCAGGAAAAGATATGTCCCCTTTCCTTATCCCATCCTCTCCCACGATGATCTTTGTGTTCACAGAGACAGCTCGCTTATTCCTCCATTTCACATTTGAATCATCATCAGATCTCAAACTATCTGACGCCTCAGTGCCACTCAGCAGTTTTGTAGATATTCTGACTCTTCCTTCATTTTCATAAGTATGTCCTTCCTGTACGATGTGAAGAGATCTATCGATCCGCTCTCCACTCTTCTCCACCAATAGGGAAAACTCCATTGGATAAATTGTCCATGGCATAGTCTTCGGCCTCAACTAGCATGTAGTCGGCACTGCCCAGTATAGTCATAGGCTTTGTCACTTCACACTTGATTCCGATGGGGTTTCCTGGCTGCTCATGTAGGTTGTAGAGGACACTAACATGTATATGTCTGTTTCTTGGATCCACGTGGTCTGCTGCCCGTGATACGGCTGAACGTATATTTGATAGAAAATCCATGATCTTGTCACCACGTGGTATGTACAAAAGTACGGACAGTGATTGGAATGATAACTTAGGAGCTTGAAATCAACTGGAAATTCCGATGGAAACTCGCGATAATTTGAGATGATCTCTTGGCTGATGATGGGAGTGAAGGTATTAAGATGGGTAGGTTGGAGTGGCAAGAGGAACTCAAAGCTGATATATGAGACAAAAGGGAGCGGAGTAAGAAGTGACTCTGGTACGTCATGGGAATCGCAACTGGCCGTGATACCGGACAGGAAAAGAAGTCCGAGGGGGAAATTCTACTCTGCGCGTCATGATATCGTTATTAATCATTTGACTAAGGAAGTGTGTCTCTAGCAAAGTGTTTTTGGTGAGTTGGTTGTGGATCTCGTTCGGTGTGCAGTTTGGCATCTCTGGTTCAGAAGGATTGTCATGGATGGGGATTGCCAAAACTCCTTGGGATCAATAGTGAGACCGCGCACGTGTTGGAAATAGTACAACCAGCACGGATGCAATCGGGGATTCCCACTTTTGCATAGCTGTTAACAGATTAACAGTCGGAGCCTACCTCTGTGTACGAGGAAGGGACAGCCAAGCAGGGGGAGTGATGCAGGAAAAGTCCGGGGTTCGAGTCCACTCCGAGGTACTTAGCATCCGTACTGCTTGAGGGGGAGTGTTGGAAATAGTACAACCAGCACGGATGCAATCGGGGATTCCCACTTTTGCATAGCTGTTAACAGCACGGAACATCGGGCGGGGAAGGGAGTGAACTTTCCACAACGATACGAAACGGATACTGGTACTCAAGTACTTCACTGTACAAGTATATTGTAGTATACCTACAGAGATAATGTGTGTAGAGACGGATAAGCCTGTCTGGTGATCATGTCTTTCTGACTCACCATTCTCACTCAGCATAATCAATTACCAATCAATCCTGTAGCTTGCACAGTAGATCATGAGGTGGAAGAGAAGGTTATTGTCCGTCATGATCAGGTAACAAGCCCATGATCTTCGAGCTGATCCTCAATTCCGCTCAAAGGATTAGCTTTGGCTACACTTCTTTGTGGTGTGATATAAGGATACTGCATCATGGCCTACAATGCTCCGTTCATGCAAATATCATTTGATGATTTCAGACACTCATTGATCCTATATATGTTGCCATCAATAGCCAATTCATCATATATTCACGGACTCAAATTCCTGCACTCCTGCCTCTTGAACAGCTCTCATGATCACCACAAGTAGACTGGGTCCCATGAGAGATAGCACGGGAACACACATTACCTTCAACCTGAAGAAACCTGATTTGTTACTTCATATGATTGACAGACCTGTCCAGTCTTCAGGAGAAGTGACTGCTTCAATATCCACTGGGGTTAGTGACCAAGAACTTACAGAGTCATTCATGAGTAATTGAACAATCACTTTTGCATAAATTCCATTCTCCAGAAGAGCTTGTTGCCATATCATAGTTGCCCGACTGCAAAGGAAACTGGCCACCTTCTCCTCTCTAACCAGAGAGTTTAAAACCTCTCTACCGGAAGTGTGTGGAGGACATGCCATACTACATTCAAAGACAGATCGGTATTTCTCAATCCATTCATTTGTCTCTTGATCATCTTGAGTTGGAATACCCACTGTAAAGTCAAACTTCCCCTCTGACGTCCTAATTATAGATAGACAAATCTTGATGGTTCTACAAAGTTGCTGTCGAGCTTTTGTGTTCTCTGCCTCCACAAGTGTGGTAAACCCAGGAAGGGCATCTCGAAATTCAATCTTCATTCCGCTCTTTGTTGGAATTTCGTTTTCTATTGCTTGTTTGAAACGATCTTGGAGATTTTGGGTCGTACCAGGGAAAGAACCTCTCTCATATTTCTCACTAAAGAGGGCAATAGACTTTGCCTGTTTCAAGACTGTATCAAGGTCGGACTTCCGTGTTGACCTGTCACTTTCGTTCAGTCCCGTGCTGGGTAAACTGGCACTCATCGCTATGAGACCCTGATTGAAATCTAGTACAAATGAGACATTAGCCCGTATGATTGATCCCATATTATGAATGAAAGTACAAGGATGGACGAAGCGATGTTGAAGTATGATTGAAAGAGATGGAGAGTGAAATGTGTGTGAAAGCTTGGTAGAAGTATTCACAAAACCTGGTTGAATGGAAGAAGAGAAACAAGGGAAGGTTCTCGACGTCATTTTCTCGGATTTTACGGTGGAGAGGATGGCGTGTCAAGGTTACCCTCTCCACCCGTAAATTCCCAAGGGAAGGGATGCAGCAGTTGACGTGTTCTAAAGGGTAAACACACTAGAAGCAGATTCAAAGGCAAAGAATCGACCTGACGCCGAGGAAAAAGTCTGTCTCTGTCATGAAGTTGCTAGTCATGGTAGTAGCCTACTCGTAGTGTTCGAACTCTTCTTACCTGCATCCAAGCTCCCAAAGAACTCACATACTACCAGTCATGGGTGTGAAGTTGGGGCTTGTGATCACGCTACACAAATTTCTGGGGACAGTACCGGCCTGATAAACAAGATTCATTGAACCAAAAGGAATGGTGACCCGGGTAGGATCTCGTTCATTACTCTCCCAGCTCATTCGGTTGCACGGATACAAGCAATACAGTCGCCTCATCATTATGCATCATCATTCCTTCATCATCATGTGTGTAAAGCTTAGTCTCTTATCCTGTTGCTTCACCCCGACTGAGACTCGTCGGGTCTCGTTGTGGTTGCTTCTTTAGTGGTGGATAACAACTGAGGGGATCTCCCTCCATCTTCAATGTAGATACGTTCATCAATCAAAGCCTCTCGAAGGCGAGCTAAGGCAAGGTGTTTTGCAAACGTTTGTGCTTCTTCTCGTGTGCTTTCAGCCCTAAGTGGACTATCCATGTCATACGGAAACTTGTTAGTGATTGCAAATTCTGCCCTGTACGGCTCAAGAAGCGCATCGATGGTAGGATCATCATGGGTACCCAAATTTACTGTTGGTTTCCAAGTACCATCTAGCTGTTTAGTGACCTCTACATCCAGTAAGACCTTGGCCTCATGGCGAGCTAATTTCTGTCTCCGACTGTCAGTGAAACGTGTGAGCTTGTCATGTTGTTCTTTGGACAACACCTTAACATTGAGATCGACTCCAACGGTTGGAGATCCGATGGAGGACAGGAGTTTCTTGAATTTTTCCAAACTTCCCGGGTATTGGGTGGACCATGCTAATTTGGTCCATTTGGGGATAGCTTCAGACGCTAACTTGAAAGTTGGCCGGTCCGAATTGGGATCGGGTATCAGGGTGACGCAGGAAGGATCTTCAAGTGAGTAGAGAAGAAAGAGATCTTTAGTATCCCTGTCAATGGTGTTCATCTTGTGTTGTCTGACTATATGTTAGTCCAAAGGGGATTGAATGTTGAAGGGGTTGTTTTAGAGACTTTATATCCTGTTCACCATGGCTATTAGAAGAGTATATAGCCTTCTCTGGTGGAGACTTGAGAAGAAGAGTATCATCATGGGACTAGATTCCTGCTCCACCCGATTTTTTCTTCCTTTCTCCAGCTTCTTCTTCTCCTTCTTCTCAACACAAACAATCTTCTAGCACCCTTAGTACTCCATCGGTTTTCTTGGAGATGTCATGCCCATAGTGTACAGGGATCACGTCATTACGTATGCTGAGTGGAGCACGACTTAGTGTACGAACTCTCAGCCCCACAGAATGGTGGAGGTAGGGGACAGAAGGCAGAGGTGAGGTGGAGAGTTTGGTGAGAATCACCTAAGTGGGCTTCCATCCCCACTTGTTGGGATGAAACATCATACACATAACCCAGCTCGCCAAATTGTTAGCCGGCAATTGGCCTGGTGTTGAGGGAATGGCAGGTATCTTCACCTGCTGGCCTTAGCAGCTAGAGAGAGGTTGTTCGTAGTCCGTGCGTGTGTACTGTACTGAATAGTCCGTTATTTGCTAACGGCTGATGATGATACAGGGGGGTAAAGTGCATGTAGCAAATCACCATGTCTCTATACTTATTGTATCTGTTAAGTGACGGACGGAAAATGTGATTCTTCAAAGCTGCATGGGGGAATTTGTGACGGACTCAAGACCTGACACATAGAAGGGACTTGTCTCTTCCAACACATCCTTCCTTAAACCAGAAGAAAGCAAAGTCTCAGATTGTAGTTTTCAGACCCTTCCCTTTTTGACCGCTAGAATGGGTTGAATCTTGAGATACCTCACATTGTGAGAACAACTGAAGAGGATATTTAGGGGAAGAGGGCACAATGTATGCGTTACGTGACGGACGGAAGCCGTGACGCTTCGAAGCGTCATGGGGGTCAGCGTGACAGGGGCACTTCCTTCTGCTCCGAATTTGAGTCTCATCAATTATCTTTCTTATTGGTGATTAGCAAAGTCTCAACCAACTCAAGGGAGGATCATTGTCTTCGTCGGCAGGGGGAGCGTTGTCCTCCTGTGGGTCTGAGTATGTTATCAGAACTCATTCCTATCCTTTGTTATTGACAAAGTTGACAGATCAGAAGGAGGAGTATCATCTTCATCCATTGGGGTAGAGAGTGAGACTTCTATAGGAGAAGAAGGATCACCTCTTTCCGTAGCTCAGCATCTATATCATCGGCGACCAAGGCAGGTGACTCACCCTCAGAATCCGGCCCATAATCATTGTCATTGTCTCCACGATTGTCATTCTCTTCTTCTTCATCACTTGAATGATCAACTGGTCTATAGTTACGGCTTTGAGCACTTGACCATGAACCTTAAAAGTCAGTGTTCACAAATGAATGGTGACTCACTTCTTTGAATGGAAGATGACATTTTGAAAGATGGACCAACTATGTGTCTGTGGTATTGGAACGGATTGATGGTTGTTGGTGCTATTGGACTCTCCCATGATTGACATGTATATATCTTCCTAGAGGGGTATCAGCTTTGCCAAGAAAAGTGCTGCCTACCCTTACAGATCAAAGAGTACTTCATAGATCTGAAATTGTCAATGGAAATCAGAAGCAATTTTCAAGCTCTCCATCTCTTCAGCTCCATCTGTCTTCTAGAGGATCCCAGATGATAAGAGATAAGACGGTATGGAGGGATTTGAAATACCAGAGAACGGCAGAGACAACCATGTACTAGAGGGGGGAGACAATCAAAAGATCGGAGCATTAAACCATCATCAAAACAAGCGGTTTGTAGAACAATTCTGGACTCAAATTTCACCATGAATGTGGTCAAAAATGCGCCTCATTGTAGCAGGAGATGAAATCAAAGGGGCAATATACATCCTGAGCCTGTCCAACTCAGTTGTCATTGTACATACAGTCAGTCTTCAGCTACCCAATTATGCATGAGGATCAGGTTCGAGAGATGCACAATTGAATCAAGATGGATTCTTCCATGTATCATGTCTTTGGTCCATCATGGATACCCCCATGACGCTTCAGAGCATCACGGCTTCCATCCTTCACCTAACATATGTATACCATCTTTGAGGCCCAAGTGGACCACGAGTTCACAATATCTCTCACCATGTCTTGAGCGAAGTCTGGTGTCATCTGAGTCAATGAGGAAAGATGGAGATGGAATGTCCCCATGGTCACGGTTGTGTCGTGACATCGACCCATGATGTGGTGATATCAACCTAGGTAAAAGTCATTCCTCTCCCTTCTCCTACAGTCGCTTAGTGATGACGCGTGTGGAATCTACCAGACAAGAGTGATGTCACACAGTTTGGGTAGTGGAAGTCTACAAAATTGAAGGCTCGGGCTTCTTACCTGTCCATCACGTCAATATCCCTCCTAGTTTCCGGATCGTCGAGGGGGAAATCATCTAGGGGATCCAAATGCTGATCCGTGCGTCGCGGAGCAATGATCAGGTTGTTGTCCAAGTCGTATTCGAAGTCTAACACATGCATGCAACACGAATCAGATGAGTCACTGGATCTTCAAAGTTGCAAGAGTTAGATATACTTGTAGCCTCACTGAATGAAAATATGTAGTTCATCATATGCATCACACCTTTTCTAAATTCTCAACAATGACATCCACAACCTTCCTCCCACCAGAAGATCTAATCCCAACATTCCCAACCATAACAACCTCACAACCTTCGATTCCGACAAAGATCAGTCACTATCTGAAACCACGATCGGTTCTTTTTCTCTCATATTCCCGACTTTTGTCTTTTTCCTACCTCCTACACTTCTTGGACTGGTCGGACTTGAAGCTGGTCTTTTTATCGAAACCACCCTATCATCTTCTCCAGTTCGTTCATCAACAAAAGCAGATCTTGATTCCTTTGACAAAACCTCCCCATCATCAGAGTTATAGTCGAGATTATCAACCTTCTCTTTAACGTATCTCTTTCTTTTATCCAACTCCACTTCAAATCCCATTTGCTTTCTTTCTCCCTTGACGTCTGTTCTTCTTTCTTTTCTCCCGTATTCATTTTCTCTTCTTACAATCCCACCACCAGTACTTCTCCTTTTTTCATCATCCCTTCTTTCCTCATGTTCATCATTCTGACCCTCTCCGCCATTTCTCCTCCCTCTCCCATCATCTCTTCTTTCCCCTACACCACCATTCCTCCTTTCCCCTCCTTCATCTCTCGGTCCATTTCTCATCCGATCTTGTAACTCGGAATCTTTACCTTTCCTCAACATATCCCTAATCGACTCATGTCCTTTTGCCATCCCACTACCATCTTTACTCTGAACCAACTTATCCTTAACCCGTGGTTTAGTCCGGGCTCCTTTTGTTCCATTACCCAACCTTGACCTTGATTTTCTATCAGCAAAACGATCGTCATTTGATATTTCCGGATGAATAGAAGATGATCCACCGTCTCTATCTTCATTTCGAAGACGCAAGATATAATCGACGTCCTTTTTCGAATCAGTTTCAAGATCATCGGTCCGTCTATCCGGCAAAATGGAAGATGATCGATCATCTCTGTTCATCTCCGTTTTTCGTCGAAGTTCTTCTATATCTTCATCAGAATCGGGTTCATCTGGTAGAGGAGATGAAGATTGTCGAACGTCTTTCGATCGAGAAACAAGGGGAAAATCTTCTTTTCTGACAGGACGCACCTCTCGGATTTGTTGAACATGGACGTCAGAATGTACGTGTCGTCCTGTTCTGAGAGGGTTGAATTCAGGTGTCGTCAAACTGCTCAAAGGTGATTTCTCTGCTTCATCCATTGAAGGTCGGGCTTGAGGGAGTTTGGGTTGATTATGATTCATCAGACGGAAAGGTGGAGCTGAGAGAACAGGTGATTCTAGTGTTTCACGAATATCTTCTTGTTGGACATCCATACTCTGGTCCAATTCGTCCACCTCATCTTCCTCGTTATCACTACCATAAAGTAATTGTAAGTTCTGAGAATGTTCTCCGTGGGGCGCACTACGACCCAACCTACTTTGTGTGGATGAAGCGTGAATGTGTCCCGACTTGGGTATATACTGCGTGAAGGATAAACGAGGGGGTGGGGATTTCTTCCTTTTAGGCGATACATGAGTATGGATATCGTCGTTCTGCATGACGAAATCTGGGTCTGGCTCTACGCTCGAAGTGGGATGAAACCAGGTTTTCGACTTATCGTCATCGGGATCTACTTCGTCTCTGATCGAGGTCGACGGGGATAGGGAGAGACCGGGTTGAGAGGATGACCCCGCTGTGGGTCCGATACGTCGATCAGGTGATTGACGGTGATGAGGGGTTGACTGACGCGGACGGTTAAGTGAAGGTTGTCTCCCTGAATCAATTGGAGGAAGTGGAACAGAGAAATATCGCGAAGTGGTCGAATCAGATGGAGAATCATGGATCGTGAAAGATCGTTGTGAATCAGAAATGTCGTCCAGAGTCATAGGAACATCATGGGCCGGAGCGGGTTGTTTGCCTTTTACTAACGAAGGATCTATCATGTCATCATCCAGATCCATCGGTCTTTCTTCCGAGGGTGTGTCATTGTGGGATAATCTTCGAAACGGTATATGTTCGTTACCCTGTTTCTGTGGTGATCGGGAACGCTGATGCGATCGTTGCATGTCTTTAGAGAGTGGAGATCGAGATCCGGTCGGCCACGAACCTGGCAAAGACGAATTAGGAATCAATACCTCGTCTTTATCATCAACGTGTTGCGAGTTTTGAGGTGTGGATATATCAATGTCAGAGTTGGTATGTGGATTATCGGACGCGGAGAGTCCTATCTGTGGAGGTTTGGAAAATTCCGGGGAGGCTCGAAGTCTAGTAGTGGGGTTCCCTTCATTGTGAGTCTTCGACGGATCGTTTGAATTTTGAACTTCGGGAACATTGATTTCGTCACTGTGATCCTTGTCTTGGACGTCTTTCGAATCAGAAATGGGGAGAGTGGTAGCTTTTATCCGTCTATATTCATCCGCAAGACTGTTTATGGTGACGACCCAAGTTTGACGTAATTGAAGAGCTTCCGACGCTCGCCAAACGGTTTGTAAAAGGGCGTCCCATTGAGGTCTATCGTCCTTGGAGGCATAAGGGACTCTCCGCTGTGAGTCAGCCACGATCCGAAGGATTCCCTACTAGAACCCTTGCGGTAGCTAGGCGGGAGCATAGGATCATACTTGGACGATGCGGGAGACTTTAGTGAGGGGTCAGAGCATGCAACTGATCACTAATGGAATGTGGAGCGGGGAAGGAAATGTGGAGGGGGGATGAAATACAGGAGAACTTGGAAGAAGGAGGACTCGTGCGAAAAATGGGAGGTATCCAATATGGAGGTGACGGAAATGATCACCAACCTGTATGAAAGACAAAACCTCTTGTGGTCGAGATAAAAGTTGTTCGGCATAATGAACGAGATACAACCCACAATCCGATGAATTCGGCTGAAGAGGGACCTATTGATAAGCCGCCACACCTGAAGTACCTTACACTTCGAACAGCCGACACATGCAAAACAAGGAACTCTTTTCAACTACACAGATCAAACCGCGTAGAAACAGAAAAGAAAACCGTCTTGTGAGATCGAATAGAAGAAAGAGACGTGAGAGGCTCAGAGACAATTGTGAGAAACTGAGTGTCACTCACACTAGCTTCAAGATACTGAGCCGACTTGATCGGTACACGACCATCTTTGACCTTGTCAAGAGCTTCAAACTTCAACCATTCGGTAAGACACGTTCCGACGGCTTTGTGAGCTCCACCGAGAGAATCAAATGTCAATATCCAAGTTCTGGCCATTAGTCTGATTGACTTTTTGTCTCCCCCTCAACCTCACTGACCTCCCACCGTCAACTCCGCTCCATCACTTCTTACCCATTTTCTGACTTCGTCTCATTCGCTCGGTCTTCATGCGAGCATTTTTGACCCACACACTTCTACCCGAACTAAGAGCTATGCCCACTGGCCTCAACGACGCCAGTGGGGAAAGAGGTCATGTACTTCCATGAATCAGAGGAAGAGGTCGGGATGATGGACCACTATATCAGAGTAAAGGGAAAATTTGACTCACCCCTCTCCACCCCATACATCATAATCTTCCAACTGCTTCTTCTTCCCAGGGGAAACTTCTGCTTTCTCCTTGACAACCTCTTTCACCAATTCATTCTGCATTTTCACAAAAGTCAAAACTGACGTCTTTATAGGTTGACCCCAAGCCTCATCCGTCTCTGAAGAATTATCATCTATCGACATGTTCTGTACTCCCTTGGACACTTGATCATCCTGGACAAAAGAAGTTTCGCCGTCGTTCGGCTCACTGATAACATCTATAGGATCAATCGATTGCCTAGATATATCCGCGTCATTAGGGGTATCCGTGCCATTGGGAGATTCCGTGACATTGAGAATCTCAAGATCGTCTTCGTCTTGTTGTTTAATGATGGACGATCGGGAATCTGGGATATCACTCGTTGGGCGTCTGTCTGGTGTAGTAGGTGCTAGAGAACCGGTGACAGGACGGTTTGGGATCGGTGGAGGATCAGGATCTGGATTGGGGTTGGAGTCGGGAATACCTAGGATCCCACTAGGGTTATATATGACGGCGAAGTACCAGTGAAAGCTACGTGTCAGAAATCAAGTGACAAGTATACCCGAATGGGCAGAAAAGACTAAGAGGAAGTAGAATCAAAGGAAGCGAAAAGGAATGTCTAGGATGGAAAGGGCGATCTTGTCAAGGATTATGAGCGACAAGAACGTACTGCTCGTTTATGGGCACAACGATGAATTTCTTTTCGAACAAATTCTTCCCTTTGGTCCATTTCCTAACATTGTCATAAGCGGGCCATGAATCTCCATCACGTTTATTCCTATCCGTCAGTCAATCACTTTGAAACCATCGAAAGATATACTTACCTGCCCTTGGCAGATATCTTGTTGTAAAAGAAAGAGTTGAATAAATGAATATTCTCACTTTGTCCAGGTGGTAAATTACTGATGGCATGTCTGCTCATCAACAACACCATTCGCCTATACTAAACTCACCTCAAGCCAAAATCGACAAGGATATCATTAAGGAATTCATGAGCTTCAATTCGCCATCGATCACCTTTGGTGATACTCAGATCGGATCGTCCCGTCAGAGGATACGCAAATAACCTGGAAAGATTAGCCAAAGTGAATTGATCAAAGTCGAGGAATTGATTCACTCTTCGTTCCTATCAGCAGGCAAGGGTAAGAATTGTTCCGGTGCCACTGGACTATTCCGATTGCTATTGGTAACTCCTTGACCGGATATCCGATTGCTCCTTCGACGAGGCATGGATTCAGAGATGGAACTACCGTCAACGATGACCAGAATACCGTGAAAGGAGTGATACATACAAAGCGAGAGTGGTTTGATTATTCTCGACCTCGGGCTTCCTTTTCGTCGTTGCTCTCGGTCTCGAAGGTCCAGCGTCTGTATTACTATCCAATGATGGTCGTCGACGTTTAGGTTCTCTTTGTACATCACTGGAGAGGTGGGCTGTTCGATTATTCTGAGTTGCGGAAATGTTGAATGTCTTCTTTTGGGGTTTTTCAGAGTTCCATGCTCTTGATATCAATTCCTGGAATGGCTCCCAGGTGCTGAGATCAGCTGATGATCAGACATAGGTCACTTACGATGCAGTCAAACATTGTCCATCTCCTTTACTGATGATTTCTGCAAATCTCTCAATGGCAGTCACCGATTCTGAACCAGGTTGTAATTGTAATAATACATCGTGATCGCCACTCATAACCTCTGTTCAAAGTTATTTCATGCTCAGTAATTCAACTTGCTATGAAACTCACTATGATGATCGGGGATCATATTCTCGAGAGCTTTAAGATCTGCGAAATCCTGGATTTTCGCCGTGAGAAAAATCACAGGGTGGCCCGCTTCTGGGCAAACCTGTATATCTGTTCAGCGCGATTGAAGCTATGCGATCTGATGGAGAAACTTACATTGGGTGCTCCAGATATTATCTTGAAGGGTATGTTGACGATATGAGTGCGAGATTTGTTGAATAATGCTACCGCGTCGTTTCTCAACAGCATCCCAGTCACATCCAATCGAGCGTTGTCACACGTCGCACGGACGATCTTGACCTCCAATGATAAGTTCGACGATGGTATAGCTGCAGATTTGACAAGCGACGTAGAAGCGGTATTATGAAATTTGGGACCGGCTTTTGTCCCCTTTGAAATCTGCTTCGTTTCCTGTAAATCAACTTCCACCTTCAATTCACTGTGAATGGACTCACTGGAATAGTCCCATCTTTTTTCATCATGATTTTTGGCCTTCGACCCAACTCCACTCCAGGTATCTTGTTGGATGATCGAACCACTGGTCTCAAATTCTGTGTCTCAACCGGTCTCCGATCTATATCCCAGGCCTCATCGGGATTCTCCACTGGTTCCGATACTTCCGAATTCTCTCTACTCCGCACGAGTGAAACACTATCAACATCGCTGATTCTTTTAACTGGGCTGATACTTGTTTCACTCGTTCTTCCTTTCTCACCATTCTTCTTCGCATGAGAGCCGAAACCACCTCTTCCACGCGAAGTAGGATGACGAGATGGTCCAGCTTCTGGTTCATCGTCGATTTCTACGTACCGTTCTCCAGAAGGTTTACGGGAGTGATTCGTGGTAATTTGAGGAGGTAGCTTGGAGGTTCGAGAAGAGGCGGTACCATTGGGATGTTGTGATCTTCGTTGTTCAGATACACCATGGAAAATCTCGTTTGCTGTCCGTTGGTTCGTAAGTGTGTTACGGCCAGGTGCGTACGGTGCATCCGTTGATTTTCTCCCTGAGGCCTGAGATGTTAACATGACCCTCAAATATACCGAGAATGATTGATGTAGACCTACTCGTGGTTTCTTCTCTATATCCTGTATTCTCCTTTGCGACCCAGGAGTGTAATGACCATTTTCCAAAAAGGTACTGATTACATCAGTTTTCAGTGTTTGAAGTATTAAGAACTCACACTTCTGATTCGTCCGACTTTCTTGGTGCACCACGTGCAGATCTCAGACCTCCATGCACTTGTTCACCTTCCATCCTCCGCATGTAAGAGGGTATAGCACCCACGTTGAGAGAAGTGAGCGGGTGTCGGAGTATCGAATGAGTAAGATTTATAGGTTCGATCGAGGGTATCTGTCGTGGTTGTTTGGGATCAGAAGGTAAGCTTCTAGTGTCAGCTAGTGATTCTCGGCATGAAAGATGAGCTTACTCGGGGTCATAAGATTTGTTTAAAGAGTTCAAGAAGTCGTATCTGGGTTTAGGCATGGGCACCCCCCTATAAGAGGTCCCCTGTCGATATGTCGCACCGTTTGTCACCAATCAAAGGAGAGATCTGGCAAGTTCAATCTCTTATCAATAGTTCCCGATAGTGAGAATGCAGCTGATAGGTTGATATGAGATGAGAAGTAGATAGTGAGAGAGAGGATGAGGAGTGTATAGTGAGAGATGACGCGAAATGGGTGGATAGAGGAGCGGGATCAAATATTTACCATACGACGGCTAACCTCTTTCATACTCAAAAACTGCATACTTTCCTACCTGTCATACATCACCAACAAGCTATCATAGGGAAGGATGAGATGAGTAAGGATGAGGAGAAGCAAAGTACAGATAGTCAATCATGGCCACAAGCTACAAATTACGATTTTACATCATTACCGCGGGAGATATCTTCCTTACCTGGGAACCGTCTATCCGGCAATGAAGACAACTTTTTCAGGAGTGCAAAGTGGTATGTTCTCCGTCTCACTACCTTGCTCTACCATGAACCCTCCTTTTCATATGATACCTCGAGTATGGTGCTCACGAACAGGTGCTCTGACGGGTCGGCCATCTTGACAACTGCTGAAGATCGAACCGTACGGATCATACCCACGTCAGTCGTCTTAACTTACTCCTGGCTGATCTGATTCCTCAACTTACACATGACTGAGTTGACTTTCAGTCCCGGAGAAGAAAGGATCCTAGGCGAGATAAAACACATCCCTCAACCTGATGCCGTGTTGGGTGCGATATGGTACCCCTCAGCTTCTTCTCTCACACCGGAGACATATTGTTTCACGGTTTCCGTTCGAGACACACCAGTTCGGTTGGTGGATGCTACAACGGGATTGGTGAGTTTCTCGTAGGTACCATAGGAGTGAAACTGAAAGAATAGGTAAGAGCGAGTTATCCCATTGTGGATCATCGAGAACAATTCGTGGGACCTCACTCTATGGCTTTTAATACCTCGGCGACAAAGTGAGTTGGTCATTGTCCCTCAACTTTCTTTTCCATCTGTTGATTCAATTCCAACCATTTACTTCGCACGTATATTCTAACTCATACTGTAATCATCTTGTGACAGGTCAAGATCTTTCGTCGGCTCTATTTACTCCAATGATATTTCCATCTAAAGAATCAAGTTGTGTGAAGACGCCCACCTCATCGAGCAAATCATGATTGTGGAGTTGAAAGGCAGAGATGTGAACGGGAAGATAATGAGTATAGATTATATTGCGGTTTTCAAAACGCCATAGAAGTGTTCGACGTCGCTATGCCAGGATACGATACTTCCGACCGGATCAAGACCAGCTTCAATAAGAAAGACCCTGGCGCTCAGAGGGGTGAGTCGACTTGCTCTTCACATTAAACTCCACATCGTCACTCCACAAATTTCCCTCCTTGACGTACACCCCATCTTAAACCCATAGATCTGCTGAGAGACTTACATCTGGTAAGCTACCATTGTGTCTTGACCAAATAGCTGAGATCAGGTATCATCTCCGCTCTTGGGTTCAGCTACGATTATTCAGGTGTATATTCCGCTGGATCATACGATGGGACAGTATCGATATATGACGAAGATGTTAATACTCCTGTTTTACATTTAGAAGGTGTTGAAGGTGGTGGAGTGACTCAAGTGGGTTTGTCCTTCTTTCCTTCTTTCCTTCTTTCCTTCCTTCCTTCTTTCCTTCTTTCCTTCTTTCCTTCTTTCCTTCTATCCTCGTATCCCTTCCACCTCATATCATACCCGTCTACCCCCAATGATGACGCATTCCGTGCAACAATTGATACCATTCTCCTTGATTCGTAATCAAAAACATCCCCTCTTACTCGGAAAACTCTGACAAGAGATTCACAGAGAGTTCCAAGATTACCATCATGAGATCTTTTCACAGTGAGCGTGTAATGAGGATGAAGCAGATAAGATACTGTGGAGATACATCCTGACAATCAGACAACATTCCATCCTCTTTCTTCTCAAATACTATTCGTAGCTTCACGCAGATCAACCGCCATACAAATATTTGATCTTCGGAATCCTCTAAAACCAATCTTATCACTCCCCCGAATGGGAAATACCAACCAACGTCTTAATTTCGATGTCGATCCTTGGGGTAGGTATTTGATAGCTGGTGATGAAAATGGGTTTGTCAAAGTTTGGGATATTTCTCAAGGTGGGAATGAAGTGACTCTATTCGAAGAGAAATTACATGATGGTGAGTTAGTTTGACTTTTCTCATTGCTTCCTCACTCCTGATGATCATGAGACAAAGTAAATATTGCAATAATGCTAGGATCCCGAACTATGAACCCTTTCCTCGGTGTTGTTATCGTTCCCTCCCCCGTATGACATCATTCTGCCTTCAATTCTGTTTTCCCATATGTCTCCTCATCGTCTGCTCTTTCAGTATCATTTCATCCAAATCAGTCATCGGGGTTCTATTTTGATTTCCCTGGATGACCTTCCATGTTTCTACGTACCTGATAATGTCTACCCTTCACTTCTCTCGACCTCATCAATGACAACAAACCATCACCTGTCTTATAATCTGACCAATTCAAACATACCATCTTCACCTAATCTCTTCTTCGCTTCACTCCGTTAATCAAGTCCATGTCTATTGTGCATAAACAAACCTATGTCCATTGTGCATAATCAAGGCCCTTGTCCATTGTGCATCCACTCTCCTCTTTTCAGCAAGGAAAGAAGATCAAAAGAGAAAGAAACAGACTAACACTCAGCTCCAATCCCTTCAACACAATTACATCCTTTCTTCCCTCGTCTTCTCACTATCTCAGGTACCAGACGTTGTCCAACTTCCACTTCTTTCCCCTCAACCTCAACCTTAAATTCAACCAACTCCGACTCCGACTCCGACTCCGATTCCGACTTACCCGACTCCGACTCACCCGACTCTTCTCATTATATTTCCGACTCCGACTCCGACTCGGACTCTGACTCTGACTCTGGTTCGGACCGCAATTCGAACTACAAGACAAAATCAAAATCAAGACCAAACCCAACCTTCCACTCTATATCCGAAATAGATTCCCTTTCATCCGATCCTATACGTTCAACCCACTCCCCGGTCAAATCTCTCAACAGGTTGTATCAACCTTCAACCAAGCATGACTCTCTCCCTAAAGAAACGATGATCACCAACCCGGACAATGAGACCAGCTCATCGGACTTGTTACATGGTACCAGGAGTCACACCGTGGATTTACAAAGTGATGGTGTCGACTATGGACACAAAGGGGTAAACGCACGGATGGAGAAGAAAAGAAGAGATAATGTCAGATTGAAAATTTGGTCTTTGGACTCTCAATGTTGATGAATCCTCTTTACATTTAATCCAAATCCATTTATTCATGTCAAAGGTAAAATCTGTCTAGGTAGAACCTGTCTAGGTAGAACCTGTCTAGGTAGAACCTGTCTAGGTAAAATCTGTCAGGTCATTTCAATCATCTTTTCTATACCCTGACCACTTTCAAAGTCAGGATCGGTCGGGATTATGAATATGAAATTCTTCTTTCCATCGTCATCCTTTCCGAATGCTTTGATGGCTTGAATGAACAGTTACGTTATCCAAAAGCTTTCAACAATACTTGATCACACTCTCGACTTATGGAAAATCTCTTCTCGCTTAAATATAACTAGAAATGTACGTTGAATCCATCCTGACTTAAATCTTACTATACCAAGTATATATATAAACCCAATTATCGATGGAATAAACCATTAGAGTGATTATAGTATAGTATAGTACTCTCTGGTATTCGTATTCCATGTATGGTACATGTGGTAATGATAACCTGACTATCTATCTGTAGATTAATCAAAAAGAATCATCATAACCGTGTTCCCCACTCCACCAGTAGATATATGTACTCGTACTTGTATAATCAAAAACAAAGTAAGTTCATCACTTCATGAATCATCCATAAACTGTATGTAAAATGTAAAGATGTATTGATATACATCAAACAGATTGTCAAACGAAAACAAAATAATAATAATCGATAAACATATCAACTCATCCCATATATCCTCCAAATCGCCCATAAACCAATCAAAGAAACTAAAATCATACTACCGCTAAAACGTATCAACCAATCACCTAATTCATCATGTAAATCTTTCATCTCTTTAACTTCTTCACATACTTTTTCCAACTTTTCACCTAGGATGGTAATGTCGAATTGTTTAGAATGAGATTTAGCTGAATATTTCAAAGATGTACGGGTTGAAGGTGATAATGATATTAAATAAAGTAAAGCTTTTGACCAGATTTCAGGATTGGGTGGTATTAAAAACCCTGTTCCTTTTACTCTTTCTTCTTCTTCTTCTTCTTCTCTCTTCCTTGTATTTTTAGCTCCCTCTATATCTTTTATATCCTTTTTTCTCTGATCTACTACCCCTTTTGTGTTTTTGGTGTTATCTATCATTCCTTTTGCTTCATCTTGTAATACTTTCGTTTGACCTTCCCAACTATCTGGATCCTCAACCGTTCGTATGGTATCGTTATCATGTTCTGAATCTTCACCTTTCAATTCTTCGAATGAGTCAAGTTGTAGGGTTGTGTTCATGACAGGTGTTTTGGAGGATGTTCCGGAAAGTTGGATGGGGAAAAAAGACATGTTTAAATTGATAACAGTCTCTTTAGGTCCACCGGAATCCACACAGATGATAGGTACCCCACATGCCATAGCTTCAAGTGGTACAATACCGAAATGTTCGTTGGAAGGTGTGTATAATAATGCCAAGGTATTTGGGGAATTGAGTAGGTAAGTTCGTTGGGAGGTCGTAAAGTTGAGTAAGAAGATTATTTGAGATTTGGATGATTGAGGATTAGGTTGAGAGGTTGAGTTGGATGAATTCGGATTAGTTCGAGAGGTTGCGTCGGATGAAAGATTGGGTTGAGAGGTTGAGTTGGATGAGAGATTGGGTTGGAAAGTCGAATCGGAAGAAAGAACAGAATAATTCAATCGTAGATTATCGCATAGTGTTTTCAAAGAAGCAAGCGTTTCACGATTATCAAAAAGAGAAGGATCGTAACCTCCTTTATTATCAGCCCAACTCATTGAAAAACCTAATATATCCCTCAGATATCTTGGAATCTCTTCATCAACTGATGGAAGTGTCCTTTACATGATTGGATTTTGACGATAAATAGGATCGGTAAAGTTCTCATCGACAAGTGAGTAGGATGTGATATATCATACAGGGAATAGGGTAGGAATGACCCCATAACAGGTATGGAGAGAGATGATGAGTTGTAGCCTGATAAGATATGGAAAAAGAATATGGAAAAGACATACCAGCAATCACCAATCGCAACGAGTTGAATGTATCCGATGAGAGAAGATGATCATCTCGAAGTTTGGCAAATGATTTAATAGCTAAAGCAACGTTTTTCTTAGCTTCGAATCTGTTTAAAGAGATGAAAGTCGGTCGAGAGCTGTTCATCAACCTCAACTTTCGTTTCTTATCTCCCTTCCTGAACTTTCCAAAAGAGATATACGGATGAAAGAAGAGCTTGACATCTCTCATGACTCTTTACAAACTGTCCAATAGATATACGCGGATCAAAAAGAGTTTGACATATTGAGCTTCGGAGAATTCTCCACCATGAAGATGCGTTTCAGATAAGACTTCGAAACGATGAGACTTGGTTTATAAACTTCACTGGCAGCTAACAAACAAACCAGCACGGTGTCCCAGCCAAATTGGTTTTGTACCGTTCAGGTTTTCATGTCAGATGCAAGTATGATACCCAGATGAAGATAAGGTTGAAAGGAAAGTCCAACATATCAAACTTCGATAAACTATTCAATACCAGGCAGGACCCGGATTAGAGAGGGATTTGACATATCAAGGAGTAGGTACAGTTCAAAGGGAGAAGTGAAGAGGGACATACGACATTATCATTTTAACTCCTTCATCTTTCTCCGCCAACTCAGAGTTGGTATGATAAGCTTTTAAGTCGATACATGGATAAATTACTCTTGGAGGTCGGTTCGATAATGATGGGAAAGCTTTACAATAGATTTAGAAGTGAATTGAGAGTTTGAAAGTATTATATCTGCTTGACCTGGATTATTAATATTCGTACTCTTGCTCAATTCAAAACTCCCTTCCCCTTCCCCTATCACTTTCCCCCTTCCCCCTCTGTCCTATCAATTAGTATACTGATATCGGTGGTGAATTAAATGGTTTCGTCCTTCACAATCCCTGACATTCGCACACACAACATGGAGTTGTTCAATATTCCAATCCCAGTTTACTACCTGGTACTTTTCTCATCCAAGTCATTCACTTTAAACATTTTAACCCGTATACATCAATCCTGTGAGACGTGATGGTTCGATTGGCAAGATATAAGGAGGGAGAGTGTGATTTGAATAATTTCCAGTAACGGGTTGAATGAAAATGGAGAATCAAGAACAAAGAAAAGGAAACTGACCAGTGGTCCATTCTTCCAATTTATCAATAGGCCATCTATACAACTTCTTTTTCCAACTTGTATTTCTTTTCAGCCTCACCTCTTCTCCCTTCGTTACCTCTTTCTCCCCTTTCGTTCTCTCCCCTCCTCCATCTACCATCCCTCTCATCCCTTCCTTATCATTCTTTACCCGTGTCTCCTTTCCATTAACACCGCCGACACCGCTAAGATCGGTGAGACGATCCTTTTGGTCGGAAATAGACTCTATCTCCCATCCTCCAGATAACAACTTATCAGGAAAATGACAATAAAAAACCACCCTGGTTCCTGTTCCTATCCTCAATAAAGGTACGCAAACACTTTGTTGATCCACTATGAAAACGTCGAATTTCTTCAATGGTGATAAAGGGTTGAAAGCCGATGCTGGACCGGGTAAGATGAGTGATATGATGAGTAAGATGGTGAGTAGGAGAGAACGTAGGATTGAGAAGACGATAGTTAGAGGTAAACGGGGATGTAAGAGACGAGGTAGGGAAGAACCTAGTACGTGGACTTTGAGTGTACCTATGTTCGTTCAGTGGTCTTTTCTAACTTTGAAGGTTTCTTGGGAAATTTTAACATCTGTATAACCAAGTAGGAATACGATGATGGTTTATTGGTAGTTGGAATGGGGGTAACCGTCACGGGGAATTACCATACTGGAATAGATTGAGTAAAATGGGAAGATTTGAGGGTATGAAATGTGGTAGAGCGACAGAGTCATGTCATGTATGAATAGGCAGAGTCGACCGAGGGGTGAATGACACAAGGTGGTAGTGTCAAGGGTGGAAGAGTGAGCATGGAGGTGAGTGAGTTGGGAAAGTGTATAAAGCTATATGATAGAGAAAACTCACCATCCCTAGTCTCCTCGAAACATCTCGAAGGATCATGTCGACTGGTGAACATGACGACGTCATGTCCTCTTCTCTGAAGTGATATAGCAGCGTCCACTACGAACCTTTCCGCTCCTCCTGATACGTCAGCAAGGTGACAAATATCTGAACCTGCTAGTCCAACCTGTAGCTCCTCACGGGCAAGACCATCCTCCAGCCAAAGGGTCATAATCAGTCAGCCAGAGCTCGGGTGATGGTGCTTTTATCGGGTGGTGAAGATGAGTACGGGAGAAGGGGCAGAAGTTGGATAGGTGAGGTGAACTGACCAAGACCCAAGTCAGGATGTATGAAACCTATCCTCATTTTACTCTCTCGCTGCTGATCGTTCATATGTATCTCTTCGTCATCAAAGTGGACGTGTTCGCTATTCGATCTTGGGTGATCGTTATGTGGGAAGACCATTTAAGGTGTCAAATCTCCACTGACATTTCTATACGACATTGTTGCGGGCGCCAGCTCGCAAAGTATAGGGGTGAACATGACTCGAATTTCAACGTAACTCCTTCTCCCCATTACTCACCCGTCACACCTCCTATGCTCTCCAAACTACCACCATTAGACTCAGGGAGTCCATCTCCACAGCTCCATATGTTTTAATGCATGCATGGAGGGCTGTAACACCTTCACTGAGAAATTGGTCAAAACAGGGACTTTACGTAAGCTTAGTCGTCCAAGTGCTGCAGATCCCATCCTGCTAGCTCATCCACTCCTTACCTTGACTTCAAGTTGGGCCTTCTTATCCCCACTTTTTTCTGCCCATCCTAATCTATTGGTTCTCCGGGCTACACATTCACAGGGGCTGAGTTTTAGCAAATTCACAAAGAGGAGATTGTGAGGAAACTGGTAGGTCTTCCCTTGCCCTCCTCTCAAATCACTTCAATCAACATCATTGGCTCACTTGGTAGAGGGGTTCAGTTGGTAGCTCTTCTTAAAGTTGACTCTACTCTTCACAGTTGCCCATCCTCAGATCTCCAATCTCGAGTCCTCCCACAACTCAGGACACGCCCGCTCACATCGCCTCCCGAGTCGATCGCCTAGTCATTCACTCATATCATATAGCGAACACCTTGCTAGCACCCTTCTTCATCATACAAACAAGGAGTCGACCAGGTCACATAGGAAAATCATAACGGAGAGACCGCTGCTCGCTGGTGCTACACGACATGGCTTCTACCGCTCTGCCACTGGTAGGGTCATCAAAACCTCATCCACCCATAACCATCCTCAAAAGAGCCAGGACGGATCAACCTTTATCGTTGACGAAATTCGCTAAGAAGACTGCGAAAGGGAGGGTGTTGAGTGGTCAGTCTCTCTCTCTCTCTCACTGTCCCCTTCATCACTTTATCACTCCCCTCCCCGTAGATACATGAAAGACCCCCTTCCCTCACCAGGTCGAGATTTACATACTGACCACCCCGCTGACTCTCTCAGTCCTTCGTGAACGTTACGTCAGAGATGATATCCCATGCGGTTTCTCATCTTGTCAATCATGTTCTCCATTCCCAAACCAACGTCCCGTCTTACCTCTCAAAGGTTATTTAGGTCATACAACTTTGACATCAACCTGTGGTCATTATTTAGTCATCGATACGAATATAGTTCTACATCAGGTAAATCTCTTCCCTCCTTCTCTGACCCTCCAATTTCTGCAGCTGGTCATCTGTTGGAATACGTAAGGGGAAAGGGGGAAGTGAAAAATGTAATTGGCTGACATTCAAAAGATGGATCTCCTAGCTAGTCTTCCTAATGAATTACCAATAATCTTACCATCAACTACGATCCGTGAAACTAGACATAGATCTTTACCACTCTATAACCGATTACAACAGTTGATTCAGGATGAAAGTAAATGTGTTTGGGTTTGGTGGAATGAAGAAAGAAGAGAAACTGCTACTTATCAAGATGAGGTAGAAGGGAAGGGAGAAAGTGTTAATGATAGGAATGATCGTGGTGAGTCTACTTTTACATAATTATCCACGCCAATCAAACCCCTCCTCTCAGACGTCCTCCCTCCTTCCTCACGCAACGCCCTCTGCCCAGGGTGGAGACCGTAAGCTAGAGTGTCAAGTCACGCCCTCGGTCTGAAGTGATAGAAACGATGTTGACAGTTTAGCTATAAGGAAAACCCTTCATTTCTACACTGATCATCTCAAATCTTCCGTAAATTCTCCACCTCTTTTAGTCCTGCTAAGTGACGATAAACGTAATCGAGAAATAGCACAAGAAGAGGGATTGGTAGCTATCTCCACTAAAGATTATGTGGATGGATTGAATATCCAAGAGAGGGAGAAATTGGTAGATCTGGTCGTTGGAGGTGTGGAAGAATTACAATCTGGAGAACAGAGAGGGAAGAAGATATACGATGATGTGAGTTCAGTCCGAGAGTCACTTGATTTCTCCTTCCCCCGTTCGGTTGTTTTGTACAGCCAAGAGCTGTTCGGAGGTTGTCTGATGACATCTGTCCCGTGTTATTTAGAGCTGGTTGAATTGAGAGCTGACCAGAAAGTACCTACCACAAGACGTGTTGGTGGCTGGCGTAAAGACCGGACGGTATCATCAGGGACATTTCAGTGCTAATGCTTATAATTATCTGGAGGTGGGTTCATCTTACTCTCTTCAAACTCCTCTCCGCTTTAGATCTCATTCCAAGCTTGAATTCTTTCTTTCACTATCGACTTCGCCGCTCACCAGCTGGCCTGCTCATGTCTCGCGCTCACACGAATTATAATCCTCCTTGCATTCGCGACCATTACTTCTCATAAAGCCTGATCCCTGTCGTCTATCTCATGTGTCTCATTGGAAGGAATAGTTTTGACAAATAGGGCACTGTAAACGTACCAGGTCTAGACAAACCAGTATTGTTAGTGGGAAGGGAGAACATGAATAGATCCGTTCAAGGAGACGTGGTGGTAATTGAGATCTTCCCTAAGTCTCAATGGAAAGCTCCTGGAAGTGAAGTCTTGGATCAAGATGGTGAGTTCACTGTTGACCTACTTCGGGGCTGATAAGTAGACGCATTGAAGAATGACGATGCGGAAGACGATGAAGGTGCTGGTCTTCCAGATGAAGAGAAGAAAGAAGAAGAAGAAGAGAAGATGGATGTGGAGGAAAGTACTAAGAGGAAACCAAAAGATGTGCTACCTACTGGGAAGGTGGTAGGTGTTATCAAGAGGAACTGGAGGGCGTAAGTCTTTGTTTCACCATTTCACACTTGGTCTTTCCCTTGACCTTCCGTGCGCTCCCACCTCTTCGCCCGACAATATCATCACGATGCAACCCACGAAGCAGGACGATCCGACATCATCCCACTTACCTCATCACCATGAATCATTTCTCGTTGATTAGAATTTATCGTATCTCACTTCAATCATCAAAATAAATACAAACTGATCGCTGATATTCAGCTACGTATGTCATATAGATCGTTCTTCCCTATCTGCATCGTCTCTAACATCTCTTTCTCAACAAACAATATTCGCAACACCTCTATCACGTACATTACCACGTATACGTCTACGTACCCGACAAGCACCATCGTTACTAGATCAAAAAATCCTAGTTACAATCGATTCATGGTCTATTAACTCTCGTTATCCTGATGGTCATTTCGTTAGATCGTTAGGAAAAGTAGAAAGTAAAGAAGCAGAACAAGAAAGTTTGTTATTAGAATATGAAGTACCATATAGACCTTTTGGGAAAGCTATCTTGGATTGTTTACCTTTAGAAGGAGAGGATTGGAAAGTACCTTCAAAAGAAGAAGGGGATGTTATATGGAGGGATAGAGAAGATTTAAGAGATTTGATCGTTTGTAGTATCGATCCTCCTGGTGAGTTGTTCATTTAATTTCCTACTTCACCAATACTTTTGATATTACGAAAGTCCCTACCTGTATTTGAGCCATTCCACTTGTTTTCATTATCTGTAAGCGAACGCTGTGGCTATCAACGCGTCGACGACACGGTGTGAAGTAAATCGCGTAGTATTGAAGTACGAATAGGTTTGTTGATTGAATGTTGGTCTTTCTCCTCTTTGAAGAGGATTGAGACGGTTCGGAGCGTTCATGAAAAGGGAAATTTGGGAATAATAGCTGATATTCAGCTTGTCAGGATATAGATGATGCCCTTCATGCGAGAGAATTACCAAATGGGAATATCGAAGCTGGTGTTCGTGAGTTCTATCATACCATCTATCTTTACTCTTGGTTTCCATCCCCTGTAATGGAACTACCTCACCTCCCCCTTTCTCTCTTTCGTCGGTGTTTGCTTCATCCAAACCAAGACATCTGTCCTCTTATCACTGAAGTGAACTCTGGCAGGCAATACCCCTTCCCTATACCTGAGCACAATATGTCATTCAATTCATCTGACTTCTTCCTCCTGAGGCCAACTCCATCAACTCAAGTACTCTACGTTCTCCTTGCTCGGAAGACCACTATCGTCCTAGTTCTCCCTCTTCACCATGCTTAAACAAATTCTTTTGCTTCCGAGTTCATCATACTCGATCTTTGGTACCCTTCAGTGCAAGAAATCTCCCCCGTGTCATCTTTATCATATCAAGTTATGATCATCGGCTGACAGACAGATATCGCAGACGTATCCCACTTTGTACTCCCTGACAATCCAATGGACTCAGAGGCAGCTGCGAGAGGCACAACTGTTTATTTGGTGGATAAACGAATCGACATGTTACCAGCTCTGTTAGGAACTAATTTATGTTCTTTGAGACCTTTTGTGGAACGGTTGGCTTTTTCTGTGATTTGGGTGAGTTTGAATTTTCCTTCGTTGTATGATACAATTTGATTCGGACCATTTTCTGGGGTTCTTGGAATCGTTATGGTGATTCGATTTTCTCCAGGAGTTGGAATGATAAGTGTCCTTGAAGTGTTCAAATCGATTGTTCGCATCCCCCCTCGGGCACTCGACGACAAAATGATTTGGAGCCGTCATGGCGGATCACAGCTCACGGAGCGTTCCCCATGCACTTGCGTGGTGATGATCCCGGGTCGTCATCAGCCACCGCAACCCCCCCCCCCCCCCTCCCACACACACACCCGGTGAGGCGACATCGCGATCCCCAGTCATCATCAGCAAGCACAGTTCGTGACACAAGTGTATCTGGTAATACCATGGTTCATGCCTCCAAGTAATCTACTGAGACTGACAATCAGGAACTCACACCGGAAGCCGATATTGTGAATGCCAGATTCACCAAGAGTGTTATTTCCAGTAAAGAGGCTTTCACCTATGAAGCTGCTCAAAACCGAAAAGATGATCTGTGAGTTTCCTTCTCTTCCTCATCAATCTCCCTTTCTCTAATCTACCATTTGCACCAGTCGAATTTTGCTCGAGCATGTACAACATCCACCAATCCGTCTACCAATTGAGCGAATCTCCAGCACTTTCCCTAGAGTGGTTTAATTACTAGTCCAAATAAACAATCACTCACTTTCAGATCACTCAATGACCCCCTCACTCAATCAATCCGTCTTCTCAATTCCCTAGCTATCAAACTCAAATCAAAACGTATGAAAGCAGGTGCCTTATCACTCTCTTCACCCGAACTTAAAATACATCTCGATTCTTCCGAATCGGCTGAACCTATCGACGTGGAACAAAAACATCAAAGAGAAACTAATTCTCTAGTTGAGGAATTCATGTTATTAGCCAATATTTCAGTAGCAAGTAAAATACAAGAAACTTTTCCAGGTACTGCTGTTTTAAGAAGACATTCACCACCACCTAAAACGAATTTCGAAGCTTTACAAGATGTGTTGACGAAAAGGAAAAATATGGGTTTGGACGTTAGTAGTTCTGGAGCTTTGGCGAGATCTTTAGATGCTTGTGTGGTGGGTTTTCTACTCTTTTTTTTTAATTATCATCTGTGTCTTTCCTCGTGTGAAATAGAGGTCCATTTCGGGTATTTGGTGTGAGACGACCCTCGTACCTTTCCACCGTATTCGTGACCATTGTGAAATTCGCTTTCATAATCTTTATCGTGTTGACAGGTGTCGCGAGTTCATCGTCATTGCTGTGTATCGTGTTGATTGTCCTTGTGGACCCACCATTCGTACTCTCACGGTGTTGAGATGTATTGTACCATCGAATTTGCTCTTCACAATCATGTTCGCAGCGTTGGATTTGTCGTCTTGAACGATTTGCTAATACTCAGGATCCCAATGAACCGGAATTTAATACCCTGGTTCGAATCATGGCTACTAGATGTATGTTAGCAGCGGAATATTTTTGTTCTGGTAGTGTTACAAAAGAATCCTATGGACATTATGGATTAGCTTCAAAGATTTATACGCATTTCACTGTGAGTAAAGTGTCTCTTTTTTCCTTTCATGTTTTCTCTTGACCTCACGATTCCATCTCGATATATCCCGCCAATAGAATTCCTCCCAATCCACTTTTCCCTCAGAATTCTCACACCCTCCCCGCTCGCATCTCGTCTCTTCCCCTCTCTCTACTCTGCCATCACAATATTTTTCAGCACACTTTATATGCAAATTTCCTCCCCCTCTACCTCTCCATTCAGATTCCTCTCGCATCCTACTTTGCCATCATGCTTTCTTAGACTTGACTCTCCATCCAAAAACCCTCTCACTTCACTACGCCTGTGACACCATTCTTCAGTCCATACTACTCCAGTCTACGAATTCATCTTTCAGCCCGTCCTTCGACCAATAACTCTATCCCAGTCTTTTTCTAACAAGTACAAATGAGGTCCAAAGTGAGAGAAAGTTGGTAAATGCTAATACCCAGTCCCCGATCCGTCGGTATGCAGACGTCCTGGCTCATCGACAACTCGCAGCAGCTATAGGATATTCTCCTCTTCATCCTTCCCTTCAATCCAAAGCACACGTGGAAAGAGTTCTCACTGTTGTCAACCGACGTCATCGGTTGGCGCAAATGGCAGGTAGGGCGAGTGTGGAATTTTACGTCGGATTAGCTTTGAAAGCTCGTGGAATGGCCAAAGGTCAGGGTGAAGAGGGAGAAAATGGTTGGACAAGAGAAGAAGGGTATGTCATAAGGGTTTTTAAGAATGGTTTAGCTGTGTTTGTTTCTTCGTGAGTTTTTCAACTTGCGATTCTATTCTTCACTCTTGTCTTGGCTCATCTCATTGTACACCTTGGATATCTGGTCTATCATTAATCATCTTTCCATCGTTGATGGGCGTTCACATTTCTTCATCGCTCAATGCCGTCTCTCCGTGTTCCGATACACCCGTGGGTACTTCCTGACAGGAATTACAATGCTCCCTTCGGCAAAAGACATCCCAGGGAGTCGAAAGTACGGTGGAAGAAATCAAAACGAACCGGTTGAATCGTGTGCATGGAAGTGATCGAGAAAGGTCTCATGGCATCTCGAGGAAGCTGCTAATCCCAGACTCGGTCTAGAAGGACTTATCACCTTGGACAAAGATACACATACATTCAACCCTGAAGAATATTCACTTTCTTTCCCCTCTTCCTCCCAGACCGGTCAGATGTCAGAAATAGAGGTCGCGGTGTTCGACAAGGTCGTAGTTGACGTCGGTATCGAAAAAGACGTTAATACACAACGTGGAAAGGTCAAGATGGTACTCGTGAAACCTATCAGTTCGATTGGGTTGTGATGTGTGCGTGTGATGGGGAGTGATTTTGGTCCTTGATATGCATCTCATCTCGGATTTGAAATGGGTAAATACCAGTGTATGATGCATGTACGTACGGGTGATCCTGTATGACCGTTTTGAGATTTCAGATCACCACGGTCTGCTTCTCATACAAACTATCTCTTGTCTACTCAGAAGCTTGTTTAGGCCACCCAGGAGACTTGTGTGAGATGCGCTCACATCTCCGCACCCTGCAAAAGGTTCTTCAGAGAAACAATTATCATGCCACTGGCTCAATGTACGTGACAGATGAGAAACCTTGACACGTACATAGATGGATCACACCAATAATGTGGATGCACTACAAGGACTCGAGTAGAACAGAATAGAACAGTCAGATTGACTCTCTCAAATTCATTCGTCACTCATCATCATCACGAGTATCATTCCTTCTGTCGGGCCAGGTATCTACTTCACGTTAGAAACCTATAGTGAGCGTTTGCTTACTGGGCGTTATGACTTTCTAGACTAGGCATCAGGTAGTGTACTGGTAGTTTCCGTCTCTGCCCCAGAAATTTTTCCCGGCACCTCCTCGTGTGAGATCAGAGACTCATCTAGGCTTTGTTGATGGAAATGCACGGCTTCTGCGAGCTGACCGTATGTCATTGCCTTCCAATCTAACTCAGTGAATTGGCTCATAGCGGCTTCTACCGCTACTGACCTTACTTGCGTATCAGAGAGTTCACTGCTCATTCTTGTTCTGTAATCTTGATTAGTACTGGCCTGCTGTTGTCGTATCTCCTGAAAGGCCTTTGTGGCCTGTTTAAGTGGTTTCCTGCATTGAAAGGCGTATTTTAGGTCTGTGAGGTAATCCATACTGCCCTCAATGCTGCACATTATGTCAAACACTCTCATCTCCGTTGATAGCATTTGGAGGTGTATTTTAAACCATGATAATCTCCAAGCCGTTTTATAGCCCCAATATGTGGAATTGCCCTGTGGGAGGTCCAGTGAACCAGGTGTTTCTGCTGTCCTATCTTGGGGGGGGGCTGAGTATGTGTTTGTATACACTTCTATGAGATGGTTTACAGTGCTAAAGACCACTTTATGATAGGCATGGATAATATGAATGAGATCACAGGCGTCAGTAATGATGTTCTCCTCCTTACTAGTTCTTGGTGCATAAAACGTTTTCCTAGTCTTTTCAAATTCAAGAACCTTGTCCATAATAAATGCCACAGCTTTGTGAATGTCTGTGACAGCGGTCTCGGCTGCATCTGTGAGAGCTCTCAGGCTGAGTGGTTTCAGATATGACACTGCTATTATCTCCCCAGCACAATCCGGGTCTCTCCAATCATTTGGCCCGATCTGGCTTGATTCATTCCTCATCTCACCTAGAAATTGATCGCTTAGTAGACCTTCAGGAAGAGGAGGAAGGGTATGGATGAGGTCCGTGACAATGCGATGTTTGCCGTCGACTCCCCTTACTATCATATGATGACAGGTCTCAAGCGCAGATTTGAGGACTTCAGTTTTTTGCTGTTCAGAGAGGTCTCTCCAACTTTGGAAGGTGTCTGGCCCGACCCCCGGAGAAGAATTGTCGGGATGATCCACCATGTCTGACATGATAGCTTGGCTTCAACAATATATCCACTGTGATGTGAATTGTGTATGTATGATGGGGTGTGTGAGAAATGGAGATGGATTGACATGGCTATACAGGTTGTGTTGAAAAAGAACAAAGGGGAAATTGGAAGAAAGGTGAGATGAAGAAGATGAAGATTCTAGTTGTTTAACCCCCGAACCCGTCTCCCCGGGCCCCTTCTTACCCTCTTGCCCTCTACCCGTCTCTCCGTCTCTCCGTCCTCAAAGTTGAATCTTGTTCCCTTCCGTATCCACCATCTCCTTTAGAATCTGCCAGAAAAGTTGTCATTTCCTTCTCCAGACCACGAACTCTCAAAAGAAGGGAACAGACAGGTCAGGCAACGGTGACATCCATGATCAATTCAGTCAGTCGACGTCCAAATCGGTCCCGTGTCTATTTGTCTGGCTCACGGATATCTATGACAGATTCTTCATAGTCATAATCCTTTCAATCATTTTCTTCTCCATTGTCTCGTTCCCGTTACGATATATCCCCCTTCTCCGTTCACAGCTGATCACTAATTCTTCTTCCCATGATCCTACAACATTTCCGTGTCCCTCATCGATCTCTGTCTTCCTTCGCTCTTCTACCCCATAACATTTTTGATCTTTACTTCTTACATTTTGGTATCACTATGTCTCCTATTTCCTATACAGAAGCAGCCCGTTTTCATAGTCGTCTTGTCAAATGCATTTACTCTTCACTAAGCATATCTTTTGTCACTCAATCTCATCAACTTACAGTCTCTTTAATCTTCTCCCTCACTAGACTATCTACAACATCAGTAGGTTTGCTCCCTGCAAGGCCCTACAGTCTAAAGCTCATAGACACAGACTATCTTCGATGTCTGGTAAGAATCTGTTAGGTGCCGTATGGAAGACATGCCACTTCAAAGCTGCACGGGTCCTGAGACCCCTTTACGTGCCAGACTGAAGATCTGTGCCACTTCAGAGCTGCACAGGATTGTCACGAAGTGACAAGACAGTTTGATAGTGATAGTGATAGTGATAGGATGGGTTGGGTATTTAACCAGCAACTGGCGGTTTGCAGTAACTGCCGGTTAATAGGCCTTTTAGCGCAGTGGTTTAGACCACTGTCTCTGAAGGGTACTGTTATATCGTCCCAATGCTGGTTAGTTGATCTCGTGACAAGGATGAAGTCATGAGTCTTCGAAGAGTTACATCTTCTGGGTCATGCAGCTCAGAAGATTTGAAGTTTCTCAAACATCACTGGCCAAGACTGACTGTAGATCAAGCATATGATACTTGAAAGTAATTATAAGGAGACTACCGCAAGAAATCTGGCAAATACATGCATGGGAGGAAGAAAATTTATGCAGGAACCTTCATCTTGTGTAGTGAAAAGCGCAAGCGTCTGATCAGTCACTCCCTCCTCTTTTTGACAGAGAACCAACGAGGACCATCTTATTACAGCTGTGAAGTTGTTTAGGACCTGCAAGTGTTTCCCATAAAATGGTGATCCTTCTTCTGTGGGTCATATCTTCAGTCTGGCACGGTCAGACCCATGACACTTCGAAGTGGCACGTCCTCCGTACGGCACCTAACATACGCTTGTACGCAGCTACGGCATATTTCCCTTCGTAGGGTGTAGAATTCAACGAAGCTTGGGTTCAAGCGTGATGGGACAGAGAGTAGAGGGTGAGAAAGGTTGTCAATAGGGGAGAGAAAGGAGAGTCAATGGAAAGGAGAGTCAATTCATCCTATACCTCCTACCCCTCCCCACCTGCATCACTCAACGTGGCGACTTGATCGGGGACAAATTGCCCAAAGGGGAAACAGGGAAAGCAGTGTCGTCGTCAATGACAATGCAGGCCTCACGGCGGACTTTTGTACTGATTCCAACCTTTGTTTTTGGTGTATTCCAATAGTGGTGAGAAGGATTTATAAGCAGTCCTCATTACTCTGTTGAACCTCTTCATTCACCTCTCTACTCTAAAGCGCTTTGGATACCCACCACCCAATCATCAGGCTACGTCAGCTTGTGTGAGTCACTTGTCACGCAGAGCAACATAATGTCTACGTCCCATGATTTGCACTGTATGAGTGTGATCATAAGACTACACCCCCAGGAACGGGAGACTGGAAGAGGGGGTATTAGACCAGAAGAAGATCCTGCTGATTATATTCCATCTCGAGTCATAACACAGGTCATTCTTGATTACGAAAGGCAAAATCCAAATTACGACGCAATTCGGGAAGTGTATTCACAAATGTTGTACGAGGATGAGCATAACGGGAGGACTCTCTCAACACTAAGTCCTGTTCAGAGGATCAGGCCGGATTACAATATACTGTGGAGGAATACCACGGTGTCCACTTTCCCCCCTTAGGTGGATTGAGGGGTGCACTGGAGAGCAAACTTCAAATAGTAGAGAAGGTGGCAAAGTACACCAAGAATCACAGGATGGCGGCTTTTCAGGTAACCAAGAAGCCCAAAGGCCTTTAGACACTGCCTGAAGTGCAAAGAATTCAGCTGAGCATTGAGCAAGTGAACTTGACAAACTTATGGTTTTGGAGGTTCATCGCACAATCCTGGACTACTGGCAAGGTTATACCAATGCTTACAACTCATTAGTGAGGCAGGCAACACAGCTCTTACTGTGCAAAAGTAGAGACATTGACTGTGAAGACAATGCAAGAGCATGTGAGAAGATCCAATCTGATGTGCAAGTTATCTAAAGGAAAGCGGTGTTGGCATTCGAAAATATTGAGCAAACCGATGATTGAGTGCAGACCCAGATTAAGCGCATCTTGCTGCCTATGACAAATGAAGCAGGTACTCTCCACACTGCTGTCACACAACAAGAGTTTCAGTTGAGAGAAGTCCCAGAACCATGTGAGAATGACTCAGTAGATGACACAGAACTACATGCAATGCAAGAGGCATTGGAAACTGCCTGGGATGCAGTGTCAGGGCCCAGATTCAAGTCGTACCGTGCTCTGACAGTCTCAGAACTCCTCAAACAACTGGAAAAGTATCAACCAGAGCTGACTTCATCCATAGCTCCTGCAATTGTGTGGAGTGAACGTAGCTCTGGCTATGTAATTGCAACTTCATTCCTCAAAGACCATGCAGCCTATCTATCTGAACTCTCTGAAATAGACAAGGAGGGAATTGTAAATGATTGTGCACTCCATTCTCTGCAATACTCTGATATTTTGGGATATCGTTAGAGGGGAGAAGAGCTTGACTTTGATTACATATGGGAACAAGCTACAGCTTATGGCCCTCCTCCAGAATTGAAATATCTGGTCTCTTCTTTGGCCACTGCAGCCCTTAGGGCAGCCTCAGCTCAAGACTATGTTTGGAATGAAATTGACCTGATCCTTGCAGATCTCACACACTCATCAGATCAGATAATATTGACTCAACAACAATGTCTAGACCTGAAGCGGCTCTCAGCTTTGCTGGAGTCAACCCTTGATTTCCACACCAAGATGCTCAAAAGTGCCTTTCAGAGCTTCTTGAGCCAAGCTGAAAGCTCACATGCCAAAGCTTTACAGTCACTGGACATGAAAACACACCAGACCTTGCAAGCAGACACAACACCACAGCTGGAAGGGTATAGATCTGCTGCACATCTTTGGCAGGCAGCAACCTCCTTGTATTTAGCAAGAAGTAGACTTGCAATTGACCACACAATGTTTGAAGTTGAAAAGGCACTGAATCTACTGCCATTATTTCAGAGGGCTCTAAGTCATCTTCAAGAGCATGGTTCCCTTCCAACACTGAAGGAGCCAAAAGTGGAGACACTCCAGCCTAACCTACAACTGGAGCAAAGGATAAATGATCTTCAGAAATCATTGGAAGTGGTGGTTGATACTGAAAACAAACTTGACAATAACGACTTGAAACGTCTCACAGTATCAGCAATCACGAATGGCTTGAAAGAGACTGCTTCCAGTACACCTAGTAGGACCAATGTCACGGCCGTCGAACAACTATCTTCTGGCAGACCGACGGTCGACGAACCTCGGCTAACTTGATGCTCCTGAGTTGAAGTCTCACCCAACCGAGAGGGCGCAGACGTCGAAAGGAGTGTAACTACGGCGTACTTCGGCGTAGTTACTCCAACTGGGGTTTTGTTCTACTGATGGCGATGTATCTCGAATTGTATATAGCTATCTCTATCTGTCTTTCTCTACTGACAACAATCAAGGATCGCTGAAGAACTTCAGTGATCTTCTCAGCTAATATTATCTACTCCTCCTAGACGTTCATCCAACCCTCTCGCGCTTTGACGTACTTCAACGCACTTCGTCCAACTTCCCCGAGCCCTCGGCCATCCTCTTCCTCCTTCGACTAATTCCGCCTAACATCGCCGCACTTCTGCTCCCATTGTCCCTACTTAGCCTAACTCCGTCTAACTTCGCCGTACTTCTGCTCCCATTGTCCCTACTTAGACTAACTCCGCCTAACATCGCCGCACTTCTGCTCCCATTGTCCCTACTTAGCCTAACTCCGTCTAACTTCGCCGTACTTCTGCTCCCATTGTTCCTACTTAGCCTAACTCCGTCTAACTTCGCCGTACTTGGTGTCAGAAGTCCTGAGTTACGTGTAGAGTAAAGAGGTTAAGGCGTGATGGGGTTTTGATGGCCAAAGGAGGGTCATTGTTGGTGGAGTAATCGAGGTGTCGCGACGTAGTTCGTGACAGTCGCCCCCTTCTTTAGCCGCGAACGTCCTCGTGAGCGATTACACCTCTGTCGTGTCAAGAGAACTTAGCAGCGTAGTACCCCCATTCTCTCCCTCCCTATGACCATCCTTCACCCTTCTGCTCTTTGCGCCGCACTTCGTAGTTGGGCCTCCTTTCACTCCAAAACCCGACAATGAGACTCCCCTAACTTCGTTGAGGTTTGCCGTAAGAAGCCCTGTGTCTTTTGTAGGTGAGACACGCTTCCTGAATGGCAGCCGAACAATACCGTTGTTTGTCGAAGTAACCCTCGCTTATATTGAGATGAGACACTATAGCGTGGGAATTTTGATCGTCCCTGCGATGCCTTTTGTTGATGAAACGCGAAGTTTGCTGCATGTTGACGACGAGGGGGTAGGTTTGATTATACTAAATACTGAGCAGTTCGTCGAGCTTCTCTCTTTTTCCCATCTTCTTTCAAAACTTTCTATCTCTCTTACCTAGAAAACAGATTTGTTACCTTGAATCATCGCCTCAAGTTTTATTCTCTTTTAAATATCTTAACGTCATGGCCCCTTCTACTCCTACACCCAGCCCTTTCGCCGCCATGAGGAACTTTGGTGGTATGGTGTCATCTGCTCGTGAGTTTTCGTCGATACTCACCCTACCTCGCCGAACTTGGCTGATGTTCAGTTTCTTTCGGCGACAGGTCTCGCCAAGTCTCCTCCCTCGGCCTCGGCACTCTCTCTCTGGGGGAGCCGTCTGGCGCTCCCGTGCCCCCTCGCTCCGCCTCTCCCTCCGCTGGTTCTCCCTCCCCCGTGTCTGGTTCTCCCGTCCCCGTAACGGGTTCTCCTGGAGGGCCTCCTCCTGCCGCCACTCCTCGCCGTAGGACGCCCGCCTTTCGTCCTGGTGAGTCTCCGTCCTCCTCCGACCAGGACTCGCTCAGTGGGGGCTCGGAGTCAAGTGATCGACCCGACACCGAAGAAAGTGAGGATGATGATGATGGGGAGGGTAGGATCGATAGTGAGGGTGAAAGCGAGTTAGAAGAATACCCGGATGATGATGTGGAGGTGATTAGTGTGGAGGACAACAACGTAGATAGTCCTGAGCGTGAGTTCTTCGTCCAACCTCTCACACCTTCGCCGAACTTGGCCTTGTTTATCTGTTCTTTAGCTCTCCAAGACATTGCTAACTCGCAGCCGGTCCTGCCCCTCCCCCTGCTCAAATTGTGGGCCAGAAACGACGCCGTTCCCTCTCCTCTTCTTCTTCTTCCTCTTCTTCTTCTTCCTCTTCCTCTTCCTCTTCCGGGGTTCCCCCCCCCCCCGCCGCCGCCGCCGCCGGTCCTGCTGCCGCCGCCCCCGTCGCTGCTCCCCCCCCTTCTCCCAGAGGGGAGCCTTCGCCCAAACGGGTGAAGAGATCACTGCGGGAAGAAGAGTACTTGTGGGAGAAGATGAAGTCCGAGCCTGGTCGTTGGATCGCGGTTGGTGTTGACGAAGCGTGTGATCGTTGCCGGTGAGTCCACCTATTCGTACTACGCCGAAGTTACTCCTGCTAATTAGTAGACGTGAGATTATCACGTATAATCGTCCAAACTGGCCCTGCCTCAAGGCAGTCAGGCCACACAACAAGGCCCTCCGTTGTGCTTCATGCACGTCTGGCCCCTGCTCCTTCTGTCCCGTTTCCTCTGCCCGGGACATCCCGCCCCGTCCCTTCGACGCTTCTCCTCTCCCCCCTCCCCAGACTCCAGCGTCTGTCCCCCGTTCGCGGGTACCGTCTTCGTCTCTCCGGTCGGTTCGCCGAACTTCGCCGTCCTCCCGCTCGTCGCCTCCCTCGCCCTCGCCTTTTGTTCCTGTGGCCGGCCCGTCGCGTCTCCCGGCTGCTCCTCCTTCGTCCTCCCGTCGTCCTTCAACCTCTCGGCCCTCGGCCTCTCGTCCTTCGGCCCCTCGTCCGTCCTCTCCTGTGGTGGCTTCTCCTCCGGCCCACAGCACCCGAAGTCGCCGTCCTTCTGCTCCTCCGGCCACCCCAGCGGCCGCCCCTGTCACCGAGTCCCCCGCTGCCAAGAAGACCCCGAAGTCTTCTTTAAAGAAATCAAAAGGGAAAAGGAAGGAGAAAGAGGTCGTCTTTGAAGCTGGTGATGTGGAAGATGAAGCTACTCAGCGTGCTGGGCCCTCTGTTCCTCGGTTGTCCTTCGTCCACCCTCGTATCTCCCTGGACCCTCGTATCCCGGAGGACGAGAAAGAATTTGCTACGTATCGTTCTCTCGTTCTCGGCCTCACCACTCAGCTTGACGTCGCTCGGCGTGATACATCTCTCTTGCTCGACTTCTCCACTCGTCAAGCCAACGCCTTGAATAACCTTACTGCGGCGTTAGTAGATGTAGTCAACGGTGGGAATCTGAACGAGGAAGCAAGGACGAGGTTAGCGGACGTCTCTCGCCGAAGCCTTACTGAGATAGCCGATGTTCGCCGAAGACTTTACGACACCCCCTTCCTCGTTACTCCTATGGCATACGAGCCACCACCGTCCATCGGCTGGTTAGGCCCCCGGAGTAGTTCTCGAGTCCCTGCTTCTGCTCAGACTGCTCTCGATCTCCTTAGTCTTCCGTCCGAGTGTCTTAGGACCATACGTTCCCTGTGGAGGACTCCGAGCATGCAAGCTGCTCGGGATGTCCAGGACTTTGGTGATTTCTTTGGGGCTATGAACCGGGCATGGAATGCTTCCCTCTCGACTGTTTTCCCCCCTGACAGTCTCGATCTACCTTGGGCCATCGGTACTCTCCACACCAATCTCGCGGGGCCGAGTAGCGCGAAGGAGAAAGGAAAAGGAAAGGGTAAGGGTAAGGGCAAGTGAGCGGTACGTAGCTGTAATCCTATGTTGTATGCAGTACGTTCTACCTCCTAGCCCTCCGCAGTCGCCCTTCCTTCGGCTTAGTAGGGTGAAGTTCGTGGAACTTCGCCAATATGTCATCAGCTCCGTCGACGTTCTCTACTGGTTCCCATGATACCGAATCGTCTGTTCCTTCGTAACCTAACCATTCTACTAAGTACTCTAACTTTCCTGATCTTTTATTTACTCTAGAGTCCACAATGTCCTTTACTTCCCACGATTCTCCTACGTTATCTACTTCTACTGGGCCAGGTGGTTCAGCTTGCTGACCAGGGAATACTGGAGGATGATAGGGACGAAGCAATGAAACATGGAATACATCATGGATACCTGCCATCGTTCCTGGTAATTCCAATTTACAAGCATGAGAACCTACCTGCCGTACTACCTTGTACGGCCCACCTTGCTTCACATCTAACTTCTTCATTGGTCTTTTAGTCTTGATGTTCTCTAACGACAGCATTACTAGGTCACCTTCCACGAAGTTCGGCGTAGTCCGGTGTTTCCTATTGTATCCTTCGGCGTACTTCTCGTTAGCTCTCTCAATTCCCTCAATACATTCTTTATGTATTTCGGTTAGGTCTTTTACCACCACTGTAGCAGCAGGTACCTCGACCTCACTGGCCTTAATCTCTTCAGCCCACCGAGGGTGGTACCCGTAGTTCGCATAGAATGGGGTCTTGTTTATCGCTGAATGATGGGTGTTGTTGTAAGCAAAGCTAGCTCGAGCAAGCAGCTTCGACCAGTCGTTCTGCTGGTAGGAAGTGAAGATTCGAAGGTATAATTCGAGGGACTGGTTGGTTCGTTCGGTCTGTCCATCAGTCTGTGGATGATACGCGGTAGAAAGATGTAGTCTTATGCCGAGACTATCGGTCAAGTTCTTCCAAAACTTCGAGGTAAACTTCGATCCTCTGTCCGATACTATACTCTCTGGTAACCCATGCTGGGCCACCACATAGTCCATTATCAGCTCAGATAGTCCAGCTGTGGTTAACTTCGTCGTGGTTGGGATAAAAATGCCCCATTTGGTCAATCGGTCCACCACTACCAGGATGGAATTATATTCATGGGAATTCGGAAGCTCTTCGATGAAATCCGTCGAGATGCTTGACCAGGGTTTAATAGCCACTTGCAATGGTTTGAGCTCTCCATGGGGTTTCTGTCTGTTAGTCTTTGCTCTCTGACATACCGCACAGCCAGCGATATAATCTTCGACATCCTTCCTTACTCCAACCCAAACGTAATCCCTCAGGACAAGCTCGAGGGTCTTCGCTGAGCCTGGGTGACCAGCTAGGGCCGAATCGTGTCGCATCTTCATGATCTTTAGTCGAGCCTCGGCGTAGTTCGGCACATAAGTGTGATCGTCGAACGTGAGGAAACCCCTTGAGTTCCATCCTCCCCGAAGTATTAGAGGGGATCGCGAACTACGGCGTAGTTCGGTGATTGATCCTGGTTCCTGTACGTCATCGTGACACGTTGGATGGGAACACTCAGCGCAAATGACTCCTAATAGCTCTTTTCTAACCTCCTCCACTTCTCCATCTTCCTGTACCCCAACAATCAGATCCATGGGATCAATAAGGCCATTCTCTCTTACTTCCTTTGTCCCTTGCAAAGCACGAAGTAGGCGTTGTAACCCAGAGCTAGTGCCGTCGAGTTCGTCGAACTTCGGCAACCCTTGAATAAGATTGCTCTCCTGCACCATAGTACTTCCTTTTCCAGAGTGGTAGTCTGCTCTTCTCGATAGTCCATCCGGCAGTGTAGCTTGTTTCCCAGGTCGATACACCATTTTAAACCTAAAGTTAGAAAGCTCTTCGACCCACCTGCCCTGCCTCGGGCTTAACTGCTTCGGTTCCATCCAGTATGTCAAGTTCAAGTGGTCCGTGAGAACTGTAGTCTCTACCTGTAATAGTAAGTGCCTCCTTCTTCTAAAAGCCTCAACGATAGCTAGTAGTTCCTTCTCGCCTACCGTATAGTTTAACTGCGCCACTTGAAACGCTCCTGACTCGATCGCTACCGGATGTTCTTGTCCTAACTCGTTTACCTGCGATATTATGAAGCCCCACCCGAAGAACGACGCATCTGTCTGTAGTAATGTCTTCAACGAAGGATCAAAGTGAGCCAATACCGGGGCCCTACACATTCTATCCTTCAACTCTTTAAAAGCTCTTTCCTGCTCCATACCCCAGACAAACGGTACATCTTTTCTTGTGAGATCATTGATCGGTTTAGCAATCCTGGAGAAGTTGGGGACGAAGCGCCGATAATAACAAACGACTCCCATAAATCCTCTGCTCTCTCTTAGGTTTTTGGGACGGGGAAAAGATACAACAGCGTCGATGTACTCTGGATTACTAGAAACTCCCTCCCGTGAGACCACGAAACCCAAGAAGACTACCGAACCCTTTTCAAACTCGCACTTACTAGCCTTGACGAACAGATTCGACCTTCGAAGAACTTCGAACACCTTCGCCGTAGTTCCTCTCAATTCTTCCAACGTCTGACCATAGATGAGTATATCATCTATGTAGACAACCACTCCCTTCCCCAACAGTTCTCTGAAGCTTTCATTCAGAAAATGCTGGAATACAGCAGGAGCATTTCGCAGACCATCTCGAACAACAAGAGACTCGAACATACCGTACTGAGTCCTGAACGCCGTCAGGTGCTCGTGTCCTTCCTTTACCCGTAGGAGTTGATAGGCTCCAATCAGATCTAACTTGCTGAAGTACCTCGCTTTTCCTAGCTCTTCGGTTATCTGACCGATCAGAGGCAGTGGATAGGCATCGGGTATCGTTGCCTCGTTTAACTTTCGGTAGTCAATGACCATTCGCCATTGACCCTTTGCTTTCTTCGGTACCAAGAACATCGGTGATCCGTAGGGCGAATTACTGGGTCGGATTCTTCCGGCCGATATTTCGCGATCTAGGATGTCTCTCAGCGCACTTCTCTGATCTTCTCCGAGTGAGTAGAGTGGAGCAACCTTCAGGTTCGCCCCCTCCTTAAGCTCAAATTCCAGATCATACTCCCTTGAGGGAGGTAGTTCTTCACCTCCCTTCCTCGGGTTAAACACATCAATGAACGGATGATATTGTTCAGGAACCACCTGATACAATTCCCCCTGTTCCTCCGGACTCAGTTCATCCTGGTCATCTTTGTCTCGGAGATCTATCGCGTCCGTCGGAGTTGGCAGCCCTATGGCCGCTAACTTCGCCGCACTCGGTGGGGTTGGGATGGGGAACTTCATCGAGTTGTCTCTTCCATCTAGAACAACCCCTTCCTTCCTCATCCAATCCCACCCTATTACAACATCTGCATCGCAGAGTGTTGTTACATCTAGACGAACAGATCGCACTTCGGCGCCCTTCGTCAAACTAAAACCAACTTCGACAAACTCGGTGATAGGTCCAGCGACACTAACCGAGCCATCAAACATGTGAACGGGTACGCTCACCTGATATCGTCTCCTTCCTACACCTATCTTCGTCGCTGCTCTAGGGCTTATATACGAACATGTAGCCCCAGTGTCCCAGAGCGTAGTTAGCCTAATTCCATTAATGAAGATGTCCGATTTAGGTTGATCCCTAGAAGTGGAAGAAATGAGTAGATGATTATCGACATTGCATGAACAGGGGGTACTGAGTGGTGTATTTTTGTAAGCACAATCCTCTGACTCCATCAGCTGTGTCTCTTTTATAGGTTTGGGAATGGTGGCCGAGAGAATATGGCGGACCCGCCGAGCCTCGCCTACTGCGACAGGTCCTCCTCTTTTCCCTGGTCCTCTTCCATCTCCCCATCTCCCCCGACTGCGTTCAAGTTCCTCCTCTGTCCTAGAGGTACTGCGTTCCCCCCCGATCCTCCACCACGTTCGCCGAACTTCTCCCCCCACGGCGGCAACCATCCGACCTTGACCTTCGCTGCCCTCACCGGGCAGTCCCTCAACCAATGTCCCTTCTCCCCGCACTCAATACACTTCCCTTCCTTCCTCCTTGCCTCCCGCAGATCGGGAGGTGGCCTAGGCCATTGTCGGCGAAGTTCGTCGGCATTGAACGGAATGTTCTTGACCTGCGTCGACGTAATAGTCCCTTGTACCGCAGACTGCGCCGAAGTTTGCCTCCCTTCCCCTCTTTTCTCCTCTTTTCTCTCCATCCTCTGGCCATCCACAACTAACACTTCTTTTACCCCCGTCTCCTTCTTCTTCTCCGAATCCTTCTCCACTTTCCTTCTCCACAACCTGTTGTCCATGGGAATAACAAACTCCAATAACTCCTTGACCGTCCCAAAAGATTTACCATGTCTAGCAATTTCATCTAGGAGGTGTGGTTTCAACCCTTTCTTGGCTCGGTCAACCAGGTTTCCGTCATCAGACCACTTGAGTATCGCCACATGTCGTTGAAAGGCGGAGAAGTACTCCGAAGCTGACCCAGTCTGCCTTAGATCGTTAAGCAATCGGGCTGCGGTTCCTTCTTCATCCGGGTCACCAAAGTTCGTCTTGAGATATTTAACGAATTGATCATACTCCACAAGGTAGTCAGGAAGAGGTCGTTTAGCAAGATCGGGTTGAACGGCGAGAAGAGGTGTTTCGCGTAAATGAGAGATCATGAAGAAAACTTTCTTAGTGTCGTTGGGGAAAAGATGAGAGTTCAGTTCGTAATGGATTTCACATTCCGACAGAAATGCGGTCAACTTGTTCCTCTCTCCTCTCCAGAAGTCCGGATTAGGCAGTTTTATTCCCTTCCGTGATTCGCCAACTACGCTTGGGGTCGCCGAAGTTTGCCGTCCCATGGCGTACCTCACCCCTTCTGATATCCCTTCTGCAATACCGCCCACCGTCTCCCTTTCTCTTCTCTGCTCCCACTCCTCCCTACGCCTTCTCTCTTCCATCATGTCTTTGTTCATATTCGCCACCATCTGCATCAAGGCCAATATCACCCCTTGTGTACCTTCTTCTCTCAAGTCCGCCATACTTCCAGTGTTTTCTGGCCACGGGGTCTGATCCGATCCAACTGGGGATCCTATAGGTGGGAGGGCATTACCCGAAGGTGTAGGAGGATTAGAAGGTAATGGTGGAGCGAACTCATCTCCTTGAATTGATCCCCCCACACTATCCTCCACTCCAAGCTGCTGCCCCATCGCTCTGCTAAGCTCCTCCAGTGCCCTCCTCTCGTTCTCCTCCATCCTGTCTCCGTCCCTACTCATACCTCGCGTAACTCTCCTATCTGGTTCCATAGAATCTTCGTACTTCTCCGAGGTTCGCACGGGTCGTCGGTAAGAGCGATCCTTGATACTGTCACGGCCGTCGAACAACTATCTTCTGGCAGACCGACGGTCGACGAACCTCGGCTAACTTGATGCTCCTGAGTTGAAGTCTCACCCAACCGAGAGGGCGCAGACGTCGAAAGGAGTGTAACTACGGCGTACTTCGGCGTAGTTACTCCAACTGGGGTTTTGTTCTACTGATGGCGATGTATCTCGAATTGTATATAGCTATCTCTATCTGTCTTTCTCTACTGACAACAATCAAGGATCGCTGAAGAACTTCAGCGATCTTCTCAGCTAATATTATCTACTCCTCCTAGACGTTCATCCAACCCTCTCGCGCTTTGACGTACTTCAACGCACTTCGTCCAACTTCCCCGAGCCCTCGGCCATCCTCTTCCTCCTTCGACTAATTCCGCCTAACATCGCCGCACTTCTGCTCCCATTGTCCCTACTTAGCCTAACTCCGTCTAACTTCGCCGTACTTCTGCTCCCATTGTCCCTACTTAGACTAACTCCGCCTAACATCGCCGCACTTCTGCTCCATTGTCCCTACTTAGCCTAACTCCGTCTAACTTCGCCGTACTTCTGCTCCCATTGTTCCTACTTAGCCTAACTCCGTCTAACTTCGCCGTACTTGGTGTCAGAAGTCCTGAGTTACGTGTAGAGTAAAGAGGTTAAGGCGTGATGGGGTTTTGATGGCCAAAGGAGGGTCATTGTTGGTGGAGTAATCGAGGTGTCGCGAAGTAGTTCGTGACAACCAAGAAGAAGAAAAAGAAGAAATAGGCCCAATAATATGGGGTAACAACCATCATGGAAGGACATCAAACTCAATTGGCTTAGATGGAAGCAGGTTAGGAACAGATATGTCACAATCGTCGTTTCTTCTTCTCTACTGACCGACGGTTGACAAACCTCGGCTAACTACGTCGTAGTGGGGCGTCGATGTCTCACTAAGACAGGGTACTCGTCGAGGAACTACGGCTAACTTCGCCGTAGTAATACGTCGAGTGGTGAATGATAAGATGATCGTCGATGAACTACGGCTAACTTCGCCGTAGTACGTTGAACTGCTCGGTGGTAGCTCTCCTTAACTCGAAGGTTGTAGCTACTGAATATATCTCTCGCTACTGACAACAATCAAGGATCGCTGAAGAAGTTCAGCGATCTGTAAACTATCTATACTACTCTTCTCTTCTCGTAGAATGTCCCTCAACTCCTGCACTGCCTCACGCTCAGTCCTCTTCGTTCAACTTCGCCGTACCTCGCCATATCCCCGATATCCTACTCCGCTCACTTTGACTAACTTCGCCTAACTTCCCCTGTTCTGCTCTCCCTCGGTTCCCTTCCCCTAACTTCGCCGTAGTTCCCCGCTAGGCGGGGTTATCGTGACAAATCCCCTCTTGGTTCTCGTAACTTAGCCGTAGTTGGTCTCAGTGGTTCGAGTGGAGGTTGGTAGTGGTGAAAGGAAGGTCGGTGATGGTGAAAGGAGGGTTGGTGATGGTGGTTGTCAGGGATGTTACGACGTAGTTCGTGACAGTCGCCCCCTCCTTAGGCGCGAACGTCCTCGTGAGCTTCGTATGCATGTAATGAAGAAAAAGACACTCAGCAGGTTGCAGGAAACACAATTTGTCATATAACAGTTGTTGGTAGATGATACCATGGTTTGTTGTTAATCGGACAGTAAACTTCGTCGAAGTTCATCGTGGTTGCTTGTTGTTACCCTGTGGTAGTTACATTGTAAGTGAGACAGAGGATTTGGGGTACAACAAACCTCGTCGAAGTTCGTCAGCGTATCCCTAACTTATATGAATGTGAGACACGTAGCGTGGGAATTCTGATCGTCGCCATGGTGTTTGTTGTCGCTGAGACAACTTGTTATGCGAAGTTACCAGCGCCCTGACGACGAGTAGTCGTATCAGTCATACTAAATACTCAGTACTTCGGCCCACTTCTTCTTCTTTCCCAGTACCAATCCTAAATCGTACTATCATCGTCTATCGATTCTCAGCCTTTACCATACCAAACATATCAATTTGATATATTTCAACAAAATGTCTTCTCGTCCGGAGCTCAACGCCCATAAATTTTTCGCAGATCGCTTTGCCGCTGTTCGTAAGTCTCTTCGTACTGTCTATAAGCTACTCTGTCGCTGATTGTTCTAGTCGCTCAGCAGGGGAACTCTCCCCGCCATGTGTCGTCCATGGGCTTTGGAGCCCTAGCCATCACCGATGGCTCGCCTTCTGCTGCTGCAGCCTCTGCTGCAGTTCCTTCTGCCACCGCGTCCCCTGTTGCGGTTACGACCCCTCTCTCCTCTGGCCAACAGGAGGTCAGACCTGCTCCTGTTGGCCTTCCGCACCCGTCAGGCCGTACTGCCACTGTGGTAGAAATCGATGATGATGACGATGAGGAGATGGATGGTGCTCGTCGTGGTGAAGAGACGGGTGTGTTGGTTGATGATGGTGAGAAGGGTGGTGCAGATGAGGATGATGAGATGGGTGCGGTCGATGAAGATGAGGAAATCCTCAGTGTTGATCTTGGTGATCCAGCGCTGTTTGAGGATAGAGAAACATGGGTGTCAGAGTTGGAAAAGTTAAGCCGTATGTCCTCTTGTCATATACCCTGTTCGTAAGTGCTGACATGTAGCTGTTCGTGATAATGAAGGTTCTCCCGAATTCCGCGTACGGCTCCAGACTTCTTTCGGGAAGAAACGGGTTGCGTATCAGGAGAAGATGGATGCTCTGGCTGAAATTAAAGCCGAGAAACGTCGCCGCTCCCCTTCCGCCCACGACGAAGTTACCCCTCCTTCGGCGAAACGGGTCAAAGAGACCCCTCGGTCCTCTACAGGACAGGCTGAATTGTTTCCCTCCCCTTCCCACGAGCCAGGGAGTGCCCGCAAGGCGTCGTTGCGGGAGCAGGATAGGCTATGGAAGTTGTTCATCGATGAAAGGGAGCGATGGGAGGTCGCCAGTATCGAAGAGTCGTGTGATAGATGCCGGTAAGTTCCTTCCCTAGAAGTTTATACGTCTGCTGATCAGTAGCCGTGAAATTATCACGTATGTGAGAGCGAAGTGGCCGTGTCTACGACCGGTCAAACCTCATAATCGCGGGTCCCGTTGTGCTTCTTGCACTTCTGGTCCCTGCTCGTTCTGCCCCCCCAACACCGCTCGGGACATTCCTCCAAGACCTTCTGCTCCCCTCGGTCCCCCCTACACTCCGTCCGCCGCTGTTCGCCGCCGTCTCCCCACAGCCCAAGACGGGGAATATCCTTCGCGCTCTCCTTCGGCGAACTTCTCCTCTCCTGGCCCCACCTCGCCGTCACCCGCCGCCCGTCGCCTGCCCAACTCTCCCGTGGCCGGACCGTCACGTCTCCCTGCCACTCCTTCGGCTGGTCCATCCCGTCGCACTCCTCGTCGTGCTTCTTCCGCCGCTCTTCGGCCTTCTACTCCTGTGGCTGGCCCATCTCGTCTCCCGGCTACTCCTTCTGCCGTTCCGTCTCGTCCCAGCAGGAGCCGTCCTACTCCTGTCTCAACTCAAGAGGACTTCTCTTCAAGTCTCCCTCCTGCCCTTGGGACCCGAAGCCGTCAACCATCTGTCCCTCCTGCTTCTGGGCTCTCAACTCCTGCCCCTCCTGTGAAAACTCCTCCGAAATCTTCGAAAGGGAAAGGCAAGAATAAGAAAGCTGTCCAGTTCGAACCGGCTGTGGTGGAAGACGAAAGTACTCAGCTACCAGGGGAAATCCTTCCTTCCCTCGACCACCCCACTATCGCTCTCGATCCTCGGATACCAGAGGAGGACAAACAATTAGCCACCTTCCGTTCCGTCATTATTGGCTTAACCACGCAATTACAAGCCAATAGACGAGATACGGCGAAGCTTGTCGAATATTGTGTGAAGCTGGTCTCTGCGATGAATACTCTCTCTCGGACAATGGCAACTCTTGTGAACTCCTCCGACATAGGGCCATTAGGGCGAACTGAGTTAGCTAGAGTCTCCCGAGAGCTCACAACGGACATGAGCGACTTCTACCGCAATCTCTTCGACTCTCCTTACCTCCTGAACCCCACTGAGTATATGCTCCCCCCTACACTGGACTGGTTAAGACCATCTCAACCAGCTCGACTCAGTTCTCAGGATGGTGCTTTCCTCGATATCCTAACTCTTCCCGCAGACTGTCTTAGAACACTTCGTCAGTTGTGGAAATCACCTAGTCTGAGTGTCGCTCGTGATCCTGCTCTCCACTCCGCTCACATTCTCGCCTTTAATACAGCATGGAAGGAGACTCGGGCCCTCCGACGGGCGGTGGGACCGAAGGTTACTGAGAGTAGTTCTGGGAGTGGTCCTGCACCGGGAAACGAAGAACAGGGAGGAAGTTCGCAGCAGTGAGTTGTACTTAGCTAATGTTGTACCAGTTGTATGAATTACTTCCTCGTTCGTGATCTCACCACTCGTCCTTTCGTCGGCTTATCCGGGTGAAGTTCGTGGAACTTCGCCAATATGTCATTAGCTCCGTCCACATTTTCTACTGGTTCCCATGATACTGCGTCATCCGAGCCTTCGTAACCTAACCATTCCACTAAATATTCTAACTTCCCTGACCTCTTATTTACTCTTGAGTCCACAATATCCTTTACTTCCCACGATTCTCCTACGTTATGGGGAACGTGAACTTGGCGATATCAAC